>NC_137868.1:44973013-45010513 GCF_963924005.1 Protomyctophum bolini | reverse complement strand
CCTATCCCCCATACAGGGATCCAGATTCTAGTGGACTCTATAGTGATGATTTCGGACAATACTCCCTGTATGGGGAGCACCGACTCTGACGTCAATATCGATAGAGGGCGCTGTAGTTCCGCGGGTTCATGTACTTTTTATTTGCATGAAATCCCCATTAGGTTTTTTCAGATCGCCTCATAAAGAACTGTTTGAAAAATAAACAAATCATCCCGGCCGTTTCACTCATTTGGATATGAAGAATCAACTGACTACAAGAAACCAATCAAAACGCTGCTGCTGAATTTCCGCTAGGAACAGACTGTATCAAATAAGTCTGGCTGTCACCTCCCTGCAAGGACAGTTCGTAAAGTTATTTTTAAATAGGTTAATGAAAATATGTTTGCAGGCATTTAGGCCTAAATATCTATGATAAAAAGGTTATTTAGGATAATGGATATAGTCTAATATTAATTTATTGATAATAATCATAGGCCCATTGTTATGGGAAAACAGTGCACAACCTTGACAATATATGAAAATATCAGCAGCATGATTTAATCTTAACCACATGAACCCCCGCTAATCCTGGGGCGGGGGGGATACGGCAAAAATCGCCGATCTAAGCAACGCGCGACGTCCGTGTTGTGAGCTTGTATACTTTTACTTGGGTACTTTTGGTAAAGAATTACCAAAAGTAGCCGATCTACAAGCTCTGCTCACAATACGGACGTTTGGTGTTAACAGAAACAGCAGTCCAATAAATGACTGCCTACACAATGAAGTTTTAATGCATTTATCGCAATTCAATGAAATAATGTTAGATAGCATATTCATGGCAGGAATTAATGAATATTAATAAAACATATGTTCGGACACAATTAATATGTGTCTCACATGCATGTATTTAGCCTACGTTTGTGATAAAGAATCTCACAAATATATTCTACAGCAAGCAACTGATTGCTCTCCTAACGTCATGCGCTGGGCCTGGGTGATACAATGAATCAGATTAGTAATACTATTGCAAACGAGTAGATTTATTATAAATAAAATAAAACAATTTCAAATAAATGCACAGATCATTTGTCTCGAGATCTGTAGCTTCGAGATCCGCCAGGGAAGAAAAGAGGGGAAAACGAAAGTTTAAAAAGTACATTTGTGTTGATTTCTTTCGCTGGTTCAACTTCTGCCTCTTCTGAGTTGGAGCGCAATGAGCGCATGCATGCAGAAGCAGCGCACGTGCGCAAACGCGTGCATGTGCGCTCAAGAGCGAGCTTGCGCAATGCATTATGGGGCAGATTTGCTTCGCTGTGTTTTTGTAGTGACCATCGGATGCTCCCTACAATTCCCGGTGCATTGTGGGATACTTCAGTCCACTACGTTAGGGTGCAAAAATGCTCACTACATATTCGGACACTATAACAAAATGGCGGAACCTCAAAGTAGTGCACTATATGGGGCATAGGGAATGATTTCGGACGCAGCCTGAGTGTTTAAGTTGCCTTGTTGCGACCGCGTGTTCTCTCCCACACCGCATGTTGCCCCCCCCCCCCCATGCAACCTGCTACTCCTCTTCCTCCCCTCTCTCTCTCTCTCTCTCTACCCCTCCCCCCCTAGCTCCCAGCAGCCTCCCCCGAGACCCCAGACCCCCCCCCCCCTCACATTCACACACACACACACACACACACACACACACACACACACACACACACACACACACACACACACACACACACAATTACCCAATTAACCCTTCCAAGCAGTTCCTCTCATGCACTGTGTGTGTTTCTGTTTCCTTACTCCCTCCCTCCCTCCCTTAATTCCTCCATTAACCTTGTTTTCCTTCCACCAAAAAGAGCCCCCACCCCCCCCCTCCCCATCAGCAGTGTTTTGGTGTTTTGTGGGCCAGTGTTGTGTGGCTAAGAAGACTCCTCCCTTCACTACCAGACTCGCCCCCCCACCCCCCATCCCATCCCATCCCAACATCAGCAGCTCAGTACCATGACACAGCAAGCTAACCATGCAGCAGTGTAGCGTAGCACGCTGCACGCGCACGCACACACAGGCACGCACACTCCTCGCTATAAGTGCATGTGTAATATACTGTGGTGCTGCTGCTGCTGCTTATGGGAAGCTTTTAAATCAGGGAGGCGAGGAGGAGGAGATGGAGTCGGATGGTCTGTGGTTTCAAATAATTTTTTGAACAGACGAGGGTCAGATAGGGAGAGAGAGAGAGAGCAGTTTTTATAGCAGTGCTGTGTGAGAGCTTCCGGGAAAATAGTGTGGAACAAAACTCTACGTTTTTGAGGGGCCCCTCTCCTATATACAGCTTTTGTTCCCACACGTCTCATATTTGTCATTGGAGAAAGTATATAGGTCATATAGTCAAATGTGTGGCGACGCAAACATTACATGCAATGAAGGCAATTAAGATGAATGCAATTAAGGTGACAACATGTACGTCGCACGGTACGTAGATGAGCATATCGGCTAACCAATCGCATAACTTCAGTTGTTCATGAGACGATGTATAATGATAAGAGCGCCCCTCACCTCACACGGGTGTGATTTTTATATATTATAAAACGGTGTGTTTTTCGTTTCACTGTATCGTATGGTTCTCCAAATCACAGTTTTAGCAGGTAAACGATGGCAAACGAAAGCATATCCTGACTGCAGCAGATGTAGTACTTTTACTGATACTTTTACTGTCCATTTCTCCCACTCGTGTTACACTGACAACGGTGACCTGGAGATTTTAGTTGTTCTATAGTCAGAGGACTTCTGTTAAGGGTAATATTTAACATGAACGCAGCAATGTAACGTCCGTCAAGTTGTACTGGGTAATACCAGGGGTGGGCGACTTTGTCGATGGAGAGGGCCACTATATTTCCACACTCACTCCAGAGCGGCCACGTTGTGTATTACGTTACTGTCGTAGCGACGCGTAATGTAGGCCATACTGGCAAGAATGTCCTCTGTTGTCGGTTCTGCTCTCTGTGAGTGCAATAATTTACCATTATTATTTACGAGTGGCTTTGAATCTTTGAATATATTCACCTTTTTCCTGTGCTGTGTGTGTGCGCTCCAGTTCCTGTCAATTTGATCCAATGAAAGCCAATGAAACTGGTCAGATGACCAATGATATCCAATGAAATCAACAGGAACTCTGGAGCACACACACACACACAGCCCAGGAAAAAGGTGAATATATTCTTTCAGAAGACTTTTTTTATTTATTTTCGACGTCGGGCCTTTGGAATCTTCGCTCAGCGAGCACGGAGGCAAGAGACGAAGATGGCCGACGGTTATCATTACCGGGCAGTCTGTAGAATCTAGACGACGGTAGCATTTTGCCTTTTTTCTTTCATGGAATTATATTATATAAAGGGAAGAAATAAAAGAAAGTATAGAGGCCAGCTCCGGCTCTCGCATGGTGCCTCGCTGACGTAGACCTACAATAGGTCAACTGTTTGATCAGACAAGAGCATGTGGTTTTCAACCTTTTTTCGTACCGCGGTCCATTATTCTATTCAGTGTTTTGAGCCACGAACCACCACCATTTAATGAGAGTTTAGCCTTTGCGAGGCCCAAAACTAAAAGAATATTGTGTTATCGTTGGATACGATTTTCTGCACAATTCCATGCTGTGTGGTATACGGTGTACCATAGTGGAGATAACAGGCAACGGAAGTATTTGACATGCTCTAATTGTGTCATACTTCTTGTAAATGAAATAGCCTAATGCAGGTGCTTTTGTTTTTGGCTTTCGCCTTTATTTTCATGGAGGGACAGACAGTAGGCTGACAGGACATAGGGAGAGAGATGGGGGGGGGGGGGGGGGAGCGTGACATGCAGTTGGACCGTCGGGATCGGGAGTCGAACCCGCGGCACACTGCCAGACTGGATTACCAGCCACGGCCCAGGCCCTAATGCAGGTGTTGCAGGTGTTATTTAACTCTCAAGAGTTAAAGATCTATAAAGTCCACATAGCCACATAGCAGCTAGATTAAAGCTGTCAACATTTTAATGACCCGTCCTTTTTATTTTGTATTTCTTTGGTATTCAGTGGGTAGAACGCTCCCAAAAAAATGTAGTCTGTGTCTGTGACACATCTAGGGGCAGCAATATGCATTCAAAGATGTTCCTAGAAGCTTTGTCATTGGTCGGAGAAAAGAAACCTGGTCGCAATGACTAACCAATCAGGAAGCAGACAGGCAAATCAGGAAGAAACCAAAAATCCACAGGGAAGACATATTTGAATATTATAACCAGGCGGTCTATTTGAGTGATGTTAACTCCATAGACACATGCAAAACAGAAAAAGCACAAGAATCATGGCACTCCATCTTTAAGGACACATACCAGTGCAACTCCTATACTGTAGCAGCTGCTATTAGGGTTAATGGTTTCTTGCAACTACTCGCAACCAAGCTTGCGTGGTGAATCATCGGCCCGCTTTGGGCCTATGTTGTAACCGGTCCTTGGAAATAAATGTTCCACACCGAAGTTCCAGACTATATAATATCTACGCAGTGATATCGGTCTGGCCATGCCAGGCTGGGGGTGGGAACCTGGCTGGCATGACTTCATGTGTACTTTGGACTTTAGTGGCCAGTTTGTCTGTGACGTAATAATACGTCCATGATATATGGAAGTCAAACGAGGACTACAATTCACGCATCTTCACATGCACAGACGGATCCTCTTATTCGGATACACTACACTTTTATTTGGAGCGTCCTCATTTTGTGGGCATGTCATTCTAAGAAATAGCCATAATGAAAATATCAGATCTATACGTGTCGGGAGCCCAGGGAAGCCCATTCTCCTGTTTCTGTATAGCGCTGTGAGGCAGCTTGATGTACACACACGTGGACATGATAGTTTGGAACCAAATAGACCCTTATGGGTCTGTAAGTCTGAGAGTGTACAAATGTACACATTTGTTCTGAGAGTGTACAAATGTACACATTTGTTCTGAGAGTGTACAAATGTACACATTTGTTCTGAGAGTGTACAAATGTACACATTTGTTCTGAGAGTGTACAAATGTACACATTTGTACACTCTCAGAGTTAAATTAACGTTGATTTTACAATATAAATGGGGGTCCCAGAGATAGAAATGCCATTTCCGTATAGACTAATGCATGTCAAACTGGGGGTCCTTGAAATTAAACTGGTTGAGAATCACTGCTAGAGCCGTACAAATCTTCTCTTTTGCGGCTCCCCGGCATATCTTTTCAAATGAGGGTCTACGGGCTAATTGGTGTCAATTTTGGGGTCCATGGAAAGGTTTGGGAACCACTGATGTACAGTACAAGACTACAAGTACACCCCCTGGACATGACGCTATATAGTATGTCGCAGGGACTTACCCCCAATCCAACCCTTTGATGCTGAGTGCCAAGCAGGGAGGCACTGGGTCCCATTTTTACAGTCTTTGGTATATGACCCGGCCGGGGATCGAACCCCCGACCTCCCAGTCTCAGGGCGGACACTCTAACCACGAGGTCACTGAGCTGGTTGGTATAGTGGTGAGCTTGTAGATCGGTGATTTCTAAAAAAGTAGCAACATTCGGTAGCAATGATCATCCGGAGACCGGACTGGCGTGCAAAAAAACCATCCCTTCCTCTCAACAGCCACTGTTGAAGTGTCTTTGAGCAAGGCACTGAGCCCCTATCTGCTCCTCTGGAGCTGTGGTCAACAGTATTAGACTGTGGTTGTACTGGTCAGCTTCCAGTGACCAACAGTAGAAGACTACAGTGTTTGTATTTCAAGCTATGGTCGGCTCCCAGTTGATGGGAAAATCACACTTAGGGCTTTATTGGAAAAGATTTGTTTTATTTTTGTATTTGTTCCCAGCAAACCTACCCTGGAAGAAAGATTCACAGTGACCAATTGGACCCTGTATATGGTTGACCGGTGGGATCCCCCAGGGCTCTTTTCTTGGTACACTCCTTTTTGCCATTAGTGATCATATCCAGTCGTATCCTGTTTTCATTAATGTGGTGGAGGGAAAAAAAAAAGAGAGGGTCTAATAACATCCTGGCTCCCATAATGCATCTCTGACATCTGCAGATTCTGGGGTTTCTGACAGGCGAGCCTTTTTAGTTTGCTTTCTGCTTCTATTTCTCTGACGACGATGATTCTATTTGTATAGCGACGTGTATTGTATGATATAGACACGAGGCCAATGAGGTTCTGGCATTATACGATATCGATGTCCAGCGATTGCCGTCGTCGTATTGACGTACGGTACGTACGTCGGGTCATTTCAAAATGTGGGCAATCGTTTCACACGTCGGATACTGTCCCGATTCAAGTTAAATATACAGAAAAAATCTTTATTGTATACAGAACCTGTATTAACATTTTGTTTTTCGTAGAGGTGAGGTGCTATACTAAGTTAGCCTATGCTGGCGGTAGGTGCAGAAACTGTGGCGCTGATCGGTTTGTGAGATTATATAGCTCCAGAAAAAGAGAGAGAGACGCACACACACACACACACACACACACACACACACACACACACACACACACACACACACACACACACACACACACACACAACACACATATATACTGTACACATACACACAGCTAGCTCCTACGGTAGAATAAAGTGCTTTCTTGGCATGGATGTCAGTAGAGGAAGGCAGAGAGACATAGACCTTGTCTGACAGAGAGAGAGAGAGAGAGAGAGTGGTGAGGAGAGCATGTGACTGCTGATCTGTGCTCTCTCTCTCTCTCTCTCTCTCTCCCCTATCTACAGTATCAATTCCTATTTGTCTCTTGATCTCTTCCTGCAACTCTCTCTCTCTCTCTCTCTCTCACTCTCCCTCTCCCTCTCTGTGTCTCTCTCTCCCATCTCATTAAGGATTGTAACACAGTCTCTCCCGTGGGGCTCACAGGCCAGCCACTGCAGCCTCTCGCATGACGCAGCTTCTTATTGCATGCTCTATACTCGCTGGCTCGCTCGCTTCCACACACTATACAGCTCTGCCTCGCACGACCCATTTAGACCCTGACGACGATTCTATACCCGTGTTTCTGTGTCGGTCGTTCTCAAACATTTTCATGTCGAGAACCCCCAAGAATTATATATGTATAACTGGCCCGCTGACCCCCATCTGAAAATATGTTGTTCCAGGGGACGACCCTCCCAGAAGTAAAGCTTCTTAAACGTTAAAAACGTTCGTATATATTCAAAGATTATGTGCCACGTTCTCACGTTTTTTCTAAAAACAACAAGCTCGTAGTGCGGCACTCGGTGAGCTTGTCAATCTGCTATTTTTCAATAGTATGATATATTGATTGATTCATTGTTTATTTAGTTTCGTGTCATGCACACCTTGTGCCCAATTAACCCTCATGGGTTTATAAGACACCATTTCACAGTTGCAAAATTGCAGCATGTTTTACATTACATAAAGGCAGTCCTGGGATACGAACTAGCGACCTTCCGATATATCAAGACCGCTCCGCAAACCGTTCGGCTGCACCGCTGCAGAGACCGGCGTTAATGCTAATGCTAACGCTATCGGCGGGGTTCGAAAAGAAAAACGGAGGAGAGGCGGGGCTGGCATTTTCTTTCTTTATAGTCATACGACAAAATAATGGCCAAAATGGCAGGTGTATACAAGCTCGGAACGCATGGCGTTACTGATCCGGCACGTGAACTTCGAATACAATTTTAATTTAGAGACGGTTACAATTCTTGGCATTTGTATAAGCCTGCAGGTAAACACGAGGTACTGCATCAAATGCATAGAAGTAGTTAATGTACTGATCATAGTATACCAAGATCATCAGTCTAGACACTATCGGGATAAAAAAAATATATATATATTTTTTTTAATGAAATTGTTACATTATTTGGCAAACGTACAGTCTATACATCTCCCAAAAGGAAAGTATATGATTTATGATTTATGGTTTCCCGCTATATGCATTTAAGGGTTCATGTGTGGGTACATGCACCCTTTGTAGGGTTTGATTTATATAATACCTTTATTGTCAGGCCCCGCCCTGACTGGCACCCCAGCAAACCACTAACACATAAATCAAACCGCTACAGCATACAGTATATATTTGATATTTTTTTCTGACCAGAAGCCCTCCTAGCTATAACACAGTGACTGAAGCTGAGTCTATGGATCCTCCCACAGCCCTCCTAGCTATAACACAGTGACTGAAGCTGAGTCTATATCTTCTACAGCCCTCCTAGCTATAACACAGCGACTGAAGCTGAGTCTATGGATCTTCTACAGCCCTTCTAGCTAACACAGTGACTGAAGCTGAGTCTATATATTCTACAGCCCTCCTAGCTATAACACAGTGACTGAACTTACTGAAGCTGAGTCTATATCTTCTACAGCCCTCCTAGCTATAACACAGTGACTGAAGCTGAGTCTATATCTTCTACAGCCCTCCTAGCTATAACACAGTGACTGAAGCTGAGTCTATATCTTCTACAGCCCTTCTAGCTAACACAGTGACTGAAGCTGAGTCTATATCTTCTACAGCCCTTCTAGCTAACACAGTGACTGAAGCTGAGTATATGGATCTTCTACAGCCCTCCTAGCTATAACACAGTGACTGAAGCTGAGTCTATGGATCTTCTACAGCCCTCCTAGCTAACACAGTGACTGCTAACAGTGCTGATCAACAGCATGGGGTGATGCTAATAGCGTCCATCCAACCATCCATCCATGGAGCTGTCGCTCCAGTTTGGTCTCTACTGTGTATTGTATTACTCTATGATCCAGTGTTGTTTTTGGCAGCACATTTAGATTTTAGTTTTAGTCGTATAGTCTCTTGAATAGTTTTCATTTAGTCTCATTTTAGTCACCTTGGGAGGTTTTAGTGTTAGTCTAGTTTTACGTTTTTAGATTTTAGTCGACTAAATCTACAGTTGATTTAGTAAAACAAAATGTATTTTGGCGGGCCTTATGATGCCGTCGTAATGACAGCTTTTTCCACTTGCTGAAAATAGCAGATCTACAAACAATCTGCTATTTTTTCAGCATGCAACCAAGTGTAAAATGACTCGTACTGGATCTCTTGTCCGCTAGTCCTCTTCCTAGCATAGTCTAGTTTTCATTTGCTGACGAAATCGTCAGTATATTTAGTCTTAATTTTTAGTCATCACAGCTTAGTTTTCCTGTGGTTTCCATTTAGTTTTCGTCAGTGGAAAAAGGCAGTCGATGAACATTTTTCCTCTTCGTTTTAGTCGACGAAAACAACACTGCTATGATTATGATCCCAGCCCCTGGCACAGCAGCACCAGTGCTGATAAATAATATTTCTGTTTTTGCGTTTGCCAAAAGCACAACGTGTACCCCCCGAGGAGGTGTTTATACTTAATGTTCACGTTAGTGGAGATTCAGCCAATTAATTATGCTGAAATACGTTTCGCGTGACGTTCACAATTGTGTGTGTGTGTGTTGCCTTGACATCGGACTCTGCGGGGAGATGTCACGTGCCTGTGCATCTCTCTCTCTGCACGACACGCATGTGCTTAGCCATATGTTGACTTGCACAGTGAGTGACAGGGTGTATTCTCTGAGGCATGACTCAGCAGAGACGTGTGGAAAGAAAACTGCACACTGAGACACACACACACACACACACACATAATACTGTAAACGCACACGATACAGAAAATGCACGCGCGCGCACACACACACATTGTAAACGCACACGATACAGAAAACAAACACGCGCAGTTGCACACACACACACACACACACACACACACACACACACACACACACAGACAGTGCTGATGCCTGCATCTTCAGCAAAGGATCCGGAGAAAGCAGGAGAGGAAGGAAGGAGACAGGGAGGAAGCAGGAGAGGAAGGAAGGAGACAGGGTGGCGAGGAACCAGAGCAGGAAGTGAAGCAGGACACTGTGAATTAAAGATGGAGTGCCGTGATTTTTGGTGTGGTTATGTCATGTGTTTATGAGGTTACAGTACTTCATTAGAGCCCTTGGTGTGGTTGTTATGTCATGTGTTTATGAGGTGACATTACTTCATTAGAGTATAAAAAGGTAGATGGCTAGCGCACATCCAGTTCCTGTCTGGTGCTGGACTAATAAGGTACATACAGTGAAGAGAAGAGAGTCCGCACACAGGTTTGCTCCAAGGTGTTTGTTTTTTATTCTTTTTTTTATGGTGTTTTGAATAAAAAACAAACACCTTGGAGCATTACTTCATTAGAGCCCTTGGTGTGGTTGTTATGTCATGTGTTTTTTATGAGGTGACATTACTTCATTAGAGCCCTTGGTGTGGTTGTTATCTCATGTGTTTATGAAGTGACAGTACTTCATTAGAGCCCTTGGTGTGGTTGTTATGTCATGTGTTTATGAGGTGACATTACTTCATTAGAGCCCTTGGTGTGGTTGTTATGTCATGTGTTTATTATGAGGTGGCAGTACTTCATTAGAGCCCTTGGTGTGGTTGTTATGTCATGTGTTTATGAGGTGACAGTACTTCATTAGAGCCCTTGGTGTGGTTGTTATGTCATGTGTTTATGAGGTGACAGTACTTCATTAGAGCCCTTGGTGTGGTTGTTATGTCATGTGTTTATGAGGTGACAGTACTTCACTAGAGTCCTTGGCTTGGTGTGGTTGTTTTGTCATGTGTTTATGGGGTGACAGTACTTCATTAGAGCCCTTGGTGTGGTTGTTATGTCATGTGTTTATGAGGTTACAGTACTTCATTAGAGCCCTTGGTGTGGTTGTTATGTCATGTGTTTATTATGAGGTGACATTACTTTATTAGAGCCCTTGGTGTTGTTGTTATGTCATGTGTTTATTATGAGGTGACAGTACTTCATTAGAGTCCTTGGTGTGGTTATGTCATGTGTTTATTATGAGGTGACAGTACTTCATTAGAGTCCTTGGTGTGGTTATGTCATGTGTTTATTATGAGGTGACAGTACTTCATTAGAGCCCTTGGTGTGGTTGTACACGTTTAAAAAAAGTGAAAAGTGAAGCAGGGATGGACACTGAATTCAAAGTGAAGCAGGGATGGGCACTGTGAATTCAAAGTGAAGCAGGGATGGACACTGTGAATTCAAAGTGAAGCAGGGATGGGCAAAATGCATTCTAAGGGCGAGAAAGAGAGGATGTTGTTGAAAGAGAGCCGTCACCACGATGAAAAGTACATGTTTGAACCACTTATTATCGTAAACCCTGTATGCTTCATCCGGTCGAGCTTGACTGTAGATATTTTATTTTGATTTATAGATGAATGTTAGGTAAGAGTTGTTTACTTGTCGACTGATGCTATTCATATTATATAGATGCTTGCTTAACTCGTTGTGCCAAGTATGGATATTCTCCGTCTTCTCCTTTCCGAGGCTCACGGAGTGCCACACTCTTGAAAGCGAGAATAGAGATTTTCAGCTCTCGGGCTTCATACACACATGGGAACAAACACATTGAGGCGGCCATCAAACACAGGCAGAGCACAGAACAGTTGTTCTTCATGTGTGCACGAAGCCTCAGCGGTACTGTACTGGTTTATGATTGATGTCGCCCTTGAGCAACACGTGAGTCACCGCTCGACTGTCCTTGAATTCAGGAAACTAGGAAATCACGTGATCGCTAAAAAAACCCATCTCCCATCCACTCCTATTCTATACCAAAAATAAAATAAAAAAATATATGGGGGGAAAAAAGATGTATTAAAAATATATTGTAATACCGTGAAATACCACGGTATATGCCTATACGGTATTTAGTTTGATACCGTATTGTACTGTACTACATGCGTGTGCAACGATATGCGAGTATAATCAAATCATGGTCATTTATACAAGCGATTGGAATATCTGATGAAGCTTTTTGCCTAATTCTTATGAGAATCATGCAAATGGCTTCATCAATCTAATGGCTTAATCACAGCATTGACACATTAATGGAGAGAGAGAGAGAGAGAGAGAGAGAGAGAGAGAGGCTTTCACATTTGGAGTATTGTGTGGTCCTCTGCTGCTAAAATATATGTAGTATTGTGTGGACAAAAACTCCAGCTAGCAGAAAATAGAGCTGCAAGATTAGTGCTGAAGTGCTCTTTTAAAACCAATGTTGCTAGGATGCACCACAGTTTAGTGTGGCTAACTGACTGTAGAGGCTAAATTAACTGCTAGTCTTGTTATAACATTTACCAGACATGCAGCCAATCATTGACGGAAATTTAGCCACATTTCTACAGAGATCAATTATTTAGTTCAGGTCTAAAGCTATAGACTGGTATAAGCTCAGGGTATTTGGAACTTCCCAAACCAAAGACAGAAACACTAAATCTGTTATTTATAGAGCCACACAACAGTGGGACTCATTATCTGTTAACATAAAAAAAATCAAAAGTAAATACTTCAGAAAAAAAAAACATTATTGGGAGAGGTCACACAATTGGACTGGTGTGCTTTTGTACATGATATTTAACCTACATTATCTATATGTGTTTGGCATTCTAATGTAATTGAACTTAGATTTAGACGGACAAGTGTCTGTTGTTGTTTGTACAGTATGTACCGGTATATGGTATTGTATGTTGTTTTTATGTTGTGATGTTTTGTGTGGACCCCAAGAAGACTATAGCGACCGCAGCAGTGGAAGCTAATGGGGATCTGAATAAAGAATAGCAGGCAGACAGGCAGGCAGGCAGACAGACAGACAGACAGACAGGCAGGCAGGCAGGCAGGCAGACAGACAGACAGACAGACGGGCAGGCAGACGGAGAAAGTGAGTACAGAAGTGAGATAGGGGAGGTGGAGGGGTGATGGAACAGAATCCATTAGTAAGTGATACCAGGATTCCTGGCAGAATGTGTGTGTCACGCACACGCACACACACACACACACACACACACTCCCTCTCTGTCTCTCGTATGTCCGTCTCTCTCTGCTTTTCTAAAGTAGTTCGCAAACTTAACGGTAACTCTTAATTCAAAATTATTCAGCATTTATTAATATTATTCAGGGGGGAATTATACCAGCCTCCAGTGTGGCACGGAGTGCGGCACTACGAGCTTGTATATATCTGCCATTTTCTTTGAATAGCAGATATACAGAGGCTGCCTGATTTGGTTTTAATGGGTTTAAGTGCAGATTGCGTTGATATTATATTGTAGTCCTTTGATGCTTTTATTGGTTTATTATTAACCAAATTGAAACCCCGCAGTGACCTCTTAACCACGCAGTAATGGCAGTGTTATTCTGGTAAAGTTCAGTAACATTTTAATCGACTTTTGTCGTTCAAATATAATGAACGGCATATTTAACCTGATCCTAAAACCTAAGACCTACTGTAAAAAAAAAACACACTGAATTATTAACTGCAGGGTGTCTGCAGGTCCTTATACAACCTCTTAATATATAGTCCTAAATTAATTTTGATTTAAAATTAAAATAAAACTTAAAATATTGAAGTAGTCCTGAATTCATATTGGTACCTCTTGAGCCCCATTGCCCCCCCCCCCCCTTCCCCCCACCGGGCTGTTCAATCAATAGAGACCTAATCAATCGATTCTGTCGATTCTGTGGATTTTCCCCCTGGACCCCCTTGGGGCTTAACAGGTTATAAAATAAAATAAAACTTACAATCTTTAAAAGATGTTTAACCCATTTTGACCTGAGATCAGATTCTAAAAAATGTCTTCTACATCCTGACGCTTTTCTGAAAAAGCTATGTTTCTATGTCAGTGGTTCAAATCTTTAAAAGGTGTTTAATCAGCGGGGCACACAGCCCAATTACAGCGAGAGGAGGAGCAAAAAGTTGTATACGAGCCAACATGTCTTAGTTTTCACCACAAGCGGTATAATATGTGGTAACAAGACAACTCACCCCTCTTCCGTTTTCCTCCCGGAATTTTCCCCAGTGAGGGGTGGTGGTAGAGGCTGGACAGCAGACGGCTGGACTTTGAATTTCTCTAACTGTAAACTTTCACGACAGCAGACAGCCTAAGTACAAATATAATTTATGAAAAGCTACTACAGTGAAGTCTGTGTTGGTATTATCTGACGAGGTACCATTTGAGTGGGCAAAACCTTACATAATTATACTAAATAATGCTACATTGTTTATAGGTTCAATATAAGTAAAATAATATAGCCTTTCCACAGGAGTATCTTTTTATATTTTTTCTAAAAAGAATACAAACAGCCAATAGCATATTACAAAGTTATCCCCCTCACCGGGGAAGATTCCGGGAGGAAAAACGGCCATGCACCTGGGTGAGTTGTCCAGTATTCTAATATGTCGGGCGCCATGCGATCAGAAACCACTATTTACATCTGAACGTCGGGCGGTTTGGACTGAAACGACGACAACTTTGGGAGTATTTTTCGGAGGAAAACAAGCGTCAAAGAAACGTCAACGAGCGGATCCTTATTATGGGGTTGGTTGCGTTGCGCATTGATCCTCATGATGGGAAGAACGTATATAGGCGCCGTCTATATAGCAGCCTGGACAGCACGAAAGTGCCCAGTGGGTGATTGGAGGTGGACTGACAGACAGCACATACTGTACAATAATCCTGCGAAAAGCTCCGTATTGCAGCCTCAGCCATCCTACTGTATAGATACATCCATCCATCCACCTTCAACCGCTTATCCGTAGTCTGGTCGCGGGGGGCAACGGCTCCACCCGAGTGCTCCAGACTTCCCTCTCCTATAGAGCAACATTAGTAACTTCGTTCTGCATGGGGGGGATCCCGACTCCCGGGCAGATTTTGGAGATATAATCCCTGCATCTCAACACACGACTCGTACTGTACATGTTTGCTGTATCTGTAGGCTGTGTGCTGTATTTTTTTCATGCTGTGTACTTAAAGCATAAGCTATAGTGTAAAGTTTAAGCTTATATAGGGATGTGCTGCCATCTGTTTTGCTGCCCTTTTTATATCCTGTTTCAGTGTTAGTTAGGGACACTAGAATGGTGTCTCTGTTTGACCTGGTGTAGCTTAGTTACAGTAATTAAAGCTGTGGGTAGGGCCTATATTATTGTTTATTGCAATAGAGGTCGTGATAGCACAAGTCATTCTGTATTCTGTTCACATTTACTGTTCATTATGTAATGTTGTGTTCTGGTGGTGTACCATTTGTTAACTTCAATGTACGATTTTTTTAACTTGTCACATGTCTCTGTGACAATGGCATCACAGTAGAATACTTCATTTACAAATACTGGTAACACACAGGATTTAGCTAGACAAATTTGTATTGGAGCTAATCTCAGGTAACTGTCAAGTGATTTAAATTCTGATATTGAGTAAAAAAAAAAATCACATTAAATATTTTTCGTGGCAGTGTCTCAGGACGGAGGGGCTAGCTAGAGTGGTCCGGTAGAGCGGCCGGATTGGAACCGTGAGGTTCCCGGTTCGATCCCTGCGGGCTCCCCCCAGAGTTAGTGTCCAAGTGTCCTTGAGCAAGACTCTGAACACTTGCATCCCGATGTGCAGGTACTTGGCGCCTTGCAGTGGTGGAAAGTAACTAAGTACTTTTACTTAAGTACTGTAATTTTGAGGTATTTGTACTTGACTTGAGTATTTCCAATTTCCAGTACTTTTACTCCGAAATTTGTACTTTTACTTCACTACAATTATTTTAATTTCTTTGTTACTTTGGAGATTAGAATTTTGATTAGAAAACCGAATACATTAACCACTTCAACGCTATACATTTTGGCAATTTGAAGATAGCCGATTTGAAAATAGCCAATCTATTGGCTATTTTCAATAGATTTTGTACGCCTTTTGAACTTGTGAAATGGGGCATTCTGCAATACGAGTACTTTTACTTTTAGTACTCTAAGTACATGTTGATGCCGATACTTTTGTACTTTTACTCAAGTACATTTTCAATTCCGTGCTTTGACTTGTAACGAAGTACGTCTAAATTGCAATTACAATTGAGCACATTTCTCCACCACTGTGTGCCTTGCATGGTTTCCTTTCCATCCAATCCAATCCACTTCATTCATAAAGCACATTTTTATACAACAAGGTTGAAACAAAGTGCTGTACACAAATAAATACTAAAAAAAGCAACAACAACAACAACAACAGTACATAGACGGGGTACATAAGGGCACAATGCAGTGGAAGAAGCAGCAACTCTTAATCAGTATGTTCAAATGCCAAGGAGTACAAGTGTATATGACTGTATGCGTGTGAACGGGTGAACGTGATAAAAAGCCCTTTGGATGCACAAGCATTGTCTTCAATCTCTTAATCAGACGGAGAGAAAAAAAAAACTAATTTCCTCATGGACTGGATGTCCTCACAAAAATAGAAGTCTGTGAGCAATGAGCACGCATAATCACACCCTTGTGTGAGTGTGTGTGTGTGTGTGTGCACGTGTGTGTGTGTGTGTGTGTGGGTGTGTGTGTGCGCGTGTGTCTGGCACCGAGCGGAGCCATCAGAGTGTCATAATGTCCAATCAGCAACATGGATTGAGGTCATGGCGGCTCTGGGCCGGTTAAGTGGAAGAATGGCGGTGTTGTTCGGTGTGTGTGTGTGTGTGTGTGTGTGTGTGTGAGAGAGAGAGAGAGAGAGAGAGAGAGAGAGACACTGGAATAACAATAAACCCCCATGGTGACCTGATGGCCGTATATATATAGATTATAGACACTCACGCACTGTTCATCAAGGCCAAGCCTTTCACATGAGCACGAGTGGAACTGAAAACGGAAACAAGACGGTGTCCATTATGAGGTGGGACGACTTTGATCTTCCGCCGTATATATAGTGTGAAAACTCAACCTCTTTTCTTCAGACTCCCGTCTTAGCCCGTATAGCGCCTGCCCTACTATAGCCTCGACGACCTTACAGGCGCATATATATATATATATATATATATATATATATATATATATATATATACATACAAAGGCTCAACTTATTTAACCCATTTAGGACTGACGTCGAATTTGAAAAAATGTCTTCTAAATGATGAAAATTTTCTGAAAAACCTCATGTTTCTGTATCGGTGCCAGTGGTGCTCAATATTTCATGTCAAGGACCCCACAAATGATATGTAATTGGCCGCCGTTTTAAGCATTATGTTGTACTTCATTCATTGAAAAATAGCAGATCTACAAGCTCGTAGACTTAGTAGACATTTTTGAAAAACGGTGAAAATGTGGTGCAAATCATTGAATATATATTCTTTCAGATCGAACATTTTTTTCATTTTTTTTAAGATATTTTTTTGCGGCTTACGCCTTTTTATTGGTTTTTGAATGGACAGACAGTAGGCTGACCGGAAACGGGAGAGAGATGGGGGGGAAGACATGCAGTAAAGGCCGTGTCGGGCTCGGGAGTCGAACCCGCCGCACACTGCGACTGGATTACCAGTCGGGGGGCCCAGACGGTTACGCCACCGCCTGGGCCAGATCGAACATCGTACATATTTTCAGATGGGGGTCGGCGGCCAATTACATATATTTTTGGGGGCATGAAATAGTTTGAGCACCACTGACATAGAAACATAGGGTTTTTCAGAAAACTGTCAGGATTTATAAGGCGATCTGTACAATCGTCCTCAGGTCTAAGTGGGATGAATGTGATTTTTTTCGTCAGACGTTCGATTATTATAACGTATAGCCCGGAATATGGTTCTGTTGTTCAAGTTGTTAAATTGACGAATGAAAGCTGTGGGGAGGGAAAGGAATACAATGGATAATAGAAACAAGCAAAGAATGAACAGTTGCCGAAGCAATGTAATATCTCTCTCTCTCGCTCTCGCTCTTTCTCTCTCTCTCTCTCTCTCTCTGCGTCAGTCCCACGACTGTTTCCAGTCCTTCCCATTGACACCATTGTGTCATTCCCACTCCTCCGTGTCATTTCTCTCATCTCTCACTCTCCTCATTCCTGAATCCTGACCGGGTTTATGGACATGACGCGCTCGTTCAGTAACCGTTCCTTAATTCAGCCTCTGACTAATTTGGTCATCTGATAGTGGGTGCGTGCGTGTGTGAGTGCATGTTTTCCAGTGTGTTATACCGAAGGTCCAGTGTCACCGAGAGACACGTTGTGCAGCTTGTAGATCAGCTATTTTACCCATTTAGACCTGAGGACGGTTCTACAAATGCCTTCTAAATGCTGACCGTTATCTAAAAGATCACACCCGTGTGAACTGAGTGGTGCAACTCCCCCACCTCTCTCTCTCTCTCTCTCTCTCTCTCTCTCTCTCTCTCTCATTAGCAGGCAACAGTGCAGCACTATCCCTCTCTCTGTTTCTGGCACAACAGCGCCCCTACTGGTACTCATAGTCATATACTGGTGCTCATTAACCAACACATAGGCGGACACACGGCCACATAGGTGAACACGGACATTGCTGTTCCTTGGAGTGGTTGCACCACTCAAAAAAACCCTATATTTCTATGTCAGTGGTTCTCAAACTATTTCATGTCAAGGACCCCCAGAATTATATGTAATTGGCCGCGTAACAACAATCTTTGAGTTAATAATGTTCGCTCTCAAAGAATATATATTATTCCAAATTTGCGACACGTTTTCAGGATTTTTCTAAAATAGCAGACCTACAAGCTCGTAGCCCGGCACTCGGTGCCGCGCTATGAGCTTGTAGATCTGCTATTTTTCAATAGCTAAAGTATAACAATGCTTAGATTAGAACACCAAAAGGGGTTTCCGCCCCAAAATTGGTTAATTCAACCTCTCTTCATATAATTGGTCCTCACTAATGTTCACGATAAAATACTACTTTCCCCCCCCCCTGTGTCTCATAGGAGGGCTGTGAGCAGTTCAGAAACGGCATCTATCGACTAGCTAATAGAAACGGCAGGTTTTCTATTCCTGAAAAGTCACCATGGTATAATGATGATGATTTTTATTTCTCATTTTTTCCCCCCTATAATTATGCCTAACAAATATGTCACTGCTATACAGTAGCAGACATCCATCTAGTATTTTCATTAAAATTTTCTATTTGTTTTTAACTTGTGAAATAGGACATTTAGTATAGTATTTGAAATAGTATCATCGTGAGTCTACTGTTGGTACTATACCAATACTTTAGTACTTTTGCTCAAGTACATTTTGAATACCGGACTTTCTACTTCTTGTATTTCTACTAGTATTGCAGTGTTTATAAGTAAAACATGTGAGTAGCGTTTTCCACCGCTGGTTAACGGGGCTGCACGGTGTCGCTTTGACGAGTACTGTAGCTGACATTTAGGTGACATTCTCTCTGCCACCTCCCGGGGCAGAAGGAGAGGGCCTCAAACACAGCCAATGAAAGCACTGGAAGTTAATTTAGTTTTAGTCTTGGTCTTTTGAATAAAATGTCATTTTGTTGGTCTTTTTTCCTTTTGAGTGGTGCAACCACTCCAAGGAACAGCAATGTCCGTGTTCGTTCACCTATGTATGTGACAATGAGCACGAGTATGACTATTAGTACCAGTAGGGGCGCTGTTGTGCCAGAAACAGTGTTTTTAGTTATCTCAAGTGTTTGGGGAAACAGTGGTCTGGCATACGCATTCCGATATAGATTCTAGATAGAAATTACGTCATATAATGCTACAGTTGTGTTCCCTTCGTTTTTTGCCTGGACGACGTCAAATCAGAATCTCTAGGTTTTTAGTAGCCTCGGAAACCCAGACGTTTTTCTTTTTTTCAGGGAGAAAAAAAAAGTCTGGGTCCGAGTCCACTTCAATTCGGCATAGAGTAGCGCAAACGTCGATCGCTCTCTGCTGATTTCTGATCGTCTGCACCTTTGTTAAATTGACGCACACATGCACACACACACGCACACTCTCTCTGTCGATCTAATTAATTAGTCTCATGTCCAGCAGCTGCGCACAGTTTCTCCCGGCAGATCCTGCCGGGAGCTGCCTATGCCATAGAAAGCATAGGTGAGTTTTAGAGGTATACCCACGGGTAATTATTCTCAGCCACACCCCTAGTCCAAACGAACGTCTATGGGCTTTTAATGACTTATTTAAAAAAAAAAAAAAACAGCACACCATGTGACGTCATGTGGCAGCCGCAAGTCTATGGACTTTTAAGCCCCCCCATTTAGACTGCAGTCACATCCAGTCAAATCTGATTCAAATCTGTTTTTTTTTTTTTTTGTTTCTCTCTCAAATCTCATCTTTTGGCCTCCCGACCGTTCACAGTGGCCTTTTGCCAGTGTGACCAGATGGGATCTGATCACAGATCTGTGTGTTCAGACCGGCAGCCAAATCCAGCCTGGTTGACTCAGATCTGTGCGCCACATCGTACTTTACGTCAAGATTGGAATTGTTTATATATGTCTCAAGGTTCAAGGCTCAAGGTTGTTTATTAGTGTCCCCGAAGGGCAAAAGGTTTTAGAGCAGGTCTTAAGGCTTGAAACACACATGCATGCATCAATCAAACCAAACGTATTGCTGCTGGTCGCAAGCGTGCGCTGCGCCCGGCCTACTTTCATCTTCAGAAAAGGATGGGGGGGGCGGGAGGAGGCAGAGTTTGGGTGGGGGGTATTGACAGAGAGGTAGAGGGGGGAGGGGGCAACGGAGACATCACATCACATTATAATTTTATAGTTGTATCGTGCAGGCGCAGAATGTACTTGGGTGGGGTTGTAGGTCTGGGCCACCATAAAAAAAACACTATACTCTCACGCCACCCTTCAGGCTGGAGGGGCTGCGTGAGCGTAGGAAAAAAAGGCACAGCAGGATCGTGGGGGTGTAGGAGTGTGTCTAAACACAAACGAGTCACGTTGAATCCGGTTTTCGATCAGATTAACACTGCGTTCAGACGGAGACAGATTCAGGCTGGATTTGGCTGCCAGTGTAAAATGGGGCACAACTGTTTGTTTAGAGTACAGTGTTTGTTTGAAAGGAACCCTGCTGGATAATATGACAAATATGCCTTAAAACATTATACTTGCCCTCTATAACTACAATTTAATTATTAAAACCACTTTAAATGTTTATTTTCTTTCACAAATAGAGAATATTTCACTCGATAGGAACTGCTCCTGTCGCAAGTTGATGATGTCATAGCCTACAGTATGTGTATGTGTGGTCCAGCCCTATGGAATGTATTGAATGCACATGCTAATACAAAAGTATTTAAAATATTGCTTTGATGCTCATATTATCCTTAGGAAGCATAAAGTTGTTTTTTATTAGCATATATATGCACTCCATACATTCCATATGGCTAGACCACATGGGAGTATGACATCATCAACTTGCGGACAGGAGCAGCTCCTATTGAGTGAAATATTATCTATTTATGAAAAAAATACAATATTGATTTTTTTTTCTTTAATTTTTTTGGTAACCCATTTTGGGGCGGAAACCCCTTTTGGTGTTAGCATTATGTTATGCTTTAGCTATTGAAAAATAAATAGCAGACCTACAAGCTCGTAGCGCGCCACTCTGTGGCGCACTATGAGCTTGTAGATCTGCTATTTTTGAAAAATCTAAGAGCGACTGACATGGAAGACATTTTTAGAATCTGATCTCGGGTCAGAATGGAAAACTGTCAGGATGTAGAAGACATTTTTAGAATCTGATCTCAGGTCAGAATGGGTTAACTATTTATAACCTTGCGTTGCAGGCATGACGACGAGACACGCCTCCTCCACCGGCTCCTCCCCCAGCGACAGCGGCTCCACCCCGAGTAGCAGCGACAGCGGCTCCAGCCCCTCCCCCAGCACCCCGCAGAAGCTGCTCCCAGCGTGCACCTCTCCGTTCGGGCCGCGGCTGCTTCGAGCCACTCCTACTCCTCCTTCCTCCTCCTCCTCCTCGGTGACGCAGCGGCCCCAGCCGGAGGGCTCCGACCATCGCTACGGCAACAACAACAACACCGCCGCCACGCCCAGGCCTTCCGCCAAGCTGGGCGGGCACGGGCCCTGCGGCCACCGGGTGCCCGCCAAGATGGAGAGGATTAAGGTGTGTTGGTTTGGTTTGATTTGGTTTGATTTGAAAGTAATAAGCAGTGGTGTAAGGTATAACTAAGTACATGCAAGTACTGTTCTTAAAGTTATGTTTATGTTTAACCCATTCTGACCTGAGATCAGATTCATACGAGGTTTCCACTAGGACACACACTGGTCTGATGAACCCATTCTGACCTGAGATCAGATTCTAAAAATGTCAGTCGTTCTTCGATTTTTCAAAAATAGCAGACCTACAAGCTCGTAGCGCGCCACTCGGTGGCGTGCTATGAGCTTGTAGATCTGCTATTTTTCAATAGCTAAAGCATAACATGATGCTGACACCAAAACGGGTTCCCGTTCAGAATGGGTTAAAGTTATGTTTATGTTTAAGAGGTGACAGTACTTCATTAGACCCACCTGGCGTGGTTGTTATGTGCAATGGTGTATATTATAACTTTGTATTTAGGGTTTCTTCCTGGAGGCTGAAACCTTGACAGTCCTGGGCAGCGGTGGTGGCCCGAACGGTTTGCGGGGGGCGGTCTTGATATCGTGAAGGTCGCTATAGTTCGTATATCCCCCGGACCGGCACGTTAAAATGACCACCGCTGAAGTGCCCTTGAGCAAGGCATTGAACCCCTACCATGAAATGTTCTATATGAGCAGGGCCTGGCTGTAAACAAGTTCTTGAGCTTAGTCCAGTTACCCTGGGTAAACATAGTAACTTTTACCTTAAATGTGCCAATGAAAAAAACAGTAATATAGTGACATCACACTATCAACCCCTAACTCCTCCCCCTTTATCATACAATAACAGCTGTGGGTGTGGCTTCAGTTAGGGCGGATCACCACCCATCACCACCATTTTTTAAAGTGTACAGTATTTGTTAAAATGTAGTTTTTATGTCGGCACCCCCACCAGTTCATTAAGTATGCCTGGTTTGCCTGGTGGGGGTGCCGACATAAAAACTACATTTTAACAAATACTGTACACTTTAAAAAATATATATATTATATATTCCTCCTTATATAATAATAAGACCTGATGATCATGTTTTAGGGTGGAAAATGATCATGGCACTTCATCTTTGAGTATACAATTTCGAGGAAGGACATTTTTCTGAGGAAAGTATTGCCAAATTGACCATAAAAATGCCATATTATCGCAATAACAACGTGACCGTCGATGGCTTTGTGTACTCGCAGAGAAGCCAGTCTGCCCGTCTCTGTATCTTCAGGAGCGTCAGCTGTTAGTGGGGAGGTGGGACTTACCGTACTGTACTACAGTACTGTACAGTACTGTAGTACAGTACTGTACAGTACTGTACAGTACTGTAGTACCTACAGTACTTTCACCAGCAAAATCTAAAATGAATAATAAAACAATTCAGCGGAAGAACCTGGAAGAAACGTCTACTGAGTTTGCCATTCACTTTATGCATGTGTGCATACCCTCTATTGTGCATATCTAATTTATAATAAAAACCACACCCGTGTGCGGAGGTCTAATATATTAAAGTCTAAAGGTCATTACACACTGGCGAATTGGCGACGCAATTTATTCGTGCGAATAATTAGCATTTTTTTAAAAAAACAATTGAAGTCCATGCAAGCTTCCACATCAGTGGCGAATGCGCGAATATGCGAAAATGCGACTGTTTTCGCTCTTTATTTGTTCGCTCTTTGTGTCGTATTTTGCAGAGATTCGCAGGCGAACTGCAACATACAATATTTCGCATTTTCAGGTCGCTTATTCGCATCGCGTCGCCAATTCGCCAGTGTGTAATGACCTTAACTCATCATGGTGATGTAAACGGTGACAAAACAAACATTAAATTCTCTTTATTGTTAATGGCATTTCATGTTTTTGCGTTGGGGACAATAAGA
Organism: Protomyctophum bolini; assembly: GCF_963924005.1. NCBI lineage: Eukaryota > Metazoa > Chordata > Actinopteri > Myctophiformes > Myctophidae > Protomyctophum > Protomyctophum bolini. Next base: position 44,986,734 of record NC_137868.1, on the reverse strand, counting down.
TTTTTCACTTCATTGTCGATGACGTTCTAAAACTAAACTGAACTAAAAACAAACATTAGACCTGTATATAGGAGCGGGGCTAGCGCCCCTCAATAATCATACAATTTCCCCAAACCCTCCATCCTGTGTTGTGAGCTGGTAGATCGTTTTTTCTTTTTTCTTCCTCTAAAGTAATTTCCCAATGGCGGGGCGGCAGACAGAGGCTATTTGACAATTGTGGTGTCCTTTGGCATGGACGAGTTTGGGAATCCGTTTACTCCGATAATCTTGCACTTTGTATAAGTCACTCTGTCTGGGTAAAAATATGCCCAGGATGTATAAAATTGTACGTCCGGCGACCAGACGGAGCAGGTCGATTCTACCCAAGAGGTCAGCGTTAACCCATTCTGAACGGGAACCCATTTTGCATTTTGGTGTTGGCATCATGTTATGCTTTAGCTATTGAAAAATAGCAGAAGCTCATAGCAGAAGCTCATAGCGCGCCACCGAGTGGCGCGCTACGAGCTTGTAGGTCTGCTATTTTTGAAAAATCGAAGAACGACTGACATTTTTTTTAATCTGATCTCAGATCAGAATGGGTTAATCAGACCAGTGTGTATGTCTAGTGGAAACCTCGTATGAATCTGATCTTAGGTCAGAATGGGTTAAGTGAAAGTGACGGTGAAGCACAGCGCCGTCTGGACTCTTGAGCATGAGCTTTCTCCAACCTCTACAATCGAGACAAATCAATCCAATCCATAATTACCAGTCTTTTCTACAAGGACTTCTACGAGTCTTCTTCACAGTGGTATTGAGTGTATAGCCTATGGGGACGCGTACCGTTTTCGTGGGTTTTTCCGAACGGGAAGAACTTCCGTCATGTTGTTGTTGTTTGGTGTCACTGGTTTGTAGTCATCGGGGCACCGGGAAAACACCTTCCAGGAGTACCAGGGACGAGGCAGAGAGTGTTAGAGGAGCAGGGGCTGAAAGAGATCCAGTATGAGTCCTTTTATACACTTATGGTTGCATGCTGACAATACCCCGCACGACGCGTTGTGGGCTTGTAGATCGAACATTTCCAAATCGACTGGAGATTTAGTCAACAAAAATCGTATGACATTCAGTCGACTGAAACTAGACTAAACACTAAAACATTCCAGGTGACTAAAATGAGACTAAGGGCCGATTCATACTCCTATTTTACCGCTGTTTCGGCGCTGTAGTGCCGAAATGATTTCGGCTCGTCAGACATTTTCAGTAGCACCGAAGAGGCGACTATTGGACGGTACCCGCCCCCCCCCGAACCTCAAATGACGTCAAATTGTAGGCTCTACAGCGCCGAACCGACTTTTATTCGGCTCTAAAATAGGAGTATGAATCGGCCCTAAAACTAAATGAAAAGATTAACGACTAAAACTAAAATAAAAATGTGCTGCCAAAAACAACACATGAACCACACCTAGACCGGAGCACACTTGTGGAACAACACAGACACGAGGTTAAGTATTGAGAGACATACGATCAGCTATTAATAGAATGGGACACAGGTGTGTTGTTGACTTGCATCAAGGGGAGTCAGTTGAGTCATTGACCCATACATCAATTAAACATGAACACAGAAAATGTGTACAGCGCATTTAGCCACATTAACCCTATTTTGGTCTTGTGCAAAACGAATGCATAAGGGAAACTTTGACAGTAAAAAGACTCACTCACCGTATAAAATGTAAAACTCCTTAGACTGAGACTTAAGAAAATATATATTTTCTTTTTTTTTATCATGCTCATAACGTGCTCTGTGCTCAAGGTGCAATTAAAAAGCGAACGTTTCGGTCCTAAGACCTTCGTCAGTGCTATATGCAAAACGAATGCACGCACACACGCATGCACGCACACACAGACACGTACGCACACATGTACGCAGTCGCACACACACTCACACACATTTTGGATGACTTTGACATTTGAACATGGCAGATCTATAAGCTCACAACGCAAAATCACACGGGTGTGATTTTTCATCTAAACATCATCATTGATGTTCATTGAATAGTCTTGAAATGCCATTGGTCATGATATTTGCATTTAAATACCCCCCACAGAGGCAGAAAAATCACACAACTTCATTACCGCTGGATTCTGTGCAATGTTTTATGATGTTTAACCTATGACTTTTGACCTTTAACCCTCAAAAAAGTAAGTAAAATGCCTGTAATTTATATTTGCCTTTTGGGGGGTATTCAGACAGCCAGAAATGGGTAGAACGCTCAACTTTTTTGCCTCTGTGACGCATCTAGGGGCCGCAAACAAAAACCCGGCCGCAATGACTAACCAATCAGGAAGCAGACGGGCAAATCGACCAATGACAAAGCTTCTCGGAAAATCTTTGAATGACGAATGTGGCCCCTAGTTGTGTCACAGAGACTACATTTCTTTTGAGAGCGTTCTACCCATTGCTGGCTGTCTGAAAAAATAAAAAAAATAATTAAATTAAAAATAAAGTAAAGTTTTATAGCAGCTAGGTTTTGTAATAATAAGCAAAATCTACAAAGTAACTATAGTAAGGGCATTTTATCAGGTATTTGACCAATCTGGGAACTAAATCGTTACCAAGACATTTCTTCACCAATGTGTTTCTAAAGGTGTCTAATAACATGTACTAAAAGTTTGAAATTCAACTCCTGTGGGAAATTGAGTTATTAAGCATAATATGTGACCATACCCATAACATCCTATATAAAGAAAAAAAAGTCCAAATCTCATCATTCTTTCAGTAGCATGTGACATATGAAACTAGGGGGTTTTCATGATTCTGAATCCATTCCAAGCATTAGTTTTGCACAAAAAACACTCCTTGGGAGGAAAACAACCATAGCCGTCATCACAAACGTGATGAGGTCAGTGGATATGGCCTAATTTAGCCCAAGGAGTGTTTTTTGTGCAAAACTAATGCTTGGAATGGATTCAGAATCATGAAAAACCCCTAGTTTCATATGTCACATGCTACTTAAAGAATGATGAAATTTTGACTTTTTGGCCTATATAGGATGTTATGGGTATGGTCACATATTATGCTAATAACTCAATTTCCCACAGGAGTTGAATTTCAAACTTTTAGTACATGTTATTAGACACATTTAGAAACACATTGGGGAAGAAATTTCTTGGTAACGATTTAGTTCCCAGATTTTCATAGATTTCTTACTACTAGTAACTAAAGCTTTCAAATGATTGTAGTGGAGTAAAAGTACAATATTTGGATCAGAGAAGATGTAGTATGAAGTAAAAGTATTGTAAATTGGAATACTCTAAAGTACAAAGCACCTACAAAGTTTACTTAAGTACCGTACTCGAGTAAATGTAGTTAGTTACTTTACACCACTGTGGGGAAAAAATCTCCACATTAAAGGCTGTCTTCTCAAACCCTTCTCCCATGCAGGTTCTGACCAGTGTTGTTTTTGGCAGCAAATTTCTATTTTAGTCTAGTCATAGTCTTATAGTCAAGTCATTTAGTTTTAGTCGCATTTCAGTCACCAGGAATGTTTTAGTGTTTAGTTTTTTTTAGTGAAATATCATAAGATTTTAGTCGATTTAAATCTACAGTTGATTTTGTCGACTAAAATGTATTTTGGCAGGCTTTGATGCCGTCGTAATGACTTGATTTGACACTTTGCTGAAAATAGCTGTGAGCTTGTAGATCGGCTATTTTCAGCATTCAAACAAAGCGTAAAATGACTTATACTGGATATCTTGTCCACTAGTCCCAACATTTTAGTCTAGTTTTTATTTGTTGACGAAATTGTCAATATATTTAGTCTTGGGTCTTAGTCGTCATAGCTTAGTTATCGTTTAGTTTCCATTTAGTTTTCGTCAGTCAAAAAAAGGTACGGAAAATTAGTATTGGTCGAAAAAATCAACACAGGTTCTGACGGTCTCCTCCTCTCCCAAGCAGGTTCTGACGGTCTCCTCTCCCAAGCAGGTTCTGACGGTCTCCTCCTCTCCCAAGCAGGTTCTGACGGTCTCCTCCTCTCCCGTGCAGGTTCTGACGGTCTCCTCCTCTCCCGTGCAGGTTCTGACGGACTCCTAGCAGATCTATACAAGCTCGTACGAGCTTGTATAGATCTGCTATCCCATGCCGGGTTCTCAGTATACTGACTCCTTCTCTCTCCTCCCCTCCCCTCTGCAGGTTCTGACGGGCTCGGAGGTGGAGAGCGACTACCAGGAGGAGCCAGCGGAGACCATGATGGACACCCGGGTGGTGATGGGCCAGGAGGCCCTGCTCATGAAGACCATGGAGTCCCAGAGGGAGAAGGCCCTGCAGCGTGGTGGTGGTGGTGGGCGCAGCAGCGGCAGCCAGGCCATCCCCCTGCCGGGACTCCCAGGCTGGTCTCCAGAAGAAGACCCCCTCCTCCCTCCTCAGCCCCATCAGGGGGGACCACCACCACCACCACCACCACCACCGGAGACCACCACCACCCAGCCGGCCTCGTCGCAGCCTGAGGAGAGAGGCTCTCATCCCCACCAGCCGCCCCCGGCCACCCTCCCGTACCCTCTCCTGACGCCTCTCATCCCCGTCTCCTCCCTGACGCCCGCCTCCTCGCTGTACCCGGAGCCACACGAGGACGACTTTCGGGAGGAGGGGCCGGCCTATCCTGCGGCCCTGTTGTCCTTCCCCGAGGGGGGGCCGGCCTATCCCGTGGCCCTGTTCTCCTTCTCGGAGCCCGCCTACGCCGTCGACCCGCTGCGCGTGGGCGTGCCCTCGTCCCCCATGGACCCCGACCTGTACTACACGGCGCCCTCCACGCCCATCAAGATGGCGGCCGCCGCCGGCCGCCACTCTCACCTCAAGCACCGCTCGTACCCGGGCTCCCCCTCCTCCGCCTCCGCCTGCTGCCCCCTCCTGTCGCAGACGTCGCCCGGCTCCCACCCGGCCTCGGACAGCGAGGAGGTGCTGGACCTGTGCTGCTCGTCGTCGTCTCCGCTCACCTCGCCGTCGGGCTCCTACGTCACGGCCGAGGGCGGCAGCTGGGCCTCCTCGTCCTACACCTCGTCCATATCGCCCTCCACCTCGCCCAACCCGCTGCTCGCCGACGAGGCGGCGGCGGCGCAGGAGGTGGCGCCCGCCTGCTTCGTGGGCTCCCTGTCGGAGATCGGCGACGAGGTCGAGGAGGAGATCCGGGCCCGAGGAGGAGGAGGGCCGGAGCGAGACGAAGAGAGAGGAGGAGGCGCCGGCGTTGGCGCCGGCAGCTACCGCCTGTGCCGCAGCGAGGGCTCCACCCTGAGCTCCCGGGCGGGCATACGGGAGGCGGCCATCCTGGAGGAGGAGGAGGTCCTGCGGGGCGAGCGCATCCGCATCTCCCGCGGCAGCTGCCGCCCCCGCTGGGTGACGGAGGACACCTCCCCGCTGCGGAGCAGCAGCGGCCGGAGCAGCAGCTCCCAGGACGGGGACGGGGACGGGGGCGAGTCCGAGGGCCCGCCCTCCATGGAGGAGCCGCCCGCCGCCGGTCTGATGAGGAGGATGGAGGAGTACTCCCACCACGGCCCCCCCGTGCTGCTGCTGCAGTCGGGCCTGGAGCTGCGGCTGGAGGCGGCGTGCGCGTCGGAGGAGGAGGAGCTGCAACCCGACGCGGATGATGACGACGACGACGACGACAGCGGCGGCGTCACCCTCGGCCCCTTGGACCCCCCCGTCCTGCCCCTCAACGCCTTCTCCCACCTGGGGCTGGACGCGGACGGGGACCTCCCCAGTTCCTTCATGCTCTTCCCGAGGGGCTTCGGCCCGCGCGACGACGACGACGACATCAACGACGACGACGAGATGATGATCCCGGCCTCGCTGCTCTCGTTCCCCCTGCACACCAGCCTGGTGTTCCAGGCCGACTCCATGGAGATCACTCTGTTCCCCACGGAGGAGGAGGAGGAAGAGGAGGAGGAGAGCAGCGAGGTGGGAGGAGGAGGAGGAGGAGGAGAGGTGAACCACAGGAAGGAAGACGACATCGATGCGTACGCAGACGGAGAGGAGGAGGCGGACGTCGAAGACGACGACGACGACGACGAGTGCAAAGAGGCGGCCCGCGCGGCGGCGCTGGCCGGCGAGGCTCAGGTGGAGGTGGCGGGCGGGGCTAACGAGGCCCAGGTGGAGGTGAAAGTGGTGGAGGAGGAAAAGGGGAACGACGAGTGCGACGGCAAAGCGGCGGACGAGGAGGAGGAGGAGGAGGACACCTCGGCCTCCTTCCTCCACTCGCTGTCGGAGACGTCCATCAACGAGGCGCTCAACGAGTCCTTCTGCTTCCAGGACGACACGGACGACTCCCTGGACTCGGCCTCCTACAACGGCGAGGAGGACGAGCGCCTGTACAGCACCGAGAGGCACGCGCAGTCGCCGGAGGAGCCCAAGCCCCTGGACGGTGGTCCGGACGGAGGAGCGGAACCCGGCGAGCCGCAGGCCGCCGCCGCTCCGGCGGAGCCGCCCTCCTCGCAAACGCACGGCGGCGCAGATGAGCCTGCGGTGCAGCCGGACCCGGAAGCGCAGCAGCCGCCGCCCTCCGAGCCGCTCCCCGCCAAGCCGGAGTCCTCCAACAGCCAGAGCGGCAGCGAGAGCGAGATGGAGATCTCCTCCGGGTCCTCGGAGCTGCCCTCCGACCCGCCTAAAGACGGACGCACTTCTTCTTCCGCAACAGCTGACCAACGTCGTCCCGCTAATCGCCCCGCTAACCGTCCCGTCGCATCGGCGGCCGTCGGCACCGCTTCCGGTGATCCTCCGGCCGCGGCTGTCGAGACCCGCAGCAGCGCTCGCGGCGGTCCCTGTCCTCCCGACTATCCCCCGGAGGAGAGATCGGCCGTGCTGGCGACGGAACGCCAGCCAGTCGTGGAGGAGCGGACGCAGCGCGAGGGCACAGGGGGAGGAAATCCCACAAAGAAGAGTGCGGATAAACCCCAGGAAGAGCCCGAAGAAGAAGAAGAAGAAGAAGACAAACCAGAAAGTGATTCGTACAAGCTGCTCATCAAGCCTCGTCACGCCCAGCCAGGAAGCTACAGGGGGTCGAGGACGGATAGGCTTATTTTGCACAAGGCTGATTCCCATTCCCAGACGCCCGAGCTCGGAAGGGCCGCGGCCGCGGCTGCAAGTGGACCCAGCGGACCCAGCGGGCCCAGGGAGTCCGAGCAGGAGCTTGACCAGAAGAATGGGAACGCCTCAGTTGCTACTCTGGAGGGCCTAAGCACCGAGGGCCCTCCCCACAGCCGCGGCCTGCAGGGCGTAAGCCCCGAGGGCCCTCCCCACGGCCGCGGCCTGGGCGTAAGCCCCGAGGTCCCTCCCCGCGGCGGCGGCCTGGGGCCGGCCACTGCCACCAACGACTTGAACAAAGGCGTTCCTCTCCTCTCCTACCCCAAGGAGCCCGCAGGCTCCAACCCCAGCAACAACATCCCCATGTCCTCCTCCCCTACGGAGGGCCTCGCGGACCTGCCCGACGGCTCCGTACGTCATCATGGCCGTAGTGCGTGTGACCCCGCCCAGGAGAACCTGAGCGAAAACACCCTGAGTGCCGAGGAAGGGGGCCCGGGGGGGATCCTCGGGTCCCCTCACTACTCCCCCCTCGCCATCTCTCCCAAGAGGGAGAACTCAGAGACGACGACGACGACGGACGCGAGCGGCCGAATGTATCCCGGAACCGGGGCGTGGGTGGGCGTGGCCGAAGGCGTGGTCCTGGAGTTAGGCCTGGCCTTGGCGTCGGGGGCCACGGGACACGCCGCCGGCGGTGGTGCCTGGGGAGCGGGGGAGTCTCTCTCCTTGTCTCTGGGGGAGCGGTACGACGTGGTGGCGGAGAACCTGCTGATGTGCGGCGACGGCAACGCGCAGGCGCGAGGAGGAGGAGGCGGCGGGTGGACGGACGACGCGGCTCCCGACGACGTCGGGGCCGGCGGCGCAAACAAAGAGGACGACCGCGACGTCTCTCTCGGAGACGAAGAGGACGACAACAACCGGGACGGCATGGCGGACGTGGAGCTGGCGGCCGCCGAGGGAGTCGAAGCCGAGTCCAACTTGTCCCACTGGCGGTCCATCGAGGAGATCTCGGAGGCCGGCGGGGGAGAGGACGGCAGCTCCAGGTTCCCGGAGGAGGACGACGGCGGCAACCTGAAACCGCGTGGCGCCAACTCTCGTGGGATTCTCAACGCCCTGTCGGAAACGCCGAGACCTCAGAGCGGGAGCGTCGGCGTGACGGAGTCCGTCTCCAACATTCCACTCGACGAGGCTCAACCGCTTCAGCCTTCTCCCGTGGCGGCGGCGGCGGCGGGTGTGGAAACGCAGCGGCGTGCGGACGACGGGGGCGACCGCCGGCCGTCCATCCCTGCAGCAGACGCCGCAGCGTGTCGGGCGACCGCGCCAGAGCCCAGCGTCTCGTTGTCCCTGCTGGGAGGCTCCTTTGGGTCCTTCACGCCCAAACACAGATCCAGACCAGGTGGAGTTTGTCAGGAAGCTCCGTTTCCGGCTGCCCGCCATGCAGTGGCTCCACAAGAAAATGTCCCTCCTCCTCCTCCTCCTCCGCAGCCTAAACCGAAGGCCGCGGCTCCACGGACTGGGGCCGAAAAAACGGAAGGCGGGGTCAGTCCCGTGACCGACGGAGACGTCGCTGACCCACCAAAGACCGAAGAGGCCTTCTTCACGGGACCGCCGAGTGACGACGTCGTCGGCAACTCAGGGGAACGAGACGGGGGGAAAAAAGGCAGAAAGGACAAAGGGAAGGAGAAGGACAATAATAAGAAACAGAAAGGGAAGGAGAGAGACGGCTGTGCAGCCGCACAGAAAGTGGAGCACTCGCCACGTCACCACCACGCCCCCGAAGGGGACACTTCTTGCACAGACGGGAAAACTCACGCTGCTAAGAGAGGACGGAGAGGGAAGCGGAACAACAAAGGCAGCCCGCCCCAGAGCGACGGGCGCGCCGACGCGGGCCTAGTACCGTCCACCGCCGCCGATCCAAAGCGACCCTCCGCCCCGTCCACGGCCGGGGGCCACCCGGGCGCACGCCAAGCTTCGTCCACAGACGCAGCGCCGCAGAGAGTCGAAAAGAGCCCCCCGTGCCCCGATCCCCTCGTCGTTCCGAATCCCAAGCCTGGCGCCACGACGCCGCCCCTCCGCCGCACGCCACCCCACCACCCCGGCAACCTCAATGTCGTCGCAGTGGTAGTAGCCCGGCAGGAGGCGGGGCTACAGCCACGGGGGGAGGTGCTGGACAACAGGCCCTCCTCGCCCACGGACGGCGGCGTGAAGGACGTCAACGACAATGACGTCGGGAGGACGCCCCCGCCGGAGGAGGAGGAGGACGAGGAGGACACGCAGTCGTTACCTCCGACTCCTCCCTCGACCTCGCCGCCTCCCCTCACCCCTCCTCCAGTCTCCCGAGACCCCTCCCGAGACCCCTCCCGGGACCCAGAGGACGACCTGCCCACCCCTGTCCAGGAGTCCCAGCCTGCTCTGCTGCACCAAGGTTATATATATATATATATAGTTTTGCATTTCGTTATTAGTTTTTTTTTAAAGGGGGCGCTGCTAGCCCCTCCAATGCACGGCTTTTAAATATTGGGGCGGGGCCTTGGTAATGGAAAAACGTTTGAGCACCGCTAATGTGTGACCAGATTTGACTGAGAGCCTGCCATCGCGCAACCTCCAAGCTGTTCACCAGAGGAGAAAACGTTTATTTATTTTTTTCTCCAAAATGAGTTAATAGCACAGGCAGGCTCTTCACACACACACAATATGTGTCAGAGCTGAAATTGACATGAATGCTTAAACATGTAGCCAGGTGTAATGTTAGAGACCACAGAAGTGAACCTTTCAAGCCTGTTTTCTCTGCAAGACATTACTCTATAAGCCACATCTCCGAAACGGGTGGGTCAAACCGAACAACCAATATGTCAATTTGAAGCTATGATTCCCTGCTTTCATATGACATGAAGAAAATCCAATGGCAATTAACGTGATTATTGCCACGACAGTGATGCGGTAAGGAACGAGACGAAGTCGAGTTCCGCAAGCATCACTGAAGTGACAATAATCACGTTAAACCACACCCTCGAGTGTAATATTGCAATTATACAACAGTTACCCTTAAAACTAAGAGAATCGCTGAAAAAACATATACTGCTTCCTCGAAACGACCTGTGGTATAATTGGGGTTATAACTCTAATAACCCTGTTCTTCTCCACCCCTCAGCGCTGCCCCGGCCTTCACCCTCCATCCTCCATCCTCTTTCTACGTCCGATTCCACCCATCCTCCGCCCGCCCATCACCTCATCGCCTGCAGCCTGCAGGTAGGCCTATGGCACAATTATTACATAGTCGTCTAAAAAAAATCACAATTGTTTTTGCATAATCCATGTTGAAAAATGTCCGTACATTTTTCCAAAGTAGCGGAAATAGCAGATCTACAAGCTTGTGGATGTGTTATTTTGTACATTTTTTTTTTGGAAAGGAAAAAAATAAAATGTGTCAGTGATTTCATTGTATATTTAAGTTATTGTCTTTTTTTTTTACGTGAAATCTTTCACAGACTTTCCTACTAGGCTGAGGAATATATCCCACCCTTTTCACATTGGCCTGTCATAGCGCCACCAACAGGTGGATTTTGGCAAAACACATTTTTGGAACAAAATGTCTCAAATCATCCAATTGCCATCCAAGGCGTAAGAAGAAATGTCACCATTTTCACATTGGCCTATTATAGCGCCACCAGGAGGCCACAACCTGACTCCAAAATGCAATACTGCCTCATCGAAGTTGGTGTTGTGACTTTATATAATTGTCAATTACTTCCATGAGAGGGGGAGAGGTGGTGGAGTTAGCTGTTTTAGCAGACAGTTTGAAGGTCCAATGGAGTTGAGAGGTTTTTCTCCGAAGCGCTTCTTAATAATTTTCATCGGTTCAATATCTTTGTAACCAACACACAGATGTAAACGGTGTTCAATTGCACGGCTTTAGGCAACCTAAAAAAAAATGGAGTCGGGTGGTTTCCTCCCAACAGCAATTCGTGATTACGAAGCCCGGAAAGGCAACGGAAATACAAATCGCAACGTTCCCCAAAATGTCCAACGCCAAGAAAAAACACATTTAAACGGTTCACCGCAATTATGTGTGCGACAAGACAACTAAATCGTCCATGTATGTAACGCTGACAGGCCCACCTGCACCAGGAGGCCTCTGGTGGCAGCAGCTCTCCCGTCCCTCCGCCTCCTCGCTCCTCCTGCACCCTCCGAACACACTCCCCCGTCCCCGCCGTAGCCCAGCAGCACAGCCCCTGCACCAAGACCCCCTCCTCTCCAGCCCAGCAGCACAGCCTCTCCTCCTCCCCCTCCTGCGCCAGGGGGACCCTCCCTCCTCCCACAGACCCCCTCCCGGCAGCCCGGCAGCGCAGCCTCTCACGACCAGCGGTGGACAAAGTAAATAAATAACCACCGAGTATATCAAAAGTATACTACGAAGTTTATTTCCTTTTTATTTTATTTTATTTTATATACCAATGCATTGTTATGTTGCGATTTAGAACCCTTTTAGAAAAAAAAGTATAAATAAAAATAAAATAATATATTTATAATTTTGGGTCCCAAGAGTTTGTTCCTTAAATATTTTTGCAAAAAATATATATGTTAATGACGTTCAGAAGCTTTAGAACACTTTCCTGGGGGTCTTTATGTGTGTAATATGTGGTTTTAGATATTTTAGATTGTAGCAGTGAGCCCAGTGTCTCTGATGTAATTGACACTGGGCTCACTTACTTCCTGGACTACAATTCCCATAATACTTTAGTGCACATGCTCCTCCTGGATAAGGGGAGGGCTGTCCTACTGAGGCAACATGTAGTCCAGGAAGTAAGTGAGCCCAGCGTCCATGACTTCAGAGACACTGGGCTCACTGCTACAATCTAAAATATCTAAAACCACATATTACACGCATATAGACCCCCAGGAAAGTGTTCTAAAGCTCCTAAACGTCATTAACACATTTGTTTTGGCAAAAAGGGTGAAGTGTCCCTTTAAGAAATGTAGTGGAGTCAAAAGTACAGTTGATTTTAAAACGTGTGTGAAATGTAGCTAAATGAGTCATGCGCTTGCAAAAGAAACAACTCCAAAACCTGTACTTTGTCTATACCACTGCTCCCTCCAGCCCACCCAGGAGTCTCTGCAGGGAGTTCTCCGGGGGTCTCCAAACTCAGTGCCTGTTCCAGATCGTCGACCCCCTCTCCTCCACACCCAGGTGAAGCCAGACAGTCAGCCCCCTCTGCCCCACACCCAGGTGAAGCCAGACAGTCAGCCCCCTCTGCCCCACACCCAGGTGAAGCCAGCTCACACACGGAGCCCACAGGACAGGTGCAGAGGTGAGTGATTTGTTGTAACCCATTTAGGATGGGAAACCCCTTTTTTGGGTTTTTTTATAACTTTCAATTCGGGGACCCCTTTTGGCGTAGGTGTTGGGGTAGGTGTACACTTGTACGGTAGTATACGGCATAGTTTTATGCAGATTTGCAGAAAAGATTTATTGATTGATTGATTTTTGTATAGTTTGCAAGACAAAGCACATTTACAGTGCAGTACAGTTTAATACAAATTCAATGCTAAAAAGATTGGACCCAAGAAGGAACTATGGCTTATTTCCATTGGGGTCATAGAAACCTTTAGTGACAGACACATGCAAAAACATAAACTCATATAAACGAGTACTGATCAGCTGAAGCTGTTGTTTTCCAGTGACCCCAGTCCTGACATATAGCCTATACACTATAGTGTTCTTACAGTATGTAAATACGGGGCAAATTCATGCTATTCCTGGGCAGAACACAGCCATCAAACAAAAATGTTTGGTCAAACCATGTGACTCCCATTGGAAATGCATTGTGGCGGCCATTAAACGCAGACAAGACACAGAACATAATAATAATAATAATAAAACTGTATTTGTATAGCACCTTTCATGACATGAAATGCAGCTCAAAGTGCTTTACAGAGCAATGGAGAAAGAAAGAAAAGCAAGGCATACAACATTAAATATAATAGCAGTGAGGACATGAAGGACATGAATAACACAAAATGTAAAAGATCAATTAAAAACAAGAGTGTAGAAGTGGGTCTTGAGCTGTGCTTTAAAGATGGAATGCCATGAGTTTTTTTCCACACTAAAACATGATCATCAGGTCCTATTGTTATATGAAGAGGAAGAATTTTTTCAAAAAAGTGTACAGTATTTGTTAAAATGTTCCAGTTCATTAAGTATGCCTGGTTTGCCTGGTGGGTGGTGATGGGTGGTGATCCACCTGAACTTAAGCCGTACCCACAGCTGTAGTTGTATGATAAAGGGGGAGGGGTTGGGGGAGGGGCTGATAGTGTGATGTCACTATATTACTGTTTTTATTTTTCATTGGCACGTTTGACTGTCAAGGGTTCAGCCTCCAGGAAGAAACCCTAAATACAAAGGGAATACATCATTGTACATAAAAACGACTCCAGGGTGTCTAATAAAGTACTGTCACCTCATAGACACATGAAAAACTGGAAAAATACAAACATTGTGGCACTCCATCTTTAAAAATGTCTACAGGGGCTGCCTGTCGAAGGTACAGTGGGAGTTTGTTCCACGCTGTCGGCCCGTAGAAGCAAAAGGCTGCTTCACTTTATTTTTTTGTTGATTAATGTGTGAATTAAAATTCAATTCAGAATCAATAATGACCCTCAAGTTCTTTACTGTACTGGT
>NC_137868.1:44833013-44968013 GCF_963924005.1 Protomyctophum bolini | reverse complement strand
TATTTTAGCTCATATTTAGCCTATAATAATACACAGATTGACGATGCACGTTCTGTCCACTAGAGGGGCCCCCCTTCCAAACGACAAAGCAGTACTTTCAGCCCATGTAATAATGGTTTTCGGCACAAAATAGCGTTTAAACTGTTGTTTTATTGAGCACAGTGCACTCAGCACGGTAAGATTGTTGTCTGTCTATAGTGCAAATGCATTTTACAGTGAACGTTGTATACTTCTGATACAGTATAGTCTGAGTAGTGAGTAGGCTAGTCAGGAATCATGAACTTTTTATTTTTTCTTTTTAAACAGAATGCTGTCACGATGAACAGGCCATCATTAGTAAATAGCAATGAAGATATATAGAGAAGCCTATATTTTGCGCTAAAGTAATTGTTGAATAACACATAAATGTAGGTTTTAAGGCTAGAATGGCATTGTAGTGGACTATAGTGAGAGGCGAGATTGTCTTTCCTTCATTGCGGGACTGCAGGACTAGTCTGGAGATAGTTAGTCGTGGATGATCAGCTTCAGACAGTCAGTGTTTTTGTTCGTACCTGGAGTTTTGCATTATCTCCGCTGTGCACAGGGGAACTGTCTTTAATATTTCCATGGTCGTTTTCAGTTGCTTTCCATGTGCAACACAAAAGTAGGCTACCATGTGTTTGTTTTGGTAATAGCCTACTGCAGGCGCAGCCATGCTGATTCACGTAATCGCGTAGGACAAAATGAAACCAGCCGGACCAACGTTAATGGTTTAATGCACGTAGGACCCGCATTTTCAAACTGTCCACAATATGCGACAGACTCGACGGTACTAATAAAACATGTGAGTGATTCTTCTTAGTTGCAGCGCGCTGTGCGACTGTGCGTGTGTGCATGCGTGCAGAGGAGGGAGGAGGTGACGAGGCGCGCGTGTGTGCGTGCGTGCGTGCAGATGGGAGATTTCACAGCGGTAGATTCGTTACTCAATACATTTAGTGAGCGGATAAAATAACATAAAACAAAATAAAAATATTAAATAGAATTAATAAATGATAAAAGCTCCATTCGAATGGCAATTTTAGCTTTCGAATATATATTTTTTTTTTAATATTCGAATTTCTTTCTTTCTTATGAAATTCGTTCTGACAGCCCTAATCACGTCTCTAACCACGTGTAACTCAGAGAGGTATATACAGTATACCTCTGAGGATGTTTACTGTGCGTATAGTCGTGTTGTCGCGCCTCATCTCCATGCCGTAGCCTAGCAACTGTATAATTAGCTAATGTTCTTTTGGGTTTTCTCTACTGCTAAGCAGCTCGGTATATACCCGAACAGCCCTGCATGCATGCTGCTTCCATCACACCCAGACTTTATACATTGATCGATATCGATATCAGTGAGTGTTAGAAGGGGCAGGGGAAAATAGCAGATCTACAAGCTTGTAGATCAGCTATTCTCAGGGCGCAACCCATATAGAATACCGTGTTCAAGTTCAGGAGACTTCGGGGGGAAAAAAAGCTATTCTCCTGAAGGCCGCCTTCCGGTTTATATATAATATATGGCATTAGTCCGGCAGCCGAGGTGGACGGGGAATGTGGTATTTTTTATTGGCCTAAAATATTGTCTATATACATACATTCATGATTCCACTCGCTGACCGGCTGTTAGTATTGGGCAAATGTTTTTATAGCGGTTTCTTGTGACCCTACCATTAAAGGACCACTTCACCACTTTTCATATAATAGGTCCTCACTAATAAGCATGCTAAAATGGCACGATTTTTTTTCCTACTCAGTCCGTGTCTCATAGGAGGGCTGTGGGCAGTTTAGAAACCGTCTTCCAGTAACATCATCATTAGGCAGATTTTTTTTTCTTTTTTACAAAAATGTTTAGGTTTTCAATATCGTGAGAACGGCGGTGGCTTCCATTTTCGCATTGCAACTTTTCAGGACTAGAAAGCCTGCATGCAGTTTTTATTAGCTTGTATTCCCCATCGATGATGTCACTGGAAGACTGTTTCTAAACTGCCCACAGCTCTCCTATGAGACACAGACCGAGTAGAAAAGAATTGCACCATTTTATCACGATTATTAGTGAGGACCTATTATATGAAGATAGGTTGAAAAGTGATGAAGTGGTCCTTTAATATCCTATGGGAGGGGAAAATGTAAAAAAAAAAAATCTAACTTTCCTTTTGCTGGATATATGTCCCAGAGCTGCTATAATTCAGCACTGAAGAGCTCCATTAATGTGGTTGTTGTTTCAGTCCATCTCTCCAGGGGACGACGGCATGAACCGACCCAAACAGAGCAGGAGCGAGAAGAAGGCTCGCAAGGTACCATTACATCTACTATTATAATGTGCCACGTGTGTGTGTGTGTGTGTGTGTGTGTGTGTGTGTGTGTGGTTGTAAAGCGTGTAACTCGAGAACCACCGACTGCCCCACCGACTTCAATGAATGAATGGGTGAATAGTTTATTTCGGTCTTAAAATAACATGTACATTATTATTATTATTATTATTACAGCAAACAGGTTTTACATGACATGTTTGGACCGGAAACGTGTATAGGCTGAAGCCGTAGCTTATATAGTGCCTACCCTTTTTGACTTTGTTAACTTCAACTTCGACACACGCGTTCCAATTGATTGCCATGCCAAGTTGCCAACCCCTCACCTGCCAATTGATTACTTAAATGAACCAGTCCAGGCAGACTGTCAGATACAGAGATCTCCAGGTGGGACACAGACAGACAGACAGACAGATAGTTAAAATGGGTGCTATGACAACAGGTATTGCATACTACAGATATCTCCATATACAGTATGGGCACAAAAGGGACACAGACAGACAGACAGACAGTTAAAACGGGTGCTATGACAAGTTGACAACGGGTAGGTTCCCAAGTTGCATGCATTGCTCCCAAGTAGGCCGGCAAAACGTGACCAAAAACGTTTGTGGACTACTTTTCTTCACTGGTGTGTGTGTGTGTGTGTGTGTGTGTGTGTGTGTGTGTGTGTGTGTGTGTGTGTGTGTGTGTGTGTGTGTGTGTGTGTGTGTGTGTGTGTGTGTGTGTGTGTGTGTGTGTGTGTGTGTGTGTGTGTGTGTGTGTGTGTGTGTGTGTGTGTGTGTGTGTGTGTGTGTGTGTGTGTGTGTGTGTGTGTGTGTGTGTGTGTGTGTGTGTGTGTGTGTGTGTGTGTGTGTGTGTGTGTGTGTGTGTGTGTGTGTGTGTGTGTGTGTGTGTGTGTGTGTGTGTGTGTGTGTGTGTGTGTGTGTGTGTGTGTGTGTGTGTGTGTGTGTGTGTGTGTGTGTGTGTGTGTGTGTGTGTGTGTGTGTGTGTGTGTGTGCGCGAGAGTCGTTTTTGTATATATTTTTTCTTCTATAGGTTTGTCATTTCTTAGATAACTTTCTAAATATCTGTGCGTGTATTTGTGCAGGCCATGTCCAAGCTGGGTCTGAAGCCGGTGCACGGTGTGACCAGGATCACCATCAGGAAGTCCAAGAGCATCCTGTTCGTCATCAGCAGACCAGACGTGTTCAAGAGCCCCGCGTCCGATATCTACATCGTGTTCGGAGAGGCCAAGGTCAGTGTGACACGTAGACAAACGGTAGAAAGGTTAGACCATGCAGGGGTCCTCAACTAGAAATGCTGAAGGTCCACTGATAATGTTTGAAAAAGACTAATGAGCAGCATTAGTCCCATGAGCGCAGCGCGGGCCACGCAGCGGCCAGCGGAGAGCGGGGGCTCTATATTTTATAGTACAGTCACACCAAGGCAAGCTTATACAAATCGGATCCCCTCCCAACCAACCAATACTGGGGTGCAGAGTATGGAAATAAAATGTTTCACAAGTATTCCCCTCCAAACATTCACAGCAAATGAGAGGTATTGTGTTGAGGCACAAAGAACACTTTTATTTTAGTTTTATTTAAGTTAAAAAAAAAAAATTGCCCTATTGAGGACCCCTAGGTTAGACCGTCACAGTGGTGTAAAAAGTACTCAATTGTACCAATACTGCAATTTAGAACTACTTCGTAAAAGTACGGAATTGAAAATGTACTTGAGTAAAAGTACACGAGTATCGGCATCAAAATGTACTTAAAGTGCTAAAAGTACTATGTTTTGTTTTGCCTTTGTTTTAACTTCTTTTTTTATTTTAATTTATTGTATATTTTGTATTTTAATTGTCATTTTATTTAAAAGAGTTTGAAATAAACATGAATTCATTCATTCAGTGTGTAGTTTAGTGCTAAACGTCTCCCTCTCTGTCAGTAGTTACAACAGTCTGTAGTTACAACAGTCTGTAGTTTAGTGCTAAATGTCTCCCTCTCTGTCAGTAGTTAGAACAGTCTGTAGTTACAACAGTATGTAGTTTAGTGCTAAATGTCTCCCTCTCTGTCAGTAGTTACAACAGTCTGTAGTTTAGTGCTAAATGTCTCCCTCTCTATCAATAGTTAGAACAGTCTGTAGTTACAACAGTATGTAGTTTAGTGCTAAATGTCTCCCTCTCTGTCAGTAGTTACAACAGTATGTAGTTTAGTGCTAAATGTCTCCCTCTCTGTCAGTAGTTACAACAGTATGTAGTTTAGTGCTAAATATCTCCCTCTCTGTCAGTAGTTACAACAGTCTGTAGTTTAGTGCTAAATATCTCCCTCTCTGTCAGTAGTTACAACAGTCTGTAGTTTAGTGCTAAATGTCTCCCTCTCTGTCAGTAGTTACAACAGTCTGTAGTTTAGTGCTAAATGTCTCCCTCTCTGCTCTGCGATGTCAGTTGTTACAACAGTCTGTAGTTTAGTGCTAAATGTCTTCCTCTCTGCTCTGCGATGTCAGTAGTTACAACAGTCTGTAGTTTAGTGCTGAACGTCTTCCTCTCTGCTCTGCGATGTCAGTAGTTACAACAGTCTGTAGTTTAGTGCTGAACGTCTTCCTCTCTGCTCTGCGATGTCAGTAGTTGGAACAGTCTAGTTTAGTGCTGACCGTCTTCCTCTCTTCTTCACGGTGTCTGTAGTTTCAACAGTCTGTAGTTTAGTGCTAAACATCTTCCTCTCTTCTTTACGGTGTCTGTAGTTTCAACAGTCTGTAGTTTAGTGCTAAACATCTTCCTCTCTTCTTTACGATGTCTGTAGTTTCAACAGTCTGTAGTTTAGTGCTAAACGTCTTCCTCTCTGCTCTGTGATGTCTGTAGTTTCAACAGTCTGTAGTTTAGTGCTAAACGTCTTCCTCTCTGCTCTCTGTGATGTCTGTAGTTTCAACAGTCTGTAGTTTAGTGCTAAACGTCTTCCTCTCTGCTCTCTGTGATGTCTGTAGTTTCAACAGTCTGTAGTTTAGTGCTAAACGTCTCCCTCTCTGCTCTCTGCGATGTCTGTAGTTACAACAGTCTGTAGTTACAACAGTCTGTAGTTTAGTGCTAAACGTATCCCTCTCTGTTCTCTGCGATGTCAAGGTGACCCTGATGTCTCAAATATGCTGCTGTTCTATTCCTGTTCTCTCTCTCTCTCTCTCTCCATCTGTCTCTCTCCCTCTCTCGCCATTCACTGATCCCTTTGTCCTCTCTCTCTCTCCCTCTCTCCCTCTCTCCCTTCGTTTCAGTCTCTCTCTCTCTCTCTCTCTCTCTCTCTCTCTCTCTCTCTCTCTCTCTCTCTCTCTCTCTCTCTCTCTCTCTCTCTCTCTCTCTCTCTCTCTCTCTCTCCTTCTGTTTCTGTGTGTGTGTGTGTGTGTGTGTGTGTGTGTGTGTGTGCGTGGGATGTATGTGTGTGTCGCGTCGCTCTCCCTCTCTTTCTATCTCTTCGTCTCTTTGTCAGAGTCCCACCCTCCCTCCCTCCCTCCCTCCCACTCCCCTCTCTCTCGCTCGCTCTCTCTCTCCTGTCCATGTCCAGATTGAGGACCTGTGTCTATGTGCGTGAGTGCGTGTGTGCGTGCGCGCGTGTGTCCAGATTAAGTGCTTCCCGAGCACGGCATGGCGGAAGCTCCTATATAGAGATATGGGGTCAAATGAGGACAACACATTTTTTTGCATACATCAATGTACCTCTCTCTCTCTCACCCCCCCCCCCCCCCCCCACCCCGCCTCCCTCCAGATTGAGGACCTGTCCCAGCAGGTTCACAAGGCCGCGGCGGAGAAGTTCAAGGTCCCCGACGCGGCGTCCTCCTCCTCGTCGGCCCTGGCTCCGCCCATCCCGCCCAGCCTCAGCATCAAGGAGGAGAGCGAGGAAGAGGAGGAGGAGGAGGTATATGGATGATGCACGCCTTCGTCGTCTTGTCTCCTTCTCGAGTTGTTTTTGGCAGCACATTTTTTGCAGCACATTTTTTGTGTTTTTAGTCGTAGTCTCTCGAATAGTTTTCATTTAGTTTTTTAAGTCACATTTTAGTCAGCTGGAATGTTTTAGTGTTAGTTCTAGTTTTAGTCGACTAAATGTCAAAAGATTTTAGTCGACTGAATCTACAGTTGATTTTAGTCGACTAAAATGTATTGACATTTAGTCGAGGCCCTAGTTTTTTTTTTGGTTCGCTTGCTGAAAATAGCCGATCTACAAACCCACGGCGTGACGCGTTGTGAGCTTGATAGATCTGCTATTTTCAGCATGCAACAAAGTGTGAAATGACGTATACTGGATCTCTTCTCCACTATAGTCCCTTCCTAACATTTTTAGTCTCGTTTTTATTTGTTGACGAAATTGCCAGTGTATTTAGCCTCAGTTTGCGTCATCATGGCGTTTAGTTCTCGCGTAGTTTCAGCGGAAAAAGCTGGCCGACGGAACATTTTTCGTCTCAGTTTTAGGCGATGAAAACGACACTGGTTCACACACACACACACGATGGCAGACGCACACCTTCGTCTTGTCTCCTCTGAGGCTGCGTTCAGAGGGGGGGGGGGGACGCAAAGGTCACAGCGTATCTGTCGCCCCTCGTAGATCTGTTGCTCACGCGGTCCGTTGGCGTCCTTAACCCATTCTGAACGGGAACCCATTTCGGTGTTAGCATCATGTTATGCTTTTAGCTATTGAAAAATAGCAGATCTACAAGCTCATAGCGCGCCACCGAGTGGCGCGCTACGAGCTTGTAGGTCTGCTATTTTTGAAAAATCGAAGAACGACTGACATTTTTTTAGAATCTGATCTCAGGTCAGAATGGGTTCATCAGACCAGTGTGTGTCCACAGTGGAAACCTCGTATGAATCTGATCTCAGGTCAGAATGGGTTAAAGCTTGCGTTCGTATAGTGAGCTCTACTATACGCCTGAGCCACTGCCGCCCGCCCCCCTAACTGCAACCCCTTCCTCCATGCTCCTCTGTGGGGCCAGCACCGAAAGTAATTTTTTACCCTCTCTCTGTCTCTCTCTCTCTGTGTCAGGTGGATGACGGCGGCCTGGAGCAGAGGGACATTGAGCTGGTGATGGCGCAGGCCAACGTTTCGCGAGCCAAGGCCGTCCGCGCGCTCCGCCACAACAAGAACGACATTGTCAACGCTATCATGGTGAGAGGAGGAGGGGGAGGAGGAGGAGGAGGAGGAGGGGGGGGGGGGTAAACTTTTACATTTCGTGAATGTACACGGACAGACAGAGATATATAATGATAATAATAATAAAACTTTATTTGTATAGCACCTTTCATGACATGAAATGCAGCTCAAAGTGCTTTACAGAGAAATGGAGGATAAAAGAAAAGCAAGGCAACAACATTAAAAACAAGCAGTAATGCAATACAGTGAGGACATGAATAACAAAAATAAAAAAATAAAAGATCAATTAAAAGCAATGTTGTAGAAGTGGGTCTTGAGCTGAGCTTTAAAAATGTCTACAGAGGCTGCCTGACGAAGGTACAGTGGGAGCTTGTTCCATGCCGACGGCCCGTAGAAGCAAAAAGCTGCTTCCCCGTATTTTTTAGTTGCCATTTTTTTTGGCAAAGCGAGCAGGCCGGCAGTGGAAGACCTTAGGGGGCGGTTTGGGACATATTTAGGCAGGCAGTCATGTAGGTAGGAAGGTGCGAGACCATTGAGAGCTTTATAGACAAGTAAAATAATTTTAAAATCAATCCTATGACGAGTGGAATGTCTGTTACTGCATCTTTCTACATGGTTCGTAGAAAGGCAGTTCAGCGTTTAGGCCACTGGGAGGCAGGATTTATCCACTGGCACATGTAGGCTGCATGCAGTGAGGTGGTTCTGGAAAGCCAGATGTCTGCTCTGCTCGTCATTGCCCATCGTTCCCAGACGGTTCCCACCTACCGTACGTGTTCTAACCCAGAGCCATAGAGAAAGACAGAGTTACGACAACTATACGTTCACTTTCATGGGGCCAGTCTGCTGCAGGGCCAGTCCAATGGCAGCTCTTTCTACAGTACTTAGACTTCTAATAGAGCGCCGAAGTCCTGACGTCACTCGCTCATCCCACTGGTTCACGGAAGTAATGTATCTATGGAGAATAATATGGGGTCATCTTAAAATCACAAGTGTACATACATGTACAATATGGCATTATAGTTGTGCTTTGACCTTTTCTACAGCCTCTGTAAGTGCTTCAATAGATTGCCTTTTTTGCTCCATTAGTTCTCGCAAATGATATTTCCAACCCTAATACATTCAGAAATGGTATGTTCCATTTTTTTTACAGAAAGACTATTAGGAGGTTTCCATCTAGAGACACAAGGAGATTCTTTGCAGCAGTAGTTCCAGAAAAGAATACTTTTTTTATTTTTTTGAATGACTGGTATTGAGAGTGTGGAATCATCATTTAACAAAAACATCTGAGGGATACATGGTACCTCGATTGCAGATATTTCAGATAGGGTCCTAGCTACCCGAGACCAGAATGTCTTGACCAGAACATATAGTACATATGTGCCCACAGTTCTCAATGGGCACAAAGTGATATGATATAGTACTTTATTGTCAGTTCACACTGAAATTTGTCTTGCGACACAGCAGCCAAGTATGCAGAAACACATACAAACACAAAGAACAAGACAATTTACATATACATAAAGACATGAGCAATATCCACCGCTTAGATTATCCTGTGGCTATACTACATCTCCTGATTAAGACTCAAGGTCGACTGGTAGACAAAGGACCTCTTTAGTCTGACCTTATTGTATGCTGGCACACCATATCTCCTTCCTGAAGGTAGCAACCTATATTCTCCATACAACACATGCTTAGTATTAGAGGTGATATTCCTTGCTAACCTTAGGATGCTGTTATCATATGTGGATGTATAAAGTTTCTGAAGTTGTTGTCCAACAATCTTTGAACAAATGTGCGGGTTTGGTACTAATTGGAGTTGACAGCGTTTGCTTGGAGTTAAATAGAATCGGTGTATTAGTTTATAGCGCATCATCTGATGGTTATAATTTACGAGAGGTTATAGTAATGTTGTTCCACATGTTGTGTCCATAATCTTTCAGGTCTATATTCCAATATTGTGGTAATTCCCATAAAGGTATTTGACACTTTTTGTATAATTCTCCATATACGTGAGAAACAAAACCTTTTGCTAATATCTGAGGTAATCATTTCGATAACTGGATGTTTGGGGAAAGTTATTCCAAGGCACTCCATTATGTACGCATTGCATTGCGTAACTGTATAGATAAAAAGAAAAAAGAGGAGCCAGGCAGATTATACTTGGATTTGAGTTCTTGGAATGACATGAGTCCATCATTGCTCATCATGTCCGGAAGTATGTTAATGCCACACCGTTGCCATTGATGGAATATATAATAATTATTATTATTATTATATTGTTGAGTCAGTTGATTCTTCATATCCATATGAGTGAAACGGCCTGGATGATTTGTTTATTTTTTCAAACGCAGTTCTCATATGAGGCATTCTAAAAAAATCCTCCTATGGGGGTTACGATGCAAATAAAAAGCACATGAACCCGTGGGTTTGTGCCCTATATTGACCTCGATAGTGACACCGGAAGTTTTTACGGAATGCATTGGAGTCTATGGGCTCGTGCGAGTACAGTACATATGAACCGCCATTCTGATCCATCTATCATCTAAATCACCATAATGATGAAGCTGGGGAAAAGATTGTGTTGATTGCACATATTTGCACTTACATAAACATTATGTGACAATAATCACCATTTTAATATTACTGAACTCTTTTTTTTTTTCTCAATAATGTAGTGCACTTATTAATTCTTTCTTCGTTTATATCTCCTCTCCTCTCCTCTCCTCTCCTCTCCTCTCCTCTCCTCTCCTCTCCTCTCCTCTCCTCTCCTCTCCTCTCCTCTCCTCTCCTCTCCTCTCCTCTCCCCTTCCCTCCCCTCCTCTCCTCTCCTCTCCTCTCCCCTCCCCTCCCCTCCCCTCCCCTCCTCTAGGAGCTGACCATGTGAGCGATGTCCCCTCTGACCTGCCTTCCAAAGCCGCCAGCCAATCAAACGTAAACGCCACACTGGCTCCGCCGCCTCCTCCTCTGTATCGCTGCTATGTTGCAAACCCCGCCCACTATCTGCTCAATAAAGTCTGTTGGATCATGTCTGAGAGAGCTGGGACTCCTTTACTTTCAGCAAGCCTGTCTGTCTGTCTGTCTGTCAACCTTTTAAAGTCTCATCAATGTGTGTCCACTTAGCCTGTTCTCCAGCCTAATTCACTGCGAATCAGGCTTCGTGTTCACATACTGTATAGATTAGAAGATATGCTTAAAAGAAATCACACCTGTGTGAAGTGAGGGGCGCTAATACATTGAAGTCTAACTCACGTTGATTATAGGTGATGTAATGGTGATGCAAAACAAACGGTGCCAACACAAACATCAAACGCCATGAACAATAAAGAGACAATGTGACGTAATGAGGGACATTGTGACGTAAGTTTTCCCTTCATTGTCAGTTGTCAACAAACATTGAACTAAAGACAAACATTAAACCTGTGTATAGGAGGGCCTAGCACCCCTCCTATGCACAGCTGTGTGTGTGTGTGTGTGTGTGTGTGTGTGTGTGTGTGTGTGTGTGTGTGTGTTGGGTGGGGGGGGGGGGACACGGAATGTGATGAACACCTGGCATGTTGCACTGAGGAACATGCTCTTTCACAACATGTGGAACCAAGTATCTTGATTAAATAGAATTCATGTGTAAATTGATATTTCATCAACATTGGACTGATCTTCTCCTGTCACAAATATAGGGCTATGGGTCCCTTAGTCCCTTTGTACCACATTCTCATAGTAAAATCCAGCTTCGTTGCTGTCCGGAGGAAACCTCAGGTTTTTATTTATTTTTTCATAAATCAGTTCAAATATTGAACCGATGGAAAGTAGTAAAATACGCTTTGGACAAAACCTCTTAACTCCATTGGACCCTCAAACTGTCTGCTAAAGCCACTCTGCTATATGAATATATAAGGTTTTCTTAATTCCCTGAAAAATGTATAATTTTCATTTCCTGAAAAATGAACAATTTGGATTATGGCAAGTCACAATTCATTTGTGTGTGTGTGTGTGTGTGTGTGTGTGTGTGTGTGTGTGTGTGTGTGTGTGTGTGTGTGTGTGTGTGTGTGTGTGTGTGTGTGTGTGTGTGTGTGTGTGTGTGTGTGTGTGAATTACTGAAACATTGTGTTTCATATAAAATCTTCCAATTGACATCCTCTGCGTTTAAAATGTCCCATATGGCATAGATTAGGCTCTTTGGTTCATTTCCCTTCTATTTCCCATGTCTCTGCTCCAACAAGACGTTATGTTTACTCCAGTGTCTTTATTACTCGCTTGTGAAAAGACTGTTTTAGTCTAGTAAGTATAGTCTTTGTGACAAGCTTCACAGCTTCTTCCTGGAAATAAAAATGTCTGGGTTTCCGAGGCTAATGACACAGTGAGTGACATCACACCACACAAAACAAATATGTATTTTATTTTGCCACTCATTCTTTCACCCAGTCAGTGTCGATTGTCTAATGTAATCCTGGGCGCTATACACTTCCTCTGCCAAACTGGGGAGGCCAGCGGACTGACCTCATGTTTCCTTCTATGCATGAGGACTCCAAGCTGCTTCTTTTCACCTGACAGGGGGGAGTATCCCCAGCCGGACGTCGCGGGTGGAAGGAGCACGTTATTCCTACCAGTTACTTTCCCCTCCATCAGGGCTGGCCAGGGGGAGGTAGTTTAGAGACCAGTATTACTGCATGTTTTTTGTGAGGGTACCTACCCTATAGGGCAGGGATACTCAAATAGATTTACCTGTGGGCCACATTACAAAAATGGCAAGGGGCCAGGGGCCAGTAGATAAAATTACGACATTAATGATACTTGATAACTTCTCTCTTTCAATTGCTTTATTTTCGCAAAATGTATCAAAGTACAATGTGCATGCACACAATATGTAAATAAATAAATGTGTTACATTTTCTTGCATAAACACAAAGAGCTGTTTCCATAACTGCACAAATTATTGCACATAACATGAGTAGCTTTTATAATAACAGAATAACATAACATGAGTAGCTCTTTGCCTGCCTGCCTGCCTGCCTGTCTGTCTGTCTGTCCATGAGTAGTTATTTGTCTGTCTGTCAATGAGTAGCTGTCTTACTGTCTGCCTGTCTATGAGTAGCTGTCTGCCTGCCTGTCTATGAGTAGCTGTCTGTCTGTCTGCCTGCCTGCCTGTCCAATTGTCCATGAGTAGCTGTCTGTCTGCCTGTCTGAGTAGCTGTCTGCCTGCCTGCCTAATTGTCCATGAGTAGCTGTCTGTCTGCCTGTCTATGAGTAGCTGTCTGCCTGCCTGCCTAATTGTCCATGAGTAGCTGTCTGTCTGCCTGTCTATGAGTAGCTGTCTGCCTTCCTGCCTGTCCAATTGTCCATGAGTAGCTGTCTGTCTGTCTATGAGTATTTGTTATGGCTGAGAAAATACAATAAACACAATTTGCCTGAAAATAGATTACCCAGCTATGACCTTTTTCATGAAAAAAATGAGTAGTGATATGGCTGACTGAGTAAAATAAAACAATCTACCTGAAAATAGATAGCTATAGCTATAAGTGAAGAGCAATTTCCGCAATTACCATTTCCGCAATTTCCATTTCCACCATTTCCGCAATTTCCATTTCCGCATTTCCGCAATTTCCATTTCCACCATTTCCGCAATTTCCGCAATTACAATTTCCGCAATTTCCGCAATTTCCATTTCCATTTCCAACTATTAATGGCAGCTGGGTTTCATCATTCAAATAAAATAGAATTCTGTCCGTTTAGCTATAAAATTATGTCAGGGAATAGGGATACACAGTATATGTCTTTCATTTGCATTGCATCTCCCCCCCCCCCCCAAGCTTTTATTTTCGTTCGAGTAATAGTACAACTCTAATAGTATTACTTATAATAATGTAATTAAAGATAACTTCATTCAGATTTATTTATTTTTATTTCATTTTCCAGATTTTTTTTTCTTCTTTTTCTTAGATTTTCATTGGTGGGCCAGTCATAATGGTCCCGCGGGCCTGATGTGGCCCGCGGGCCTGAGGTTGAGTATCACTGCTATAGGGGACACGGGGAGAACATGCAAACTCCACACAGAAAGGCCCTTTCGCCAACCCGGGCACTGATGACGCGGAGGAGAGAACACGTGCCCACAGTGTCCCCAGCAGGAATCGAACCCAGGACCTTCTATAGAGATGGGCATTCAAATATTTATAATACAAATAAAAAAACTAAATCAAACATTCAACATAAACGAGTGTAACATAACATAATACGGAAAGTCAAAACATCATAAGTCCATGAAGAAGCATATAATGCAATGTGAGTGTATGTGTGGTCCAGCCAACACCAACTATGGGGACTGCATCGCTGCCCTCCACACTCCTGTTGTCAGGGTCGTGAGCTCGACGGTGTTGCTATAGTGCCACAGTGTGTATCTACATATAGGTTGGTGCGCGTCTTGCTTGTCCTGGCTTGGCCCTGCATGGGGTTGGGCTCCCAGGCCCACAGTATCGGTTTTCTGCCCTGCCCAGCCTGCCATCCTTCACTTCCTTCATCCTTCATCCGTCACTTTGTCTGTGACGCATTCAGCGATGAGAAAAACAAGTTGCCGGACACCTCCTTCAGGGTGTAACATCAATCAACATCATGTTGTTTGTTTCTGAGCCCGACAGGCAGTATAGTCCCAACACCCTATAACCTTGTAATGCACGTAACTCGAGAACCGTTTGCCCCACCGACTTCATATTCGATACACGCGTTCCACACCCCCCCCCCCCCGCATGGGAGTGCAGTGCCCGGACTCGAGTCGGTCGTACCCACGGTTCTCCGGAAACACCACAAAAGGCTCTGGCCAGGCTCTGCCAGTGAGTGGGCTCAATCAGCCTAAATCCCCTCACCTGTGCAATTCCTACTTAACCAGTCCACTTTTCAGTCAGTTTGCCCTCTTCACACACAGGCAGATACAGAGATCTCCATGTGGAACACAGACGGACAGTTAAAACGGGTGCTATGACAAGTTGACAACGGGTATTATTAGATTCCCAAGTTGCATCATTCTCAAGTAGGCCGGTAGCCGACAGGTCTAGTAATCTTAAGAAAGGGCAAGTAAAAATACCGTCAAGTGGCTAGTCCAGGCCTGCTCACCCGTGGCTTCCCTGTAATGCACGCTTTAGACATGATACTCTACTGAGTAGAGTATCATGCTATCTGCGTGCCGGTATAGTATACGTGGTGGGCTGGTGGTCTGGGCCAAATGTCAGGGCTGAAGTT
Source organism: Protomyctophum bolini (assembly GCF_963924005.1). Classification (NCBI taxonomy): domain Eukaryota; kingdom Metazoa; phylum Chordata; class Actinopteri; order Myctophiformes; family Myctophidae; genus Protomyctophum; species Protomyctophum bolini. The sequence continues at coordinate 44,953,348 of NC_137868.1, read as the reverse complement.
TTGACCCAGTCCAGCCCGCCCTGGCTGCACATGCGCCCGGGGTGAGTTTTAACCGGCAACACATGTCGGGAGTCACGGGTGAGTCTTAACCAGCCACGCATGTATGGCACTGTTGGCACGTCGGACCAACGCCTGCGCCCCCTGCTATATCCTGGTCCTTCTGCGGGTCATGATAAGGTCATGTTGACATACAGTACATTGATTAACTTCCTATACAGTGAGTAGACTTGGCTTTAGACTCGGGCTCCAAACTCTTCCGTCATTTGGTTCCATTTGTCACGCTCTCAAGAGTTACAGACCTGTTGGTCATGTTTTTGTGGTCATATTCTTTCTGGTCATATTACTGTTTGTCTGTGGCAAAAGATGTCCACCACAAGCCAACATGGCGATGGCCCCAGCTGATCATGAGCTCTCTCCTCTGGCCCATTTGCCGTGAGTTATCTTCTCTCCACTAACTACCCTCACTGATTGCCCTGAGTGATGTCACCTGTGGTAGCCAGACTAAGCCAGTCTGGTTGAAGAGTCTGTTCAAGTGTACTCTTTAGGCATGCGTGTCCGTTCTTATATTCGTTCTCATATCATGTGTTCTAGTAATTGTAGTAATCTGTAGTTTCACGTTTGTCGACAAGTAGCTACAATCTTCCTCCTGTGTTATTCAAGTCTCCCGCGAGTTCCTAGTTTGGTATTGCAAGTTCCTGCATTTTAACACCAGTTTGTGACAGATAGGGAAATCATGGTTGTTTAATTTAATGTAAAAAGGGATTATTGAACCCAAAAGAACCAGAATTCTCCAGAATAAGGCACCGGTATTTATTTTGACAGGAAACGGGAGAGGAAAGGCATCACTGGCACGTCAAACTTTAATGAATGGGTTTCTCACAAGTATGTTTCATCACAGAAGAGGTTTAACAATCATAAAAGCGTTGTTGCAGTACTGCTTTCCAACAAAATCATATTCAATTAGGCCCACATGCCAGAATTTAAAGATGAGGGGAAATATGTCTATACTTTAAGATTAACATAACGCAGGTATATACTTCAGGAAGTGATGTTCAGGTTTATATGTAGTCTATAGTTCAGAAACGTAACTTCAATTGATTATTTCCCCTTCAATAATACAAACAATTGTGTGTATTCAACGATCAACCAATGATAAACATACTATAAAATACATTATATTTTACAGTATGTTTATCGTTGATTAGTCACCTTTACAATGAGATAACTAGGGCACGGTGGCACAGTTGGTAGTGCCTCACAGCTAGAAGGTCCTGGGTTCGATTCCCGCTCGGGGCACTGTGGGTGCTGGCGTCGTGTTTCCTCCTCTGCATCATCAGTGCCCATACCCGAAGGCGGGGTTGGCGAAAGGGCCTTTCTGTGTGGAGTTTGCATGTTCTCCCCGTGTCCCCTAGGGTAGGTATACCCTCACAAAAAAACATGCAGTAATCCTGGTCTCTAAACTGCCTCCCCCTGGACAGCCGGGGCGCCTGATGGAGGGGAAAGGAACTGGTTGGAATAACGTGTTCCTTCCACACGCTACGTCCAACCAGGGAAACTGGGAGCAACTAAAGGAGCAACTTGGACACTCACCCATGAAGGAAGCATGAGTTAAGTCCGTTGCTCTCCCCAGGTTGGCGGAGGGTGTGTATAGAGCCCAGGATCACATTAGATGATTGACACAGGGGTGAAAAATGGGTTACAAAATCGTGGGATAAAAAATATATTTAAAAAAAAACAATGAGAGAACTAGCAACGATCATATAATCGTGGGCTGAGCATTATAGCTGGGTAGTGTATGGGTATAGCGCCAAAATCCCCCGACGCTTCCGTTGGTGTAATCACTCTCGTTTTGAGTGACCTGCCAGCACTTCGGGGTCCTGCACATTTGTCGAGTTTGTGTGTATGCTCCAATTAAGCGGCGATGGAAGTGATGCCAGGCGTGTCCCTTAAGTTCCGGGTGACTGGACGAGGCCTGTGTAGTAGGTCAAGTGGAAGCATGGTGTTCCCTTACTCGGTGTGGCAGCATTATTTGGTGTCAGCCCTGGCACCGTTTCCAAAACCTGCGAGTAAATTATGTGAGACTGGTGAAGTCAAAGACAGATCGCAAACATCAAAGTGGTCGTACCAGGAAGACAACACCCCAAGAAGACCCTTCAAAAAAAGGCTTCTAAATCCTAACATTTTTCTGAAAAACCCATGTTTCTATGTCAGTTGTGCTCAACCTTTTGTCAATGACCCCCAGAATTATCTCTATTGGGCCACGGACCCCCATCTGAAAATATGTAGTTCCAGGGACCCCCCCCCCCCCCAGAAGCAAATATTTTAGTTAAAAATGCTCGCTCTGAAATATATATTCAATGATTTGCGCCACATTTTAACGATTTTTCAAAAATAGCAGACCTACAAGCTCATAGCGCGCCACTCGGTGGCGCGCTATGAGCTTGTAGATCTATTTTTCAATAGCTAAATTATAACAATGTTTAAAACACCAAAAGGGGTTCCCGCCCAAAATGGATTAGTCCAATAATTAAATGGCAGAGGTTGGACAAAATTAGATTATTTTGTTTCTCACCTGGCTCTGACAGGACATTAGGTCTACTAGCCAGGATTTAAAAAAAATCTATCCTAATCTGCTCACTGCAAATACCCTAAATTTGCCATAAATCCAATATATTTTCTATATAATTTCATTATGCTTTAAAGCGGGACTGACACGCCCCTCGGGAAGCTATTAAGGCTATTAACGCTAGCATCTAGATTGTGACGTACGTAAGTGCCAGCTCAATTTGACCAATGAAATTGATCTTGTATCTGGTCTAAATGTCAGAGCGGCTCTGGGCTCTGCGAGTTAGCGTTCCTGGTGGCTATCAACTCATGCTAGTGGTTTTGAGGTCACTTTTAGCTTCATAGCTGGGTAAAAGTTTGGTGGAAAAATTTTTTTTTTTCATTTATTTATTCGTTACAATGATATTGAGTTGACGTGTAAGTTTTGGCGTAAACTGTTGCATAATCGCAATTTCGCGTGACGAGTTCCATCGTACCTATCTTGTCTATCTGTCTCCCCCGCTCCCCATGCGCTCAACCACGGCTAAGTGCTGAGCCCGGAGCCCTGGTTTACACACACTCAAAGAGTACGGCAATTTCCCCGTTTTGATGTGCCTTCTCATCAATTCATTATGCATAAACAAACATTTCACATGAACAAACAATATTGGTAAAACTAACACATTTGAGTACGTTATATACATTTTATTTTCACACATTTAGAGTCCGACCGGCTGAGAGCAGCCTGCATGACTACCAGAGGCTATACCGTGTGCGCACTAGGCTGTGCCCCGGCGGTGAGAGGGGACAAACGGACGTGAGCAGGGCTGCATCCCAGCTCTCTGCCGCAGCATGGAACTCCGAGTGCGAAATAGCGATTATGCAACAGCTTACCCTAAGACCTACACGTCAACTCAATGTCATTGTAAGGAAGCTTTTCGAGCAATAAAATAATTTTTTTTATTACACTTTCACCTAGTTTGACGCAAAAGGCCACCTCAAAACCACTAGCCTTTACTGCGCTAGCCACTCAGCTCGGCTAGATGCTAGGTCACGTCAGAGCCTGAGATATAGTCACGTGTCGTTTGAAACTGTTTTCATTCAGACCACGTGATGTACCTTATCAGCAATGTTAATCTCGGGCTTTGACACTCCCCCTTTAAGTATCATGTGACGTGTCAAACTAGGGGGTTTTCATGATTCTGAATCCATTCCAAGCATTCGTTTTGCACAAAAAAACCCTCCTTGGCCTAAACACGGCCATAGGACCATCTTGGATTAAGGCAAATTTAGGGTATTTGCAGTGAGCAGATTTCTTTTAATCCTGGCTAGTAGACCTAATGTCCTGTCAGAATCAGTTGCGAAACACAATAATCCAATTTTGTCCAAACAAGGACTTTTTTTTAACTTTATTCACTGGATTATAATTGCTTCGCTGAGGGAACCGTATAGACTTTCTTCCAGACGTTTTCAGGCAAGGTTTGCACACAACGGTACCACAGAAAGAGGTCAAAGTTGAAGGGCAGATGCTCAGGTCTCAGTCGCACACCTGAGACCATGGCACACACCCATGCCAGCGGTCACTCAAAACGAGAGTAATTAATAGCCTAGCTAGCAACCAGATGAATCTGCCACAAGGGGGAAAACATGCCCTGGGCAGTTTGGGTCAGAGGTGTGGCACTCCTCCTCAGTTTGTGAACTGAGTGGTGCAACTACCCCCCCCCCCCCCCCTCCTCTCTCTCTCTCTCTCTCTCGTTAGCAGGCAACAGTGCAGCACTATCTCCCTCTGTTCCTGGAAAACAGCGCCCCTACTGGTACTAATAGTCATTCTCGGCCACAAAGGTACACACAGACATTGCTCGTTGTAGGAGTGGTTGCACCACTCAAAAAAAAAATATCACCCCAGAGTTGTGTGTGACGAATCAGATCTAGCCCACTATTCAAAGTGAGACGTTTTTTGCTGTGACGTTGGAATCAGTTTTGTCTTGGAAATAAAGCTTCCACACCGACGTTCCAGAGTAATATCTACACAGTGACATTAGTCTGGCCATGTACAGTAATTACCAACAGAAAATCTGATTAACCACGTTATGCCTATACTTGTAGACATGCTATTTTACAAAGATTGATATACATTTTGAACACTTGTGAAATAGGACACTTTGCATAATGATACTTTTACTTTTAGTACTTTATTAAGTGTATACTTTTGTACCTTCACTCAAGTAAATATTGAATACCGGAGTTTTTCAGCATACAGTATTAATACTTTTACTTAAGTAAAACATTTTAGTGCACAGTGTCACACCCCTCTCTGAGGCTAGGGTAGTATGAACAAAACGGATGGCAAGGCACGCAGTTGGGCAGAGTTTTGGCAAGATTTATTTAACCCAAGTGAACATACAAGTTACAAAAACATAAGGAGACCAAACGTCTGCGAAATAGAAATAAAAAGGTATATTCAAAACAAAGCACTGCATATCATAAATAACAGCTATAATCTATCAATCAAAACAATCATTTCCAAATAAATCATATGATATAAGCATAAGAATTTATAAATCCGGCCTTTTTAAATGTACATTAAATAATCATAATCTATATATATATATATATATCATAATAAACATCACAACAATAGATCTATGTAAACCATGGTATTAAATAATAACATAATAACATCACCTCCTCAGAGACAGCTCGTTCCCCGACCAACACCAGCAGGGTGTGCAGACAGACTGACTTGGATATTCAGTCTCTGAGCTTTATACCCCCCATGGCCCCTCCCACTAGACTGGACCAACTGAATAGGGGTCAACATGATCCACAACATGTTAACTCTGCTTGATTTGGCACAGAATACATTCATATATTCACATTCACATTTCCGTTGAGCTTGTAGCTCTTCTATTTGAAAGTCTTTATATTTTCCCAAAAGTCCTTTACTCCTTTGATGTCCTTCTGTGACAGGCAATCCTCCCCCTCCCTAGAAGGGGAGTTGGGTTGGCCCAAATTGTGTTCAGCTCCTTAAAGTGACAGGAACCTAATGAGAGCAGTGTGTGTGTGTGTGTGTGTGTGTGTGTGTGTGTGTGTGTGTGTGTGTGTGTGTGTGTGTGTGTGTGTGTGTGTGTGTGTGTGTGTGTCTGAACGACCTCTGCATCCAAGCCGGTGTGTCCCTGGAGTGGGCGCGGCCTGACTCTGAGACTGTGGAGGTCTCTGAGGACATAATAACTGACCTTCTCACCTCTGTTAGAGCAACAGTGACCTACAGCGGACACACCCACCTGTTGACACCTAAGGGTGCCCGGCGGACCCTGTTGGATATGTTCCAACAGCGGCAACAACAACACTGGACTGGACTCAAACTCCAGGGGAAACTGGCTTGTCTTCCCCATGCTGACCACTCTGTTTCCCATTCATTTATAAGGAACACTGCTCTCAATGAGGACATTATCACCTTTACAGTAAAAGCCAGGCTACAGATCCTTCCCACCAAACTCAACCTTTCCCTCTGGTTTCCCTCCACCCATGCACCTCATTGCTTGCATCACACCACAGGGCTTGTTACAGAAACCATGTCACACATTCTGAATGGCTGTTTTGCCTATAAAGGGCTTTACATAGCACGCCACGACAGAATAGTTGATCTCATAACTAAGGACATTTCTAAACACTTTGCACTGTCTGTGAGAATGTACAAACATTCCTGTGTCAAACCTTCCATGTTTCAACTCTGTACTGAAAATACTGACATTTTTGCACATCTCTCTGCTAACACACCAGATGTTGTTGTGGTCAATGAAGAGAACAAATCAGTTTTCATTCTTGAAATGGCCTGCACCTTTGACTCTAGCTTAGAGGAAGCCTTTATGACTAAGGTCATTAAGTACCAGCCGCTCCTCCAGACCATCATTGAACTAGGCTATAGGTGCAATCTGTATGTGTTTATCTTCGGCAGCCTAGGACATGTACACAGCTTGGTCGTAAGAGGCTTCCAACAACTTGGGATGCCAAAAAAAGCAGCCAAACGGCTTGCGAAATTCTGTGCAATATCTTCCACTATCGGTAGCCGCCAAATATGGCGAAGACGCTGTTACCTGTACCCCTGAAGGGTGTGTGGGTATTTGTTCGGGATTTGCTGACTGCATTCTGTACGGCACCTTGTAAATATTTGTGTCCTTGTATTTGTATCTCTTATGTGGACAATTAAATGATTAAAATGTGTGTGTGTGTGTGTGTGTGTGTGTGTGTGTGTGTGTGTGTGTGTGTGTGTGTGTGTGTGTGTGTGTTCAGTTTGCTGCTTCTTAGTAGTTTTTGCATGTCCAAACAGTGCGCGCTTACTGAAAGGCATGTACACTAGCAGCAAACAGTGACAGGGTGGGGGTCACACTGTCACACACAGGAAGAAAATAATCACACTGGCAATACTGAAATACAGAATGAAAGCAAGAAATGAATCAATAATTCAACATGTACTGTATGTATGCTACTTTACACGTACACGGGAACCATTTAACACAAATACAAAGGACTCGTGTTTACTTCATGGACACGGCTGTCAAAACCTATTTTTGCTGATTGGGTAATGCCTTTGCCGTCACATTTCACTGCTGGCTGCCGCGACTCGAGAGCAGCCCCCCAAAAGGCCTCGAGCACTTAAGCGCAGAAATAATTGATAGAACGTAACGACCATTCCCATAGAATAGAATAGACCTGACATGATTGATTGATTGTTTATTTATTTTGGTGTCATGCACACCTTGTGCCCGCAATTAACCCTCATGGGTTTATAAGACACCATTTCACATTTTGCAATTACAGCATGTTTTACATTACATAATTTATGCCTTTTACAGCGTGTTTACGTTAGATCTTTCATTATATTACACCTCGGATGTATACGGAGTGCTCTGTCTTCTTTCCCAAGCTTGACAGATAAAATCTGCTGCAACGAAAGTCCCTTTGGCAAAACATATCTCCGTTTTTACACAGTCATTTAAATCGAGGAAATCCCCACATATATAGAAGACATCTTATTAACCAAAATATCCCTTAAGTCATCGTATTTAGTGCAGTAAAACAAAAAGTGAACTTCGTTTTCAATGGCTAGATCACAGAACAGACAATATCTCTCATCTCATTAAACCTGCCAGTCTCCATGGCAGTGCTATAATGGTAATGTTCCTGAGCCTTACTTGAGCACAAGGAGATCGTTGTCTTTTGTTTAAATTATACTTCACATAAGGTTTTACAGTGTATATGACCTTTATAAGGCAGTAGGTTCGCAACTTAGGTTTGTACCATGGGTCCCTACACCAGTTTGCTTTGTATCTGGTAGAACATTGTATTTCTAATTTGTTGAACATTACATTGTAATCTATTTTGAAAAATAAAAGTTATTTTACTCCTGTACAATTATTTGAAAACTTTTGTTACCGGTACTTTGTACGTATTGATTATTATTATTTATTTTTTAAGTTTTATTTTCTCTTTTTTTTTGTTTTACATTTGAAAACTTGAAGTGGGACATTCGGCATAATGACTCCTTTTTACTTTTAGCATATTAAGTACGTTTTTATTTTGTACTTCTGGACTTTTACTTGTAACAGAGTATTTCTACAGTATAAAAAGTGCTTTTTTTCCACCACTGTGGATTCCCCCTGAGTGGGTTCGTCCCACAGTGATCCAGACCGACCTACAAGTATAGTCTACTGACTGAACAGGGATGCCACGCCATTATTAGTTTTAATTATGTCAGGTGAGTGTCACGATATCTGTCTGTTGTATACTTGTATTTTGTAGTCTTGTCCTAGTGTTTCCTGTTTTCCCCATAGTTACTGTTTCCTGTGTTGTCTCACCTCCCCTGTGATTACTACGTTTCTCCACCTGTGTCCTGTTAAGGCTCATACATAGTCTGAATTTACGGTGGTGGGGTGACCACCGAACTACGACATGACGTCACGAGCCGCGGTGAAGAGCAAACCACCGCCACCGCTCCAGCCCTTCTCTCTGTTTTTACTCACCACCGCTCAACGTTATTTCAGCTCCGGGTGGTCATCTCACCACCGGAGCGGTGCAGGTCACCTCACCACCGAAAATCCAGACTATGAATAGGCCTTCAGTCTCCCAGCCGATCCCAGTGTTGATTGTAGGTCTGTTACACCTGTGTCTATAGTCTATATAAACCTCCCATGTGTTCAGTGTCCCCTTGTAAGATTATAAGTTATTATTACGTTGTGTTCCTGCTTGTATACCTGTAAATAAATACTGGACTTGGTCTGCCTGCCTGCCGTGTTCTGCTTCTGGGTCCTCAACCTGACACGCACCGTGACAGCGAGGTGAAAGTCTTTTGAGCATCTTCATATGAAGTCGACATCATATCCTTGCGGTGACTTTCTCTCTGAGAACGAGAGCTGGATCCGTTTGACCCCTGCAGCGGCGGTCTGGGTCCTATAGTCGTTGCCAAGTCTGACAGTATACACACACACCGACCTTTTGGTTAACCCATTTAGACCTGCGGACGATTCTACAAAGGCCTTCCAAATCAATCCTGACAGTTTCCTGAAAAACCTCACGTTTCTATATCAGTCGTTCTCAAACATTTTCATGTCAAGGACCCCCCAAAATTATATGTAATTGGCCGCCGACCCCCATCTGAAAATATGTTGTTCCAGGGAAGCAAAGAAGCAAAGATATGAGTTAAAAAACGATGGCTCTGTAAGAGCAAAGATTTGCGCCACATTTTCACATTTAAAAATAAAAAGTAGCAGATCTACGTAGCACGGCACCGAGTGCCACACTACGAGCTTGTAGATCTGCTATTTTTCAATAGCTAAAGTATTTCATAATTCTTAAGACATCATTTTTCAATTTTAAAACAAAAGCAATCAAATGAGCACAAGCATTATATATAGCCAAAGGCTCTAACAAAAAGCCATCCTATAAAAATTAGTCTTTATAGGAGACTCACTTCAATGCATTCTTATCGGATTGATGGAGAAACGGACGTGTGTGTCAGCTGCTGTTTTATTGATGTGATATGCATTTGCACTGTACAGTTGTTCTGATGTTATATAATGTTATATTTATTATATTTTTAATATGATATGATATATTTATATTAATATTAGAGATTTGTATTGCTATTCACTATTGCTATTTAAAAATGCACCTTATGCTCCACAGTAGAAGCAGGCAGTTCAGTCTCAGTCTGAAAGACTGAGGTTGTGGTCAAAAGCACACATTTGACGCCACACATAATTACAACATACTGCAGTGCAGGTGACATTAGTTAATACGCTTGAGAGCACACGTCCATTGAGATAACTGTCTTACACTCTCAAAGTGGGTTCCAGTCTGTGGCTACCATGAGGGTTCCTTTGAGGGGATTCTAAACTCTTACAAGTCTGCAACTCCTGACAGTATACCAATGGGGGGGGGGAAAGGACCCTAACCCGTCCTTGACATGTAAAAGTTACACTTACAGACAGTGAGTCAATACAGTACGCGTCCACAAGAACAATGTGCCATACTAGAGCATAACTAGAACTGCACTCTGCCGAGTGCATACTTGCTTGTTGCACACTAGTAGGTCATAAATGGCCTACTAGTGCGCAAGCAGAGCGCGCAAGTACTTTCGACCGCTGGAAACTATCACATCTCAGTATCTCTGTGAAGGAACGTTTGAAATGTATAATCATTACGTGTAACTATTTGCTACCTAACTACTTTTTTACAGAAAAATGAATCATTGATATGTGATGAAAAAGAAAAGGTATATAAACTGAATTAAAATATATTATACAGTATAATTATTTTATTACTTATTGTAAATTGTCAATTGTTTTAAATGTATTTCATTTTGTACTATAGTGATATTAATACTAAATCATGATCCGAGTAATATGTGTCTCTAACTTCAATTTCTGTAATAATACTTTCAAATTTGTTGAAATATACATGATCTAAAATACTTCCGAAATCTGTAGTTGGATTTGTATCTCAGTGATGACGTAAGAGAAATGGTCAGCTGTGTAATCTGGTCCCACCAGATACCACATTACGTCATCGTTGAGAGCTGGGACCAGAGTACACGGTGTGTATATGTATGACTAGCTCTCAGTGATGACGTAAGAGATATGGTCATCTGTGTAGTCTGGTCCCAGCAGACCAGGCACAGATTTACAAATTACAAATCACATTACAACTACATACAGAGTATGTAGTTGTAATTTGATTAGCAGTATACTGTGGTTACTTGGTTCCAAAAAGTGAAGCCAAGTTTGTTTCAACCGTAAGTCTGTGCCTGGTTTGCTGGGACCAGTTACAACATTACGTCATCGCTGAGAACTGGGACCAGTTACATACGGTCCCAGTTCTCAGCGATGACGTAATGTTGTAACTGGTCCCAGCAAACCAGGCACAGACTTACGGTTGAAAAAAACTTGGCTTCACTTTGAAGAGACCAAGCGAAATGATTACTTGCGCGCTCTGCTTGCGCAAGTAATGACTTTTTGTTTTGTCAGGCCTCATTCACACGTACCAAACACCAATCAAGCAAATGTTTGGTCGTGTTTCTTTTTGGGGGGGGTCACCACAATGCTTTTCCAATGGGAGTCACATGGTTTGATCAAACATTTGTGTTTGATTGCTGATTGCTGGTCATGGTGTTCTGCCCCTCCCCCCCTCATCAAACAAAAATGTCTGGTCAAACCATGTGACTCCCATTGGGAAAAGCATGATTGTGGTGGCCCCAAAAAAACGACCAAACATTTGCTTGATTGCTTGTTTGGTACCTACGTGTGGATGAGGCCTCAGCAAGCCGACATCCTGTGGAAAGTCACAGTGTGTCACTGAGACGGGCGGTGTGTGATTTGATGCTCCGCTACTACTACCGCTATAGTGCTTTTTCAATAGCGCAACGTCCTGCTGCCTCTCCTGCATTATGTGCAATTTAGTAGCAGATGGTATGCAGGGCCATTGAGTGCAGTGATTTTACAACAAGTGAGTCCAAACGCCAACGATATCTAGAGATGAAGGGGTGTGTGTCTCTATGGAAAAGTGATGCATGTGTGCATATATATCGTTGCTGTTGGGAGGAAACCTCATAACTCCATTTTTGGCATAAATCAGTGCAATTGAACACCCTTTTCGAAAATATTGAACCAATGGAAAGTGTAGTAAAAGGTGCTTTGGGACAAAACCTCTGAACTCCATTGGACCCTCAAAATGTCTGCTAAAGCAACTAACTCCACCACCTCTCCCCCTATACATTTTGGAGTTATGAGGTTCATCACGACAGCAAGAGATATTGGGCTGTATTTTGCGTGTCTTATAAGTACCAGGTCTTATTACTTAACTTAAGACCTTGGAGGCGTGATCAATGCCATTTGGCTATATATTCCGAGTGGCCAAAGAGCATTGATCACGCCGCCTCCAGGTCTTAAGTTAAGTAATAAGACCTGGTACTTATAAAGACACGCAAAATACAGCCCTATACTCTCTAATGGCCATTAGGTCCATTCATCGATGTCCCTTTTCCTGGCCCTGACCTCATTTGCCCCCCCCCCCGATACAGAAACTGATCCCAGCTCTGCCTCGACGGACTTGTCTCCGCTTTCTGACCACATAGTTGTTCACTTGTCAGAGAGGCACATAAATGATGGGCCGTCTCTCCATCCAAGGAGCTTTGATTGACTTGTATATCCACTTTCCAAATGCACTCCTTCAACCTGTCCGCAAGGTAGGCTACTGTGTTATTAGGCAAGTCACGGTGACATAACTCACGGTCCTCTCCGAGGATCGGTTACGCCACTCCACTCCACTCCTCCTCTTATCTCCTCTCCCCGTCGTCTCTCAGGCAGGAATAATAGCTCGTACCATATGTTGTTTTTCCCTCTGAATTCAAAGATATTTACCATATCTGCAGCTTCTTGCTATGTGGGATATTATTATTTGTGTAGTTTTAACAGAACCGACGGCTGGCCAATATAGGAATCCCATGTTGCTGACAGTGCAGATACACTGAGACAGGCCACGTGGCGCATGATTGGATACATACGGTATACCGACACCGTACCGCTGACAGACCAACCGGCTTATTTACATTTGCATAAACATGACTATATAGACCTCAGCTATATGCAAATGTGATCCGCAAAGCTCAAGGTCAAACCTAATCAAATCAGAAACGTACTGTTATCTGTAAAATGAGATATGTGTGTGTGTGTGTGTGTGTGTGTGTGTGTGTGTGTGTGTGCCCTGTTGAAAACGGCAAAGCAAAAACTAAGTCATTGTATACACGGCAGCACCATCTACAATAACCCACGTCCACCGGACAAGTTTTAAGCTGCTGGATTCGATATTTAAGATAGGCCATTTTTATGTGTGTTTTATCAGAACCCTCCTATACACTATAGAGGCCCACATTCTAACTCCATTTTAACCATGTCACAGTATAGACTCATTGAAAACAATTGTGACGTCACTTATGATGAAGTATAGCCTCGGAAACCCAGACGTTTTTATTTCCAGGGAGAGAAAAAAAAGTCTGGGTCAGAGTCCACTTCAATTCGGCATAGAGTAGCGCAAACGTCGATCACTCTCTGCTGATTTCTAATCGTCTGCACCTTTGTTAAATTGACGCACACGCGCACACCCGTATACACTCACACACACACACACACACACACACACACACACACACACACACACACACACACACACACACACTCCTCTCTCTCTGTCGCTCTAATTAATTAGTCTCATGTCCAGCAGCTGCGCACAGTTTCTTCCGGCGGATCCTGCCGGGAGCTGCCTATGCCATAGAAAGCATAGGTGAGTTCCAGGCTACTTATGAAGTCACTGGTGAGTCACCAGTGACTTCATAAGTGACTGATGTCATATGTGACCATGAGTCCAGCTCAGTGGCCTTGTGGTTAGAGTGTCCGCCAATGAAACTGGGAGGTTGGGGTTCGATCTCCGGCCGGGTCATTATACCAAAGACTGTAAAAATGGGACCCAATGCCTCCCTGCTTGACACTCAGCATCAAAGGGTTGGATTGAGGGGGTTCAAATCTACTAATCAAATAATTCCCGAGCGCGGCGCACGCTGCAGCTCACCGCTCCTTGGCTGCAGCTCACCGCTCCAAGAGATGGGTCAAATGCAGAGAACAAATTTCACTGCGGTAACGTGTGTGACAAAATCGTATGACTTTGACTTTGACTTTGATTTGACTGAGAGCCTTCCATCGTGCAACCTCCAGAACTTCACTCTTCACATACTAGAGCATGTTTGAAATAATATTAATATTCGAGCTGAATATATATAGCCTAAATATGAAATAAATGCTTAAACATGTAGCTATAGGTGTAATGTTAAGAGTCCACAGAAGTGAAACTGTCAAGCCTGTTTTCTCAACTCGCTGTTTTCGGCAAGACATTACTCTGTAAGCCATATATCTCCCAAACTGGTGCGTCAAACTGAACAACCAATATGTCAACTTGAAGCTATATTCCCTGCTTTCATAACGAAAATTCAAAAAAGAAATCCAATGGCAGTCCCTCAGTCAAATTTAGTCACATATTGTATTACCCACTTCAATCCCAGCGTCCCCATTCTGAGGCCAACATTCGGCCCGAAAATGACAGTTCAGTGTGAGCTTGTTGATCGGCTATGGTGTAGAATAACACCCTGGTTTAGGCCTCGTTCACAACTAAAAGACACCTGTCTTTCCGTGTCTTGTGTCTTGTCCGTGTCCCAATGCATTTCCAATGGAAGTCACATGGTTTGACCAAACATTTTTGGTATAGGTGTGAATGAGGCCTAGCCAGGGTATCATTCTGGAAAAATTTATGATGAATTCCTGTTCTGTTCTTTAACTACATAGAAGTGTCTATTTGTTTGTCTCTAAATGTTTTGATGAATTGAACAATGTGGACCCTGTTGTAAACAAGTGTAAGGCTTAATTGGGTCGTCCACTCACAGTTAACAGTCTTTGTATTGAGTTTGTGCTTGAAATGTACTGTAATTCCGCAAACTGTTAATAAAGATTTCAATCAATCAATCAAAAATAAAAGTATAGGCGTTAAAGCCAGGGTAAACATTCAGTAACAACATATCGACCTACAAGCTCGATCACCACCCATTTTATATATCAGATCTGGCCGACTCCGGTCAGCGGGTTCAAGTGGCGAACATAGTAGGCTACTCTACCATACGGATTGGTCAAAACAATGTTTTATTCACACACACACACACACACACACACACACACACACACACACACACACACACACACACGGGCGCGTGCGAAAACGTATATATTTCAGGCCTGGCTTGCCTAGTCTTGTTTGTTTCCATCTTTCTCTGGGTTTTCGACCAGATCCTGCAGCATCCTGTCTTATTTGCAATTGGGGTCACTTTACTCCGAACAGAGGCATCATGTAATCTGCATGTTTTTTGGTGAGGATCGGTTTCCTGTCCTCTCAGGTTGAAGAACGTACGGCAGATCCTCTTTCTCTCCTCCAACCTTTTCCTTCCCCTTTTCCAACTGCCCTCGACTCTCCTTTCATCTGCTCAATATCTCTCTCTCTCTCTCTCTCTCTCTCTCTCTCTCTCTCAGCTGTGTTCTTAGTTACATTTGCAGTTGTCTAAAATTGGACTTGTGCGCGACCACGCTACCTGTCGGTTGAAGACAGCGGACGTGTGTATCTGTGCGTGTGTGTCGTGCGTGCGGGCGCATTTGCGGACACGTGTGTAAATTGCCTTTGTCCTGCAGAGGAATGCAGAGATGGCTGGTGGTACTATGTACAAACTAGAGTAATAGAATCATATAGTTCATTGATAAACATAACATCTAAACGAATTTTAACTGACTTTGATGAATTGAACATGGTGGACCCTGTTGTAAACAAGTGTAATGCTCAATTGGGCCGTCCACTCACAGTTAACAGTCTTTGTAATGAGTTTGTGCTTTGAAATGTACTGTGATTCTGCAAACTGTTAGTAAATATTTCAATCAATCAATCAAAAAAACAAGTCCAGCTAGAAAAAGCCTGAACTAATCATCAACATGTCCTTTGTGTGTGTGTGTGTGTGTGTGTGTGTGTGTGTGTGTGTGTGTGTGTGTGTGTGTGTGTGTATGTGTGTGCGCGCGCGTACATGCGCGCATGCTGGGTGTTGTAATCTCAGGATTGCTACCAAACTCCTCGTTAAGTATTAATGCCGGACACAGGTGCCAAATGTGGTGACTACATTTGGCCTTAGGCTACCTGTGTGTGTGTGCTTGTGCGTGCGTGTGTGTGTGTGTGTGTGTGTGTGTGTGTGTGGGTGGGGGTGTCAGAACTGACGTCCACAGGACAGAGTGGAGGAAGCTATAGCCAGGGGGGCGGGGGGGGGGGGGGGGGGGGGTGAGGGTGAGGGAGGTTTCGGAGGAAGTGCCAGCAGCTCTTGCAACAGTAATGAATCTCCTGTGTGGTGAGAGTGAGTGAACAGTCCGTCCGTCCTTCCACCATGAGGCCACACCGAGGACCCATGTGTCTCCACGCTGCTGCTGCTGCTGCTGGTGGTGGTGCCACCACCGCCACCCCCGCCGCCACTGGCCCGACCGGTTTGGTGACTGGAAACCGGCAAACCGAAGAAGACGAGCGTCTGTCCTCCTCCTCGCCGTCCTTCCTGTGGGAGTTCTAGTTTTTTTTGTTTTTGGGGTGGTGTTGGCAGGTCATTCTAATAGTCTCTGGGTATTCTTCCTTCCCCCGACGGAGTGAATTGGAAGAAGAGAGGGAGACGGCTGGTGAATTGAGGGAAGAAGAGGGAGGGAGACGTTATATATGAACGGGAGAGAGAGGCCTATCTATTCCACGAAAGTATACCACAAGTATACATTCTTCTATACAACTCTTACTACTATATACTGTACTGGCTGCCGCCACTATACAGCGCACCGCTGTTATCAAACACTGCCATGTGATCTGAGCTCTCTCTCTCTCTCTCTCTGTTCGCCTGTTCCACACAGGTTCCAATTGGTTCCGCTCCAACTGGTATCACACCGGCGTGTGTTTGTGGAGTGACCCGTTCACCGTACCTTGAAGATGTGTTGTGAGCGCGCGAGACAGCGAGAGGCTTGATCTGAGGTTGTTGTTGTTTGTTCCAAAAATGGACCCTCCAGCTGCCGTCGGCGTCATCCCCCCCAAGTTCGAGGTGGACGCGGACCTGGGCATCACTCTGTTCTTCGTCTTGGTGATGTGCCTGTTCCTGCTGGTCATGATCGTCCGCTGCGCCCAGCTGGTGCTGGACCCGTACAGCGCCATCTCCGTCAGCATGTACCAGGATGAGGATCAGACGGCGGACTAGCGGGACGGACGGACGGTCGACTGACTGACCGGACCCCGCCGCGTGTAACAGATTCTATTACACGACGTTGTTCTTTTTTTTCTGTTTTCGTGGGAAAAACTGTCTCCTGCTCAGAACGTCTCGTCCACTATACGATACAGCTGTTGATTTGTTACCTTTTTAAAGGTATTTTTTTTTCTCCAAAAACTAACAAAAACTAAGTCAACAAGGACGTTTTCGCTTTTGTATACTATATATATTTTTTTATTATAATGCATAGGCCTATTTTTTTTCATCATGTATGAGAGTCTACTTTCCCTTTTGCGTTGTCTTTTCTTCACCAGAACTTCTTTGGTATACCGGTTGGAACAGCCATACGGTCCCGATTGGGATTTATGTGCGGTGCCATTGTGGCGACGCGGCAAATTGTCCTTTTATAGCGATCGAAGAATGTCTGCATTTATTTTCACACGGACGGTGAAGAAGAGAGACTGACAAGTGAGCCAGGGGCAGAGAGGGGGTCTCCAGAAAGAATAGCTGGGTCTATGCACAATAATACGCCATTTTGGTAATAACTTCCTATTATACTTCCGGGCCTCTTCCGACTTCCTTCACAGATGTTACAGATGACACTAATTGAGGCTCTGTTCCATTTAGTGGTACTTCACAGACCTTTTAATTTCAAGGGCCCCCATAACTCTGAGAGTGACACATGGAGCCAAATGGACCCATTTGGTTCCATTTGCACTCTCAGAGTCACACACCCGGTCCGTACGGGCCATTAGGAACCCACTCAAGGACACTTTGAGACCCACTGGTGTGTAGCAGAGTGTTTCCTGTGAGCCAACATGCACAATTGCAGCACCCTGACTCTGTTTGACCAGAATGGAAGAGACCCTTAAGGCCAATGGTGTTACTGATGAATGCTAATTAATCATTAGTATCATCGGTAACACCTTTTGAAGGAAGTCGGAAGAGGCCCAGAAGTATAGGAAGAGTTCTTTCCAAAATGGCATTATGTGCATATAGCCTATTGAACTGTGCTATTAATGCCACAGTAATGCAACCGATTATTGTCATATTTAACACATAATAAAAGAGTACTGAGAAAGTTAATGGACTTACAAGTGCTCACATTCATAACATTATAATGTTGAACAGATATTATAGGGAGAATTCTTGGTGGTTCCCACACTGCGTGCGAAAAGTCCATGTGTGCCTTGGCCTTTTTTTGACAACCACAAATTATTGCAACATGGAACTATTGCAACTATACACAAAAGGTTTTCTAATTTACTATAGAAGTACTTTGTTCTTTCCCAATAGAGAGGCAAATTATACACCCTAACTATATACTATAATATATATATATAGTAGACTAGACCAGTAGTTTACATTTGAGTAACTTTAGTTAAGACAATTTAATGTTTACAGAGTGATAAGATTATATTTTAGAGGACATTTGCACGGATATGAATACAGGAGTGCCTTGATATTTTTGACTTGCCCTTTGGTGTGCCTTTGGTCCAAAACATTTCAACCCCACTGGTCCAGGACCAGTATACACAGTGACGGACAATCGAATACTGTTGTTGATTTAATTGTATTATTGCCAAGTAATTCAGCTCAGGTTGGTGAGGCTTGATTGACTGAATAACAACAGTATAGTAACCTATTTACAACTATTACTCGTAAAAGTAAGCGTGACATTTTTATTTATTTATTACATAAACTATTATTATGAATAATAGCGCATGTTAAAAGTTTCTACAGAGGGTGTAATATCATACATTGCTATAATTCAATATGAAATTTAATTCTACAATGAACTTGAATAACTATATGGGTCACACGTCTTCCCAGGAAGAACAGCTTGCGGACTGCAGGCTGCTGTAGTATAGCCAACGTCCGTCTGCTTTGCCGTGGTTTGTCTGTCAGCTGGGAGTGTTAATAAGGGTGGGAGGAGTGAAGGATGTACTATACTCCTACATCTCCTCGCTGGTACAGTTATATAGGCGAGTCAGTAGAATACAAAATGGAAATGTGTGTGGGGAGTAGGGCTCCAACGATTCATCGATTCATCGTAATCGAATCGATTATTCAATTAGTCGTCAACTAATTTAGTGATCGATTAATCGAATCGGCGACTAATCACTAGTTTTTTTTGCAATTTATCATAGGTGATTTCCATGCACTTGACCATAGTTTTTAACCATCGTTTTTCCAGTGTTAAGTGTAAGTAAAGTAAACGAAAAGTGAGCCATCTCTCTCCCCTTACAATCTGGTGATAGTTGCACAGTAGCGACTGCAAAGCAAAATATGACACATAAAACGATTATAATATCGAGAACAAGAACAATATTTATTTTTAAATGACCTACTGTATTTGAGTTCAGAAGAGTACTGTTCCTTCTAGACTGACACATGTGTAGCTATTCTTTATCAATGTATGCAGTCAGAATAAGCCTAAAGACACCATGAGTTGCTTTAATTAATTTTAATTTAGTTTGTCTTTTTATTTGAATAGCAGCCTAATCAGCAGCTAGCTAGTCAAATGACATTTTTAATGAATTATATATTTTTTGATAGTTAGAAAACATGTCTAAAATAACCTAAAATATATTTTTAAGGTGATAGCTAAATAAGTGTCATAATCCGATTAATCGTTTAAATAATCGGCAGATGAATCGGTTATGAAAATAATCGTTAGTTGCAGCCCTATAGTGGGGAGGAGTCAATTGGCATAACTACTAAATTGGGGAGAAAAGTAGGTAAGAGAAAAAAAGATTGTTGATAGACTGAACATATATTCATCCATACAGTCACTGTTGACAGACACTGCATGCATTCCACATTCACCAATCTGTATGTATACTGTATACTCATTGGCAATAGATCTTCATTAATATAATTCACTTATACTGTAGTACTGTCTAGTAAAATGTTTTATCGTAACTCATTAATTCAGAGATCCAGTGCTGGTGTCAGAATGTGTTATTTTATTTTATTTATTTACCTCGATTCGTTCTTGAGTTAAACTAGTATGGTCTTAAAGGTTAATTAGGGGGTAAAACTAGGCCACGCCTCCGGCCTGGCAGAGACAACAAAAAAGGTTACAACGTCCTGGTTGAACTCTGAGATGGATATTTCCATTTGATCCATTTCAAATCTAGGGGGGGATAGCGCGTCTACAAGCTCACAGTGCATCGCATGCTATTTTCACTATTATTGATTTGTGTTGTTGAACATGTCTAAATTCAATACTGCAATACGTTGAAATAAAATATGTATCTGATTTAACTCTTTAAAAGCAAGGACTCCTCCAGTACTAAATTTGACAGCACCACTTTCACATTTTAATTGAGTAGGCTACTTGAGCAGGACTATCCATTATACTTAAAGAGACAATATTGCTCCTAAAGAAACAATGTGGGCTCGCTTCAAGACAAAAAATGGCAGTATAAAAAGTATAAATTGGGTTTGACGTGTGGCATCTCTGTGTGGCGTTGTGTGTGTGGTGTTGTGTGTGGGTCAGTGTGTGGTGTTGTGTGTGGGTCAGTGTGTGGTGTTGTGTGTGTGGGTCAGTGTGCAGTGTTGTGTGTGGGTCAGTGTGTGGTGTTGTGTGTGGGTCAGTGTGTGGTGTTTTGTTTGTGGGTCAGTGTGCAGTGTTGTGTGTGTGGGTCAGTGTGTGGTGTTGTGTGTGGGTCAGTGTGTGGTGTTGTGTGTGGGTCAGTGTGTGATGTTGTGTGTGGGTCAGTGTGCGGTGTTGTGTGTGTGGGTCAGTGTGTGATGTTGTGTGTGGGTCAGTGTGCTGTGTTGTGTGTGTGGGTCAGTGTATGGTGTTGTGTGTGGGTCAGTGTGTGGTGTTGTGTGTGGGTCAGTGTGTGGTGTTGTGTGTGGGTCAGTGTGTGGTGTTGTGTGTGGGTCAGTGTGTGGTGTTGTGTGTGTGGGTCAGTGTGTGGTGTTTTGTTTGTGGGTCAGTGTGTGGTGTTGTGTGTGTGGGTCAGTGTGCAGTGTTGTGTGTGGGTCAGTATGTGGTGTTGTGTGTGTGGGTCAGTGTGCGGTGTTGTGTGTGGGTCAGTGTGTGGTTGTTGTGTGTGGGTCAGTGTGTGATGTTGTGTGTGTGGGTCAGTGTGCGGTGTTGTGTGTGGGTCAGTGTGTGGTGTTGTGTGTGTGGGTCAGTGTGTGATGTTGTGTGTGGGTCAGTGTGTGGTGTTGTGTGTGGGTCAGTGTGTGGTGTTGTGTGTGGGTCAGTGTGTGGTGTTTTGTTTGTGGGTCAGTGTGCAGTGTTGTGTGTGTGGGTCAGTGGGTGGTGTTGTGTGTGGGTCAGTGTGTGGTGTTGTGTGTGGGTCAGTGTGTGGTGTTGTGTGTGTGGGTCAGTGTGTGGTGTTTTGTTTGTGGGTCAGTGTGCAGTGTTGTGTGTGTGGGTCAGTGGGTGGTGTTGTGTGTGGGTCAGTGTGTGGTGTTGTGTGTGGGTCAGTGTGCGGTGTTGTGTGTGTGGGTCAGTGTATGGTGTTGTGTGTGGGTCAGTGTGTGATGTTGTGTGTGGGTCAGTGTATGGTGTTGTGTGTGGGTCAGTGTGTGGTGTTGTGTGTGGGTCAGTGTGTGATGTTGTGTGTGGGTCAGTGTGCGGTGTTGTGTGTGGGTCAGTGTGTGGTGTTGTGTGTGGGTCAGTGTGTGGTGTTGTGTGTGGGTCAGTGTGTGGTGTTGTGTGTGGGTCAGTGTGTGATGTTGTGTGTGGGTCAGTGTGCGGTGTTGTGTGTGGGTCAGTGTGTGGTGTTGTGTGTGGGTCAGTGTGTGATGTTGTGTGTGGGTCAGTGTGTGGTGTTGTGTGTGGGTCAGTGTGTCATGTTGTGTGTGGGTCAGTGTGTGGTGTTGTGTGTGGGTCAGTGTGTGGTGTTGTGTGTGGGTCAGTGTGTGGTGTTGTGTGTGGGTCAGTGTGTGATGTTGTGTGTGTGGGTCAGTGTGTGATGTTGTGTGTGGGTCAGTGTGCGGTGTTGTGTGTGTGGGTCAGTGTATGGTGTTGTGTGTGGGTCAGTGTGTGGTGTTGTGTGTGGGTCAGTGTGTGGTGTTGTGTGTGGGTCAGTGTGTGGTGTTGTGTGTGGGTCAGTGTGTGATGTTGTGTGTGGGTCAGTGTGTGGTGTTGTGTGTGGGTCAGTGTGTGGTGTTGTGTGTGGGTCAGTGTGCGGTGTTGTGTGTGGGTCAGTCTGCGGTGTTGTGTGTGGGTCAATGCGCGGTGTTGTGTGTGGGTCAATGTGTGGTGTTGTGTGTGTGGGTCAGTGTGTGGTGTTGTGTGTGGGTCAGTGTGTGGTGTTGTGTGTGTGGGTCAGTGTGTGGTGTTGTGTGTGTGTGGGTCAGTGTGTGGTGTTGTGTGTGGGTCAGTGTGTGGTGTTGTGTGTGGGTCAGTGTGTGATGTTGTGTGTGGGTCAGTGTGTGATGTTGTGTGTGGGTCAGTGTGTGGTGTTGTGTGTGGGTCAGTGTGCGGTGTTGTGTGTGTGGGTCAGTGTATGGTGTTGTGTGTGGGTCAGTGTATGGTGTTGTGTGTGGGTCAGTGTGTGGTGTTGTGTGTGGGTCAGTGTGTGGTGTTGTGTGTGTGGGTCAGTGTGTGGTGTTGTGTGTGGGTCAGTGTGTGATGTTGTGTGTGGGTCAGTGTGTGGTGTTGTGTGTGTGGGTCAGTGTGTGGTGTTGTGTGTGTGGGTCAGTGTGTGGTGTTGTGTGTGGGTCAGTGTGTGGTGTTGTGTGTGGGTCAGTGTGTGGTGTTGTGTGTGGGTCAGTGTGTGGTGTTGTGTGTGGGTCAGTGTGTGGTGTTGTGTGTGGGTCAGTGTGTGGTGTTGTGTGTGGGTCAGTGTGTGGTGTTGTGTGTGGGTCAGTGTGCAGTGTTGTGTGTGGGTCAGTGTATGGTGTTGTGTGTGGGTCAGTGTGTGATGTTGTGTGTGGGTCAGTGTGCGGTGTTGTGTGTAGGTCAGTGTGTGATGTTGTGTGTGTGGGTCAGTGTGTGATGTTGTGTGTGTGGGTCAGTGTGTGGTGTTGTGTGTGGGTCAGTGTGTGATGTTGTGTGTGTGGGTCAGTGTGTGGTGTTGTGTGTGGGTCAGTGTGTGGTGTTGTGTGTGGGTCAGTGCCAGTGGTTGATCAGATTGGGAACACCCGTTTTGGAGCTTGACGTGTACAAACATTGTAGCATCAAATATATACTTTGAGTATACGCAAATGTATAGAAAATAGCAGATCTACAAGCTGCAAAGTAACAATTACTGTAATTGCAAATGCTGTAATTGTATATAGTGTAGAAGTAACAAAAATGGAACGTGAAGTAAGTTCAAATCGTACTGTGCATTCAGCTTTTTATTAATATTTATTATTCAGCTTACTGTGGAGATCGACACATGCTGGAACTTTTTACTTTGAACTGTTTTATAGTTTCTGAGTTATTTAACTTAAGCTATAGGAGAACAGGGATTTTAACATGTAGAGGTGTATTTACTGAAGGCTGTTGTATAGCAGTGGCTCACAGCGTCAGCCTGATGACCTCAAAAGTATCATATCTCCCCTGAGCCATAGGCAGTTTCTTTGGCTTTGTGGTTAAGATGTTGGCCTTCAGTGCAGGGGACCTTTGTTCGATTCCTGGGTGTTACACTCTGATGAACGTGATTATATGTTCAACTCTTGATTCTTTCAACTTTACTATCTGAAGGCTAACATACAAAAGATCGCTTCAACAGTACTAAGAGGCAGATGTTACTGAGTGATGGTGTAGTAGGGGTTATTCAGCACAGAGAGTTCATGTTCAAATCCCACTCTTCCTAAAGTTTAATGCTAGTTATTGAGCTTAATTTACTGCTATCCTAGCAGTGGCTCACAGCCTCAGCCTGACTACCTGAAAACTCTAATTGTTGTAGTGGTTAAGATGTTGGCTTTCCACGTGGGAGACCAGGGTTCGATTCCCGGCTGTTACACTATCATATAAAAGAAGGCCTCAACAGCGCTAAGAAACATCTGATTAATATGATGCCTTCTTATTTAAACTTTACTAACTGAAGGCTAACGAACAAACGATCACTTCAAAATTACCAGGAGACTTTGCCTGAGAGTGTCTGACTGATGGTGCAGTGGTCTAATCATCAGGCTTTCAGTACAGACATTCCATGTTCAAGGCCTGTTCCTCCTACAGCTCAATGCTGCAGTAATTTGAACTTTTCAAGGCTTGAATAAAAAATAAAAACTCAAAAGCACCAGGAGACATCTGCTGAATGCCCAAAGGTGCCTTGGCTCAATGGTGTGGAGTGCTTGACCGGTTGCCTCTGCTACAGACAGTTGGCAGGTTCAAGTCCCATGTCATGACATCAAGGTGCTGGAGGACCATCGGGAGACGGTGCGGCGCTGGCTCAGGGGTAGAGTGCCTGGATGGGAACCGCAAGGTTGCCAGTTCAAACCCGGGCTCCCCCAGAGTTACTGTCGAAGTGTCCTTGAGCAAGACACTGAACCCCTAATTGCTCCCGATGTGCTAGTTGGTGCCTTGCATGGTTTCCGCTGCCATCGGTGTATGAATGGGTGAATGTAATGCACAATCTATGTAAAGCGCCTTGGATAAAGGCGCTATATAAATGCACCATTTACCATTTACCATTTACGGTGCTCTCTCCCCCTGTTTCCTGAGATGTAACGGTTGGGGCTTATGTCTGAAAGAACCCTGTCCAGCTAACCTTTTACCATGAAAATGTAACATACTCTTACCACCTCTCAGTTTGCACTTTTCCAACTGGCCTGGAAGCCAGACATAAAAGAGGGACTTTCCAACCAAGTTTTGGGCCACCAATCAGGGCCCAGTATGCAAATACACATTAACCTATTCTGTCAGATGATGGGCCAAAACCATGAACTATAGTATGTCGTTTTTTCATCATTTTCATATTGGTTTTTGAAATCGTTGCGAAAACCATGAACTATCTCTCTACGTCGTCCTCAGACGAGCCCTCCATCGTCGTCTCCAGTCATCTCGGTTCTCCATACATCTGGCCAGCTCCTTTGTGCTTTCCGCACCAGTATCTTTCTTTAGTACGTCCACGTAGGTAGGTGTGGGACGTCCTCTCGAACGATGCCCGTGTGTTGGTTCCCACAGTACAAGCTTTTTGGCCGGGAGTTCATGATGTCGGTGGCAGTGGCCAGCTAGTCTCATCCTCCTTACTGCTATCTTCTCCGTTACACTTGGTAATGCCCCGTACAGACGCTTGTTGGTGATGTGCTCATCCTGGTTGATGTTCAGTACCACACGTAACATTCTGGTGTAGCACCCGTCCAGGGATTTCTGTAGGGCTTGTTTAAGTGTCCAGCATTCACAGCCGTAGAGGAGGACGGACTCCACGGTAGCAGAGAATAAACTGATCTTGATGTGTCGGGGGAGGTTGGATTTCCACACACTGGTCATACCGTTAAGAGCTCGCCAGGCAAGTGCCTTCCTCACTTTAAGGTCCTTCTCTGTGGAGTCGACCCATGCGCCCAGGTATTTGAAGTCACTGACCTCCTTTAGAACAGTACCCTCTATTGTCGTTAGGGGCAGATGCTCTTGGGGGATGTTATAGATTATGACCTCAGTCTTCTTTGCATTTAGCCTGAGGCCAACTTTGGCGCACTCCAACTCCACACTGGTCAGGAGAGCCTGTGCCTGCCTTACGTTGTCAGATAGCAGGCAGATGTCATCAGCGTAGTCCAAGTCTGTGAGGGTTTCTATAGTTTCTATAGTTTCTATAACTATAGTTCATGGTTTTTGCGACGATTATTAAACAAATATACTATAATGTGTAGTTTTTTCATTGTCAAAAGTCAAGAAAATGACATTGCCATTGTCCAGGATTATAATCGGGCCCCAGTATGCAAATACACAGACTATTCTGTGAGATGATGGGCCAAAATGCATTGATATTTTATTTTTAAACGTTTGACCTAATTCTTATCTGTAAAATTTTAGGTGGACAGGGTTCTTTCAAACATAACCCCCAAATGTTACTTTTCAGGAAACAGGGGGAGAGAGCACCGTCTCCCGATGGTCCTTCCCAGCACCTTGATGACATGGGACTTGAACCTGCCAACTGTCTGTAGCAGAGGCAACCGATCAAGCACACCACACCATTGAACCAAGGCACCTTGGGGCATTCAGCAGATGTCTCCTGGTGCTTTTGAGTTTTTATTTTTTATTCTAGCCTTGAAAAATTCAAATTACTGCAGCATTGGTTGAGTATTAGTTTTGAACCAGTAACCTTTGGATTACGAACCTCAGATTTATCTTTTGAGCCACACTGGCATGTAAGGTACAATCGGGAACTTATATTTAACCAGCCGTTTAGAATTTAGATGGACAGTGAAAATGTTCTTCAGGAGACTTGAACCCTGAATGTTCTGTTTATAAACCCAAGGTTTATCTCCTGTGCCACACTGGCATGTAAGGTTTCAATCGGGAACTTATATTTAACCAGCCTTTTAAAATTTAGATGGACAGTGAAAAAGTTCTTCAGGAGACTAGAACCCTGAATGTTCTGTTTATAAACGTCTAAAACAAGTCTAAAAATTGACGTGTTTTAGACGTTTTTATCCCATTTTTAGACGCACGTCTAATAGCCGGCTATTGCTCAGTGGGATGGTCAAAAATGATGAAAAACGAGAATATAAAAAAAATCAAAAAAACGATGGGCTATAACCCATCGTCTTTTTCATTTTTTCATTCTTTTCAAATCCTCAAAAATGATGAAAAACGGCGTGCTATAGTATGCCGTACGATATGGGCGATAGCCCGTGGTCCAAAATGATGAAAAACGAGGATAATTATTTTTTCAAAAATTCAAAAAACATGGGCTATAACCCATCGTTTCTTTCATTTTTTCCTATTTTTCAAATCCTCAAAAATGATGAAAAACGGCGCGCTATAGTATGCCGTACGATATGGGCGATAGCCCATGGTCCAAAATGATGAGAAACGAGGATAAAAAAGAATTTCAAAAATTCAAAAAACGATGGGCTATAACCCATCGTTTCTTTCATTTTTTTCAAATCCTCAAAAATGATGAAAAACGGCGTGCTATAGTATGCCGTACGATATGGGCTATAGTCCATGGTCAAAAATGATGAAAAACGAGGATATTTCTTTTTTTCAAAAATTCAAAAACGATGGGCTATAACCCATCGTTTTTTTCATTTTTTTCAAAACCTCAAAAATGATAAAAAACGGCGTGCTATAGTATGCCGTAC
Organism: Protomyctophum bolini; assembly: GCF_963924005.1. NCBI lineage: Eukaryota > Metazoa > Chordata > Actinopteri > Myctophiformes > Myctophidae > Protomyctophum > Protomyctophum bolini. The sequence goes on along the minus strand of NC_137868.1, from coordinate 44,926,236 downwards.
GATATGGGCTATAGCCCATGGTCCAAAATGATGAAAAACGAGGTTAAAAATTTCAATTCAACAATGAAGTACTGTATAATGTTACTTGACATGTCATACAATTATGCCATATTATGAATAGATTATAGTGCATTATAGTTTTATTAATGTATTATAGGCATGGGCTTCATAGAAAGCGTTAACAGATTTCTCTCTGAATTTTGACAGCCTAGTCTTTGCTCTAAAGCTTTATTTTTATGAAACAGGAAATAAAGAAAATATCTAGTTAATGAATAATATTTAAATTAATAGTTGATTTAAATATAAACATGATTTATTTAAAAATATAGTCTGACATTATTAAATCATCATTACCGAAACAGACATTCTCTCTACAGCAACATACTTAAAAGTATAGCGGTGTATGAGAATGGGTGTTGCGGAGGATGAGAAACATGGTATTTCATTGGTTTCGTGAGAATGACCCTACTAGTCCTACATACTTACACCTAGCAACCCCATTCTAGCCTACTTAGGTTCATCTTACGGTGGACATGTTCGCCTGAAAAGGAATCTTTGAAATGTTTCATAGTTTTAGAAATATAGTGCTTTCAAATTTACAATGGGGCTCAATGGCAGACATTGGCACGTCAAAAATCACTTTCACCTAGAAACTCCATTCACACTTTTTATTATTCAGTTTACTGTGGAGAAACATGCTGGAACTTTTTTACTTTGAAATGTTTTATAGTTTGTTTTATAGTTTCACATCCAACCACCTGAGATTAACACATCCAACCACCTGGAATGAAACGCACATCCAACCGTCTGAGATTAACACATCCAACCACCTGAGATTAACACATCCAACTACTCTACTCTAGTCTACACTGAGTGAATTGATCCCACACTTTGTTTTTCAATCAAGACTGATCATCTGCAGGCTACACTCCTGTGAGAAGCCTAGAAATTAGATGGCTAGTGGTGAAACTTTTTATATTTAATTACATTATAATACATACAATAAAAGTTATGTTTTTTTGTGATGATATATTTTTGTGATGATATAAACATTTTGCTTGGGTAATTCATTAATAATGCTAATGTTTTGGACATTCATCATTCAGCAATGTGAGTCTTCATTAAAAAAAATTAACAGTGCATAATGAGACGATTTACACATTTGAATACATTGTCTATTTTAAAACCAGTATGGACACAATGTATGTTTAATAGCAGACATTGCATTGAACTGTACTTTTGCTTGTCTTTGGAAACTCTTAAAGTATTCAATCCAAAACCAATATGATAGAATCCATCATCTTCAGACACATGTAGTGTCTGCTGATGGACACTAGATGGCGTCCAAACAGCAGCTGATGTACACAGGATCCATCACTACATTTCACACAATTTATAAGATTATTTAGTGCAACTATACCTGAATGAAACCCAGACACAAAGAAATGTGTGGTACACCTGATTATCAATTTGTTTAAGGAATGTGCATATAATGTAATATTTAACTAATCACATGAAGGTAGCACACACGCACACATTTGCATGCCTATTACGTTCTTTTACTCAAGTGAAGTACTTTCTGCGCCCTTTGTTTTTGATAAATCTGTCGCTATGGTAACGCAGAACACCAAGAAAAGTACACAAGCAACAAGACTGCAATTTATTTCCAAATGTAGGCCTAATTAAGACCTGATTAACATGGTGCTGTGACCATTCAAAAGGTGAGAAACAAAACCCCCCAAAAAAAATCACGTTTTACTGTTTCACTATTTGCCACCAGACAATAAAACAATACAATTCACCAAATGCATTCTAAAGCTACATTTTGACAACTTTGATTTGTTACTGGGTTTGGTATAGGCTACAGGATATCAAAACTGAGATTTTCGCCTTGGAAATGTTTGGGGAGAATGGCTTTTCCACTCAACAAGTGAGTGTGTGTGTGTGTGTGTGTGTGTGTGTGTGTGTGTGTGTGTGTGTGTGTGTGTGTGTGTGTGTGTGTGTGTGTGTGTGTGTGTGTGTGTGTGTCTGTGCGTGTGCGTGCATGCGTGCGTGCGTGCATGTGTGTGTGTGTCCATGCATGTCAAACTGGGGGTCCTTCAAATTAAACGGGACAGAATCACTGCTAGAGCCGTAAAAGTCTCCTCTCATGGGGGTATAGCGGCCCTCACAAACAGCAACCAATAGGACTCTCCTTTACTGATCTAGTCCTATAAAAAATCACACTTGTGTGAAGTGAGGGGCGCTCAGGCTCAGGGCTCCCTGCAGCACAAGGAGATGTCACTGTACAATTTTCATATGACAACATAGCCAAAAGTTAATATATGTATAAGGATTAAGGAAACGGTCGCAAATTAATACTGTACATGAAACAGTGCAGGCTCTCAACAGCCTGTGGACGGTGGATGGAACCATGGGGTGGATGCATCTTGCTGTAGGTAAGATATTAATTAAGATCCATACAAAGATATCACACACCTAACACCGGGGGTGTTACTAAACACCCCACAATGACAACTTCCACCCGCAAGTGAGAAGATCACATAATATGTGGGCAAGTTGAGGCTGTGCATTGATCGAGGTTCTGACGTCAGTGAAAAACTATAGTTTTCAGTGCCACACACACACACACACACACACACACACACACACACACAGACGTGTGCATCCGAAAGCTTTTACCTACTAATTACCTAAATATTTGACTATTGTGACTGTGCTTTTACTACAATATTAACTTAGAAAACATGGATTTATATTGTAATTCTGATTTTCATTACTTTGCAACTGGCGACCCCTTTACTTCAAGGATTGATGCATTTATCAAGCATTATGATACCCTTGATACCTATTATGATTCCTTGCCACTTTCAAAAGCAATGCTGGAAGTATTTAACTGTTAAACTGTATGTTCTGCCCTCACACTAGTGTGGTTAGAATGACATAAAAAAATAAATGGGACTGTATACATTCACTTTGGGACGGTTCAAATTGTATTTTGGAACGGTTCCGGGACGTTGGTGAAAAATGTTAGTCTGGAGCCCTGGCGCCTCCCTTATTCCTTATCCCTAAACTTATTTGCCATTTTTTATTATTTTGAAAATAATTTTAAAACAGTTCAACTAGCCGATCTACATCTACACGTTGTGAGCTTGTAGATCGGCTATTTGAACTATTTTTAAAGGTTTTTTGAAATAGTAAAAAAAAAAAAAGCAAATAAGTTTAGGGATATAAAGGGTTAAGGGGTTGCGCAAGATGGAGCCCCTAAAGCCCAAGCCACACCGGTATAGAGACTGCTTATTGGGACAAAACCCTTTTAAGTCAAAGTCCTAAAAAAAAAAAAAGTCTTGTCCCGACACGACCTTTTGGTGTTGCTTTGGGGGTGACGGCGTGCATGGTCAGCTCAGCAGAAAAAACAACCCTGTACTGCATGTACTGTATCTGAACAACAGCAGCTGATTACACCAGACATTTTCTCAGACGATCTTTCCAGCGCCGGTATACGGTTATTACGACACGACGGCTTGCGGTTGCACATTAACTTTCCACTGAGCGCGACCGCGCGCCCAGTGGCGTGCACAGACATTTAGAGGGGCAGGTGCTCAAGTGAAAAAAGCTGGGCACCAGCACGTGGAACCGGCTGGTTGCCTTAATAGTGTGAGATTTCTAGATTTTGGGGCCTAAATAATAAGCTCTTTATCAATAATTGATCAATGTCACCATGGTCCACATACTGTACACTGTATACTTATTTTTCCCTTTTCTTCAAAAGGGCACCCCCTAGTGTCTATCTGTGCACGCCACTGTGCGCGGCCGACGCTGGTTCGTCGGGTTTGTGTCTTTTTGGGGGCATTAAAAGGAGGCTGTGAGACGCCGACACTGCAGTCACTGTATGTTCCAGAATGAAGCGCTGCTCTGTGGCCGTTCTGCTGCTACTCCTCTGTCTGTCTGAGGCCGACCATGAGGCTCAGACTGGACCAGCTGGTACCCTCGTAGAGCAACCTGCAGGCCATGACCTTCTCTGGGCCGAGCTAAGACACCTCAGGGACATGGTGGTGGAGCAGAGAGTCCAGCTGAAGAACACCGAGGCCAGGCTGTCAGCCAGCGAGGAAGACTCCAAGGACCTCAGAGCCACCGTGGTGGAGCAGAGAGTCCAGCTCAGCCACATGGAGGAAGACTCCAAGGACCTCAGAGGCACCGTGGTGGAACAACGTGTCCAGCTCAGCCTCATGGAGGCCAGGGTGTCCGCCAGCGAGGATCTCAGAGAGGAGGTGCGCCGTCTGGGAGCCACCGTGGTCCAGCAGAGAGAGAAGCTCAGCTACACGGAGGCCAGGTAATTAGGGATTTAAAAAAATATATATATAATTAGGTTAATATATCGAAATGTCATCCTAACAAGTAACATGTGGCAATCTATCAAACTAAAGGGGGTTTCGGGTTTCCAAGATTCGAATCCAAAATCCATTGCAAAGCACTTGTTTGGCACTCAAAAACACTCCTTGGGGCTAAAAACGGCCGTAACACTTTTCCAAATGTGATGACCTCAATGACGGCAATGGATTCAGAATCATGTATAAACCCCCTATAGTTTAACATGCCACTTAAAGCAGGGTGAAGTTGTGTACATTTTGCCTGTGCAGTGTATAATGGTTGTTAAATGAATGGTATACGTACGGCAACGTTCAGCAGCTGTCACAAAGATTCCCAAGGGAGTTGTCTTGGATCAGATTGATAATGTCTGAGCAGTGCATTCTTATTCTTCCCATTAGTGAAGCAGATTAATATATTATATATTATATTATATTACAGCTGGTTTATCTGCCTTATTTCTCCGTGGGAGAGGATGGCATGTCTCGATGTGAAAAAAATAATAATAATAACTTTGGTTTCAAAGATAAAATAGAAAGTAGTAACACATTGGTATGACTAAGGTAAATTCATCAGATAAATTGGGGAAAAAAGCAAAGAAATCTAGGCAAACATAGGTTTTAACAAAACTAAGACAAATCTAAGCAAAAGGCAATTTTTACATACTCTAATTTGAAGAGTAACAAAAGTTCCAAAATTAACAAGTTTCAAAACAAAAATGAACATAATTTTCAAACATTATTATAGTGGGAAAAAAAGGCATAATTCGGAAGGACTTTCCAGGCACAAAAAAAGTACAATTTGATTCTGGTTCCCCATTGACCAACACCAAGCGGGAGAGACCATATACTGTGTCAGCACTTACACCCATATCATGCTTACACACTTATACACATACATGCAGTACATACACTCACTCAGGCACGTAACTATGTGTTCAAGGAGAAGCACATTAAACAAATCAACTTTTTCTTCTGTACACTGGTATTTTTAATTATAATTATCTGTTTGATTGAGTGCTTTATCACAGTAAAGTTTTATATTTGTTTAATAACTTATTTTTTTAACATCTTTTTAAATGTGGTGACAGTTTTGCACATTTGTAGTTCTCCATCTAAGTTATTCCATAAGTTCACCCCTTTTACCGATATACGCCTGCCTTTTGTGTTGGTTCTAGCACTTCTTGTTTTAAATATACACGTACCCCTGAGTGCATACTGGGATTGCCTATAGCCTCGAACAGCTCCTGGATGCAGGGTGGAAGTATATTATTACGTGCCTTGTGCAAGTTGTGCATAATTACAGCTGTATTTAGGTCCACTAGATATTCTAATTGTTGTGGTTGTTGTTGTTGTTGTGGTTGTTGTTGAATGATTGTTCGTTGGACTCCAGGCTGGGTGGGCTCACTGTTGGTCGCTGTTGAAACTGCCTGGGCAGAATATCATAGGGATGGGAGGTATGGTGACACATATCTGACCTGCAGGGTGATATGGTGATACATATCTCCTATGTCCAGCTTTTTCTGTGTGTGTGTGTGTGTGTGTGTGTGTGTGTGTGTGTGTGTGTGTGTGTGTGTGTGTGTGTGCTTGCGAGCGTGTGTGCGTGCGTGTGTGCATGCGTGCTTGTGTGCGTGCGTGCGTGCGAGCGAGCCAACTGAATGTTTTCTAAAAAAGGACAACTTGTTTCCCCCATCCTGACCAGCCTATTATTATTATGATGTGCAATAACTAACTGCAAGCCAATAAAGAATGAACCAATCAGTATAGCATTGTCAGTATTTTTCTTAATTTCTAATTAATATTTATTTAGTTGACAATAATTTAAACTGTATAGGTCAGTGTTTTGAGATATAGGCTATTGTCTTGTATTATTTTAAAATTAAATGGTAAAACAACAAATTCTACATGCATTAAAAAGTGGCCAGTGGTTACAATGGTGGGGCCAGCTATCTGTGGTGGAGTAAAATATAACAAGGTCACATGGCTTTGGGGAGTTTGGGCAGCAGATCTACAAGCTCTCAACATGTCATGCTGCAATGTGCTGTGGGCTTGTAGATCACCAATTTGGATAAATAGTGAAAAAATAAACTGATTCTTTTTTCTCCACTAATCGGTAATCGGACATATCGGTCGATCACTAGTGTGTGTGTGGGTGTGTGTGTGTGTGTGTGTGTGTGTGTGTGTGTGTGTGTGTGCGTGCGCGTGTGTGTGTGTAAACACAAACATTGAATGCCATTGAAAATTATTAAATTAATGTTAACTTTTTTGTGTTTGTGTAACCACAAACATTGCGTAACACAAACATTGAAGACGAAGACACCTTTATGAACTCATTTGTGAAGAAAGCATTTTATTTTGCTTTCCCTAACTAAAGGGTGGCAGCCAGCGAGGAAGAAGCCAAGGAGCTCAGAGACACCGTGGTGGAACAACGGGTTCATCTCAGCAACATCGAGGCAGAAGTCCAGGAGCAGAGGAGCTTAGTGCGAGGTAAGGATCTGGTCTACATGGAGCTTAGTGCGAGGTAAGGATCTGGTCTACATGGAGCTTAGTGCGAGGTAAGGATCTGGTCTACATGGAGCTTAGTGCGAGGTAAGGATCTGGTCTACATGGAGCTTAGTGCGAGGTAAGGATCTGGTCTACATGGAGCTTAGTGCGAGGTAAGGATCTGGTCTACATGGAGCTTAGTGAGAGGTAAGGATCTGGTCTACATGGAGCTTAGTGAGAGGTAAGGATCTGGTCTACATGGAGCTTAGTGAGAGGTAAGGATCTGGTCTACATGGAGCTTAGTGAGAGGTAAGGACGGTCTACATGGAGCTTAGTGAGAGGTAAGGACGGTCTACATGGAGCTTAGTGAGAGGTAAGGACGGTCTACATGGAGCTTAGTGAGAGGTAAGGACAGTCTACATGGAGCTTAGTGAGAGGTAAGGATCTGGTCTACATGGAGCTTAGTGCGAGGTAAGGATCTGGTCTACATGGAGCTTAGTGCGAGGTAAGGATCTGGTCTACATGGAGCTTAGTGAGGTAAGGATCTGGTCTACATGGAGCTTAGTGAGAGGTAAGGATCTGGTCTACATGGAGCTTAGTGAGAGGTAAGGATCTGGTCTACATGGAGCTTAGTGAGAGGTAAGGACGGTCTACATGGAGCTTAGTGAGAGGTAAGGACGGTCTACATGGAGCTTAGTGAGAGGTAAGGACGGTCTACATGGAGCTTAGTGAGAGGTAAGGACAGTCTACATGGAGCTTAGTGAGAGGTAAGGATCTGGTCTACATGGAGCTTAGTGAGAGGTAAGGACGGTCTACATGGAGCTTAGTGAGAGGTAAGGATCTGGTCTACATGGAGCTTAGTGAGAGGTAAGGATCTGGTCTACATGGAGCTTAGTGCGAGGTATACAAGGATCTGGTCTACATGGAGCTTAGAGAGAGGTAAGGACGGTCTACATGGAGCTTAGTGAGAGGTAAGGACGGTCTACATGGAGCTTAGTGAGAGGTAAGAACGATCTACATTTCTTTCAGCTTAGAAACATTTCCAAAATCAAGTCGCTTTTAACCCCTCGAGATCTGGAACAACTTATTCATGCTTTTATTTCTTCCCGGCTGGACTATTGCAACTCATTATTCACTACACTCAGTCGCTCTTCAATACATCGCCTCCAGTTGGTGCAGAATACAGCTGCCAGACTTTTAACATACATTTATTTCTCTGTGATTTTGTTTACAGTAATGGCTGCCAAAGTGAGAGAGAGTGAGTCCCAGGTTGCAGACCTCCATACAAGGCTGAATGCTACAGAGACCAGGCTGGATGCTACAGAGACCAGACTAGATGCTACAGAGACCAGGCTGGAGGCTACAGACGTCCAGGTTGCAGACATGGAGAAAGAAAGTGAAGGTACTTTATTTGAGGGCAGCAGTGGATCAGTGGTAGAGTGGCTGGTAGAACAGATGGGATGGGAACCGAGAGGTTACTGGTTCGATCCCTGTGGGCTCCCCCAGAGTTAGTGTCGAAGTGTCCTTGAGAAAGACATTTCTCCCGATGTACAGGTTGGAGCCTTGCATGGTTTCCTCCTCCATCGATGTGCAGGTTGGAGCCTTGCATGGTTTCCTCCTCCATCGATGTGCAGGTTGGAGCCTTGCATGGTTTCCTCCTCTATCAATGTGCAGGTTGGAGCCTTGCATGGTTTCCTCCTCCATCGATGTGCAGGTTGGAGCCTTGCATGGTTTCCTCCTCCATCGATGTGCAGGTTGGAGCCTTGCATGGTTTCCTCCTCCATCGATGTGCACGTTGGAGCCTTGCATGGTTTCCTCCTCCATCGATGTGCAGGTTGGAGCCTTGCATGGTTTCCTCCTCCATCGATGTGCAGGTTGGAGCCTTGCAACCGAGGTTTGAAACAAATTACGTTTTTATTGGTCAGTGGCACAGAATGAGTTTTAACATACATTTATTTCTCTGTGATCTTGTTTACAGTAATGGCTGCCAAAGTGAGTGAGAGTGAGTCCCAGGTTGCAGACCTCCAGACAAGGCTGAATGCTACAGAGACCAGGCTGGATGCTACAGAGACCAGACTAGATGCTACAGAGACCAGGCTGGAGGCTACAGACGTCCAGGTTGCAGACATGGAGAAAGAAAGTGAAGGTACTTTATTTGGCGGCAGCAGTGGTTCAGTGGTAGAGTGGCTGGTAGAATAGATGGGATGGGAACCGAGAGGTTACTGGTTCGATCCCTGTGGGCTCCCCCAGAGTTAGTGTCGAAGCGTCCTTGAGCAAGAAATTTCTCCCGATGTGAAGGTTGGTGCCTTGCATGGTTTCTTCCTCCATCGATGTGCAGGTTGGAGCCTTGCATGGTTTCCTCCTCCATCGATGTGCAGGTTGGAGCCTTGCATGGTTTCCTCCTCCATCGATGTGCAGGTTGGAGCCTTGCATGGTTTCCTCCTCCATCGATGTGCAGGTTGGAGCCTTGCATGGTTTCCTCCTCCATCGATGTGCAGGTTGGAGCCTTGCATGGTTTCCTCCTCCATCGATGTGCAGGTTGGAGCCTTGCATGGTTTCCTCCTCCATCGATGTGCAGGTTGGAGCCTTGCATGGTTTCCTCCTCCATCGATGTGCAGGTTGGTGCCTTGCATGGTTTCCTCCTCCATCGATGTGCAGGTTGGAGCCTTGCATGGTTTCCTCCTCCATCGATGTGCAGGTTGGAGCCTTGCATGGTTTCCTCCTCCATCGATGTGCAGGTTGGTGCCTTGCATGGTTTCCTCCTCCATCGATGTGCAGGTTGGAGCCTTGCATGGTTTCCTCCTCCATCAAAAAAATGAGCTAAAATAAATAATACTAAAAAAGGTGGCTGTGTAAAATCATAATCGTAATCTTAGTGTTTAACTCATTCTGTGCCACTGACCAATAAAGACGTAATTTGTTTCAAACCTCGGTTGCTAGGCGACCGAGTAAACATGCAGGAAATAAGCGGAAGTTAAATTCAACTTGTCGTCTGCATTCCTTCCTCCAGCAGCTAAATGTTGAAGTTAAAGTCATCTTGTCGTCTGCATTCATTCCTCCAGTAGCTAAATGTTAAAGTTAAAGTCATCTTGTCGTCTGCATTCATTCCTCCAAAGCAAGCTTTATTCATGGGCCATACAGCGCCGTCGCTACGCATATACGCACAAGACAAACTATGTGTAGGGCAACACGCCGAGGGTGGCAGCACAAACATTATTCGTGGGGCAAGTTGGGCAACCAAATCAGCAACGTCCCCCGGCCCAGAACGACAGTCTTGATGTTTCACGCTTACAAAATGTTTCGGTATGTTTCGGGTGAATTTAACATACATTTATTTCTCTGTGATTTTGTTTACAGTAATGGCTGCCAAAGTGAGTGAGAGTGAGTCCCAGCTTGCAGACCTCCAGACAAGGCTGAATGCTACAGAGACCAGACTAGATGCTACAGGGACCAGACTAGATGCTACAGAGACCAGGCTGGAGGCTACAGACGTCCAGGTTGCAGACATGGAGAAAGAAAGTGAAGGTACTTTATTTGGCGGCAGCAGTGGTTCAGTGGTAGAGTGGCTGGTCGAATAGATGGGATGGGAACCGAGAGGTTACTGGTTCGATCCCTGTGGGCTCCCCCAGAGTTAGTGTCGAAGCGTCCTTGAGCAAGAAATTTCTCCCGATGTGAAGGTTGGTGCCTTGCATGGTTTCCTCCTCCATCGATGTGTGAATGAAGCGACGATGGAGGGCTTGTCTGAGTGTCCTCTGAGCGTTCATTAATTCATTTGAGCTCAGAGAATAGACAGTGTGGTAATTTAAGGTCATTTACTGTATTCATCATACAATCCACACATGAGAGAGCACATTAAAATACATGTAATGATTGTGATTATGTAATGACTATTATAAATGATTAAATTGATTTAATGGTACTCTTGTGTCGATTTCAGCTCATGCTGCTCAGCTGTCCGCCGTAGAAACACACCTAACCGCTACTGACAACCAAGTGCAGGATCTGAGGAGTGAGTAGATTTATGCTATAATGATCCGAGTAATAGGTGGTCACTTACAATTTACAATGTAGACACTCTTAATCCAGAGTGATTTACAGTAAACAAGAACACATGATAAATACATCAAATATATAGAAAGTCATCTATAGGACAAGGATATAAGTAAGCTAAGAACCTAACAGTGGAATATCTATATAATGAAACCATGCATTATACATATAGTGCTATGTCTACATAAAATGCTATCTAAGTTACATAAGTTGAGCCTTTGCATACACCTGTAAGGTCAACGAGGCTAGGGCAAGTGCTACGGGCTATAAGATGCAGTCTGAAGAGGTGGATTTTCAGACTACGGCGGAAGATTTCTCCAACCAAATGTTGGTTGGAAAAATGCACCTCAAATGTACTTCAGAGTACATTCTACTACAGATACTAGACTACTCTGAAGTAGCCATAGAATGATTAAGTACTATAGAATACCACTATAGATACTAGAATGTACTCTGAAGTACTGCAGGATACTATATTGACTCTGAAGTGCTGTAAACTAGTGTAGAATACTATATACCAGAATGTACTCTGAAGTACTGTAAAATACTACAGATACTGTACTGCAGGACAATACATTTGATTGGTGCATTATTGAAATAATAATAGTAAACCTATAATATGCTTTTATTAATAGTAAGCGACTTTAAGCAACGGCGGCTACGGCAGTCGGCTATACGGCAACCGGAAATGGATCAGTGCTCGATACATAAACCTGCTCTCCGTCGCAGCCCTTTCTACTATACGGCAGAACCTACACTTACACGTATACTGTATAGTGTCTACAACGCCATGTCATAACCATGATCATTGAAATGATAGCTGCCATACATTTACACCCATTGCACCATCACCTCTCTTATGCTGTGTAATGTGTTGGCATGCTCTGAATGAAGAAATAACACTAGCCTACCATAAATATGTCATATGATTAAGTACTATAGAATACCACTATAGATACTAGAATGTACTCTGAAGTACTACAGGATACTATATTGACTCTGAAGTGCTGTAGACTAGTGTAGAATACTATATACCATAAACCATGTTTATGGTTAATATGGTTGCTTAAAGTCCCTAACGTCTCTGTGTTGACAGACCCGCCGAAGGTGGCGTTCTCTGTTGGCCTCGGCGATGGAACATTTGGACCGTATGGTTCTACCACCACTCTGATCTACAAGAGAGTCATCACAAACGTGGGCAACGCCTACAATCCATCTACAGGTTGGTTAGGATTCATTTATGTTAATTCACTTCATAGAATACATTATAGTTTACTATTTAAACCAATAGACAGGATGAGAGGAGTGACGTTTAATCATGTCATTGGTTGTGAGCTTGTAGATCTGCTATTTCTAACAGTTAATCAATTAATTATACAATATGGTGGGAGGGTTCATTCACACCGTTTTAATCTGCGTTTGTGTGTTTACTCTCTCAGGTATCTTTACATCAGATGTGAAAGGTGTTTATCAGTTCAGAGTCACTGCAGCTGGCATCTCAGCAAGTCATGTGTATATTGCGATGTATAAAAATGATCAGCAACTCTTTCAGAACCATGCATATAATCATCATAATAATTGGGTATATGTGTCTAATGGAATGATCGTAGAGCTGGAGCAGGGAGACACAGTTGACATGCGTTTACCTAATGGGCAGAAGCTCCATGATGGCTCAGGCAACAACCATAATGTGTTCAGTGGTTTTCTGCTCTATGCTATGTAACTCTGTTACTACCATTACATTAACACTGTTACTGTGCCATTACATTAACACTGTTACTGTGCCATTACATTAACACTGTCACTGTACCATTACATTAACACTGTCACTGTACCATTACATTAACACCGTTACTGTACCATGACATTAACACTGTTACTGTACCATTACATTAACACTGTTACTGTACCATTAACACTGTCACTGTACCATTACATTAACACTGTTACTGTACCATTAACACTGTCACTGTACCATTACATTAACCGTTACTACTGGTACCAGTACATTCTATGTAACACCGTTTGTGGTAACGTTACATTAAAGAGAGAGTATTTATACATGTCAATAATAAACACTCTAGAAGACAGTCATGACGTGTTTTTGTCTATAATTACAGTATTGCTGTCGAGAGGAAACTACCTAACTCCATTTGGGAGTTTTTTTATCGTTGTTTGCATGAATTAGAGCTATTGAACACCCTTTACGTCTGTGTGTTGGTTACAAAAATATTAGGCCAATAGAAAGTAGTAGAAAGCACTTCGGACAAAACCTCTTAACTCCATTTGACCCTCAAACTGTCTGCTAAAGCAGCCAACTCCACCAACTCTCAAACTGTCTGCTATAAAGCAGCTAACTCCACCACCTCTCCCACTCTCAAACTGTCTGCTATAAAGCAGCCAACTCTTCTTTTCACCTGGTAATCATTTTTCCATTATGAGTGTGAGAGATTACAGTATGTAGCTGTAGCATGCTGCAAGCTGGATTTCTACTCTACCAGGGAAACTCTATTTAGTAGTATATGATGATATTTATTTGTGGAGACTTCTTTTGAAACCACACTAACAAATCAACAGATTACTTCATTATAATAGAATGTACAGTATTAATTTATTCCCTTTAACATCCAAACCTAGTAGAACAACAAGAACCACAGCGACCTTAATTGACATTTCTTTTAAATTATGTTTTTATTTTGGTCATTGTCCAGTAGGGCTGACCTTCGATTCCGTATTTGATGATCGATTCAAAATCGATTCCCGCGTTTCGAACGTCGACGCTTCGAAACGTCAACGGGGGGGGGGGGGGGTGCGAGTCGCGAGGCGGGGGAGGCGCGCGGCACGCGCGATGCGAGCAGTGACTCTTTGGCTTAAACAACGATATAGCGGAGAGAAAGGCATGCTTGTATTGGTCTCATTTATTTTAAACAATAAGCAACAACAGTTGCAGCCTTCATGAAAGCAGTGACGCACAAATAATTAGGCTTAATAAAACATCCGACCGTAACAAGTCAACTGCCTGAGACAGGCATTACCTCTCCATCAAATAAAAATATATATAATCCAAACTCCTCTGTCAATTGTAAACGAACGGTAACATGAATTAACTTTTCAAGCCTGACACTTGTCAGAAATAAAATCAACCACGGTTGATTTGATTGATCATAAAGTTAATGTGACTGTGAGTGTGTGTATGGGAAAAAATATATAAACTTCACAGATTATAGATCACTTGGAATTATAACAATCTGAGTATTGCCTGAATAATGCCACTAGTGAAATCCCATTTTTTTATCGACATGCGATGCCGATGGAGAAATCCCACATAGTTAAATTTACCTCATAGTCATGCTGCATGCGCTGTTGGTCGATGAAGAATTATAATCCAAGGTTTGTCAATCATATTATGGTTTATGGTTGAAAGTAAACCATAATATTAAAGTAAACTCTAAGAAGAGATCTGCAGACTGCAGTGCAGAATGCATGCAGCTCCGCTTGCTAATTGAGTTGACATTTGCGCAACTTCACTGCATTACAGTAATTAGTTATTTCCCAGCACCTGCTCCAATATAGGCCTAAATCAAACTTTATTTATATAGCACATTTAAAACAATAAAAGCTGACCAAAGTGCTGTAGGCCTACAGGCTGAAACAAGTGGAGCATTGCATCACCATTGGCGCACAAAAAAAAGCATAATTAAAAGACAAAACACAGGCAAATAGTATAGGCAACATAATTACAATAATACGATCAGGTGCAATTAAATGCCAAAGAGAAAAGGTGTTTTGGTTTGGGTCTGTAGGAGCAAAAAAAATCAATTCTTCGGTGCACTGAGCGCACTCACCATGTGAATCCAAGCAGCGCAATGGCTCATCGATAAAAGTTGAGATTTTATAGTGTCATTATTCAGGCAATACTCAACAGATTGTTATAATTCCAAGTGATCTATAATCTGTGAAGTTTATATTTTCATTTTCGTGTAAGTAATGTTTTTATATGACTTATCAAACATGGTAGCCTATATTTAATGTCCACTGAGCTGTGGTGCATGCGCTTGCCTTCCTTGTTAACACGGGGAAAGAGGAGGCGCTGCGAGGCGCAAGCATGGCTCGCGGACCAAATGGGGCCGTCTCGCGGACCAAAAGCGGCCGCTTTTTTTTAATGACTATTCGATTCAAAATTTAAAAATCGATTCCCGTGCGTATCGATTGAACGTCGATTAATCGATTTTTTTGGGTCAGCCCTATTGTCCAGTGCATTTAAACATTTTGCATCATATGGTACATTACATGTTATTATTGTTCTTAAGTCTAACAGGTGTGAATTTATAAAATAAATAAAAGAAAGACAGCTTTTGGGTAAAGAAAGAGTGAGGAGACGCTTTCACATAATTACACTTGTTTGAAAACAGATACAAGGTCAACAATGAGCAAGACACCAAAAATAAAATAAAATAAAAGATAAGGGGTAGAAAGAAACTTGGAGAAAGTAATAGCAACAGTTTATTTCCCTCTTTTTTTAAATAAGCATATTCAGTCCATTTAGTCAAAATCCAGAAGATCTTTTCTTCCTGAGTTCCAAGTGAGTAAGACAGTTATTTTTTCCATTTTGTAAATATCATGAGTTCTCAATCCATTGTTCAACTGTAGGCGGCTGTGGTTGTATAGCCACTTTCTCCCCACCGGGAGGAACAGAATTATGTTTTCATCATTGCGGTGTCAAATATGATTTTTTTTTCCAACTAAATTCTCAACATATTTGAACATGTTGATTCCCATAAAAAAACCTTACAAGCTTTCTCAAGGCAAAATTGAGAGGCTTATTAATAAATGACAGCCAAAAAAAACCAACATGCATATTCAAATGCTGAAATCGCCCCATGGAAGCCCTCAGAAGGGATCTCGCTAGGCAGAATTGGAGCGGTGTACTGAATGAAAGGGACGTAAAGTATAGAACACATTCTTAAATATACTCAGTATTGTATATAATAAT
The DNA here is from genome assembly GCF_963924005.1 of Protomyctophum bolini. Classification (NCBI taxonomy): domain Eukaryota; kingdom Metazoa; phylum Chordata; class Actinopteri; order Myctophiformes; family Myctophidae; genus Protomyctophum; species Protomyctophum bolini. The sequence goes on along the minus strand of NC_137868.1, from coordinate 44,910,342 downwards.
TGCCCAATTAGAAAATATAAAGATAAGCCTGAAACTAAACCCTGGATTTTTTTATACTGAATTTATAGATACCGAAATTAGATAGAAAATAAAGTTAACTATTATGAGAGCCAGTAAATAGAATTATTATAACATATAGAAAATAATACCAAAGGACAATATTAAATGGGATCGTAAGGAAAAATAATACCCAATAAGTATTTCCAAAGAAATTCATTGACCAAGAACGAAAAATAGACAGAAATAGACAAAACGGTTTCAACATTTTTCTTTTGTAAATATAGGAACTAAACATGGCAACAAAATACACAAAAAACATGACTATAGGCTTTACTAATCCATGTTCAATATACTTGAGATGTGGAGGAGCAGGACGTCCTCGAAATAGTGGCCAAATTAAAAAATAAATTGATACCAAATTAAATAATGGACAACATTATTAAACCGTTCCCTTGCATTATGCAACTTGGCACCGTCCCTGATGCTATGAAAGTGGCAAAAAGTACCCCGATTTTCAAATCCGGCAATTCAACAGCATTTCACCAACTACAGACCAATTTCTCTGCTACCACAAACTCTCAAAAAATATTAGAAAATACTTTGTCGGTCTGGAATATTTCATCAAAAAAATACAAACTGAAATCTTCAAAACATCACGTGTGGGTGGGGTACCGCAGGGATCAATTCTGGGACCGAAACTATTGATCATGTACATCAATGACCTGTGTACAGTATCAAATATAACAAAATGTTGTCGATCTTAAGCTTGAGTTCTTTGTTTTTGTTAAGTTCAAAGATTTATTGTTGTCGAACCACTGTGGGAGTCAAGATAGCAAAGAGCATTTCTGTTATTAACAAGGCAAAAAAAACACATCCTCAATCCCAAATCACTACATATCCTGTACTGCACCATGATATTACCATACCTCTCCTATTGTGTAAGTAGTATGGGGAAATGCATACATGACAGCAATTCACTCACTTTCCATTCTACAAAAAAAAAAAGAGACGTACGAGTCAGACAATGCGGGATAACCTGAACACACAAAACATTCTCTTCTATAATATTCTCGCACCCTAAAGTTCCCATATCTAGTCGAATTCAAAACAGCCCAAATCAATGAGCAGAGGAAAATATAAATTACTTCCATCCAATGTACAAAACAGATTTTTTTTGACCTAAGAAACCCATTGGACTTTGGGCAGTCGCTGGTCTGAACTACCCTCAAATCAATGGAGCGAGCTGGCTGAGGATGTAGATCTCATCTAAAATAATTATATAGATTATACCACTAGTGTATAGGAGCCATTATGATGGTGCTGGATTATTGGTTGGGTTGGCATATTATTTTTGAACACTTGGTGGCGGGCTTTGGATTTGGCAGCACTGGGTGTGTATTTAGAGGGCACTCCGGTTGCAGTGATTCAGATCACTAGACACAGGGAACCAGGGAGCAAACCGTTCTTAACTTCTTACCAGTAGCAGCAGCACAGCAGCAGCAGAACAGAGACTAACTTGTAAACTAACTATCTACTAATAACATCACTGGTATGTTCATGTCCATGCTCACTTTCAATTCTGATAAATAAATAAATAACACTCAAACTGGATCAAAGACTGGACATCCGTCTATTGCAATATTCTGTGTGTGTATACTGCGTAGGGTCACTCCCATACCTGTGAAGTAACTGCAAAGGGGTCCGCGTCAATATGCCGACGGTCCATTGGTCCGATCGACAACCTACCTCAAACCCTCACCCTAACCCTAACCTCCCCCGGGGCAGACACCTAAACCTAACCCCAACCCTCTCCCGACCCCCAGCGCACCTCGGACCAATGGTCCTTTGGAGCAATGGTCCTTCGGATCATAGGGTGCTTCCCCTGCAAAGGAGAATGGAAACTAGAAAAATGGCAGTTACATTCAAGTAAGAACGGTGTGAACTGTGAAGCAGGTCGGCCACAGTATTGGGCATCAGTCCTGTGAAGCTGGTCGACCACACCATGGTTGATAACTGCACTACCACAGATTCTCTATTGAATGCAGCCTGGAGTCTCAGTCCAAACAAGAGCTGGAACAGAGGCTAAGGTCCTCTACGATCATGGTGGTGGCCCTGGTACAACAGCCAGGCTAAACTGGTGCTCTGCTGCCAGTACAGGCTCTGACATCAGGGACCAAATGGTGCAGGTAGAACACACTGAATTCAGCCAGGTTCAAAAGGAGCTGGACCAGGAGATTGGAGATCTGAAACTACAGTTGACCATCATGACCCCAGATATGTGTGTGCTCCATGAGAAACTGAGTAGGAGAGAAGAGAAGCGATAGGGTTTCTATAATATAGATAATGTTGATCATACCGCTAGTATTATATGGTAGTATTATACAATATGATATTATTGTAGTATATAGATTACCTTTGTACAGTATCAAATATATCAAAATGTGTACTTGCATTATACCACTAGTATTATAAAATGTGATATTATTAGAGTATTATAGATCATACCACTAGTATTATACAGGATATTATTGTAGAATTATTCAACATATTATCTAATTATCCTATAGATTACAATTAATTAATACCATAGTAATTTAACCTCTTTCTATACACATTATTATTAAACTGTTGTTATACCTCCAGTGAGAACATTCCACAGTGACTCTCCTTATTCTCGGTCCTTGATTTGATTCTTTATTTTGAACCTTCAGGTAAAACAGTAAAATAAAATAATAATAAACAATGGTGTAATGCTGCACGGGTTGTATCAAGTCCTCAACCTCAGCTTATCCTCGATAATCGAGAAATTCTCCAAATACTGCACCGTTGCTGAGATGGTTGTCGAAGGTTTGCTGCAGGCCACCATCTCATCTCCTGCTCCAGCTCACCGTCGAGGGCGATGACTTCTGGGCCGTGCTGCTCAAGAGACACTTGCAGAGCCTGGGGAGGAAGAGGGTAATTTTTATTGTGGGGTACATATAGAATAGAACCACAGCCTGGGGAGGAAGAGGGTCATTTTACAGTGGGGTACAGGCAGAGATGGGCAAAATACATTGAAAATGTATTTTGATACAAAATACAAATACTGGGTCAAAGAATGTATCTAAATACAAAATACATCTTCCATCCCAGCGAAATACAAAAAAGTATTTCAAATACGTATTTCAAATACATGTATTTCAAATACCGGTACTGCCCATCTCTGATGGGCAAAAAACATTGAAAATGTATTTTGATACAAAATACAAATACTGGGTCAGAAAATGTATCTAAATACAAAATACATCTTCCATCCCAGCGAAATACAAAAAGGTATTTCAAATACGTATTTCAAATACTGCCCATCTCTGGGTACAGGTTACATATAGAATAGAACCACAGCCTGGGGAGTGGAGGGTTATTTTTACAGTGGGTTGGGGTATAGGTACCACTCATTTGACACGTCACATGCTATTTGAAGCATAATTAAAATGTTTTATATTTGGGAAGTTATAGCGTGCTGAAATAGAAGCCACTGTTCTTGAGTTTAACACATTCTGGGCGGGAACCCCTTTTGGTGTTAGCATTATGCTATGCTTTAGCTATTGAAAAATGATCAGTTCCTAAACAATATAGCACAATATGTAGAATAAAGAATTATCACGTTCTTAAAACTATGTTTTCTCTTTCTACATCCAACCAGGTGAAGAACTTTCAGATTCAGGCTCTTAACCTTTGCAACTTGGTTTTAATGGAAGAGGACTCTGAACATGCATTATTCTATCCTTTGACAAATTGAAATACTATCAAGCTTCCAATGCCAAACGCTCAGTGTGTCTCAATGTGACGCTTGTAGATGGGATTAGTCTTTGAAAGGCTGCATATAGACCCATTCAGAAACGGGTCTCATGGTCGCAGGCAACGCATTTCATGTAGGTGGAGACGACATAATTGCGGTTTAAACTACAGTGAATGGAAAAGTGACTGATGTTAGTCTGCCTCAAACGTTACTCTTTTACCTGCTTTTTACTAACACCAACATTATACAAAGATGCCAAGAACATCGGGATGAACCTGTGTAGTTTATGGCAACATTAGTGGCAACAGTCAAAACAAATAAAAAATAAAAGTCAAAATATCAACCGTGGTGGCTGAGACCAGAGCCATAGAGTAATGGTTGAGACAAAACAGGGAAAGGTCCTGAAACATACATAACAGTCTTACCCAACACCCAATCTTTCTGTTTTAGGAACACAAGGCTGCTGTACTTTATACCTCATATGAGGTATATCTGATTAATATTCTGATTTGAGCAGTTGGTGGAACTCACTCTGCGATTGGACGGCGGTGCGCGGGCAGGTGTTCCTCGTCACCGCCGGAGGGTCTGCCGGGTGTAGCGAAGAGCTCTGTGGCCACGCCCATGACTCTTAAAGGGGGAGGAGTCTTGTAGCTGCAGTACGGCCAATCCCTGATTGTCCTAGTGATTAGGAAGGGGAGGGGGGGACCCAGGCCAGGCCTGACTGGCTGGCTGACCAGAGGCCTGGCCTGTGTGGGTCCCCAATTTTTGAAGGGGGGGGGGGGGGGGGTAGCCTGTAGCCTGGTGTGGTGCTCGGTCCAAATGTGGGGGGGTTGTAGGCTGGTGTGCTGTAGGCTGTTGCTGTGCTGGGCTGAGTAGTTTGTCACAACACCCCCCCCCCCCCCCATAGCACCACCAGTCAATGTTCTGGAGCCGTCGCTGATGTGCACCTCTACACCAGCATGCCTATTAGACGACCATGGGCCAGACAGTATTATGAATGAATGAATGAATGAATGAATGAATGAATTTTTATTTCCGTGTCTTGTCAATTAAGACCCATCCCTTACGGGATTATAAGACACCAACAACATAAATAAACAATATCACGTTCACTTCTCACACAGAAGTTACACAATTGATCAAAACAAAAACAGAAATATACATTATCATAAAATAAAATAATATAATAAATAATACATCACATATAAGTTTTCTTTGTCCTTATGTCCCAAAGCTTTCTCTATATATTCTGCTAATGCAAATATCTTTTGTTCAAAAATCCATCTCAGTCGCTCTGCATCACTTAACCACATCAAATCTATATTTTTACATCTGTTAAATAACTTTTGGCGTAGCTCATGATACAACGGGCAATAGAAAAGAAAATGGAACTCATTCTCAATATCATTTATGTCACAGTAGGTGCAAATACGTTCTTCTTCTGTAACTCCTCTATACCTCCCAGTCTAAAGGTGCAAGGGCAAGATCCCAGAACGAAGTTGGGCACATAGGGATCTTTGTCTTTTGGATAATGGGGCACAGACGTACTTTTCACTAGCATAACAGCTTTTTATCATTTATGTATTAATGTGTTACAATTATTTATTCAGGCTTTGCAGATATATATGAAAACTGAAGTGACCAGGTTCGGCCAATATAATGACGGGGGGGGGGGGGGGGGGGGGCTAGCAGAGTAATATAGTAAGAGAGTGGCCTTGAAGGGATAGTTCAGATTTTTAACTTAAGCTGTATGAAATGCTTTCCATTAATATAGTGGTTGCAACTGTATTAATTGATTGCCCGAGTCCCGTGGTGGGAGTTCTGCTCTGGTTTTGGTCAATATTAAGTAGTTCCGGTCATTTTGTGTGGGGCACTGGGGGCCACGCATTAAAAGTAAATGAATTCACAAAACTAAAAGTAATTTGTATTGTTGTAGACCCATTTCTAAAATATTAGCGCAATTTTCGTTCAACTTTGACCCCTCTATCACATGGAACTATTTTTTTGAGCGTAGTGATATGGACACACGGAACATAGTTCCGTGTGATAGAGGGGTCAAAAATGAACGAAAGTTGCACTAATATTTTAGAAATAGGTCAATGAATTTACTTTTAATGCGTGGCCCCCAGTGCCCCACACAAAATGACCGGAACTACTTAATATTGACCAAAACCAGAGCAGAACTTCCACCACGGGACTCGGGCAATCAATTAATACAGTTGCAAGTTTGCAACCACTATAGTAAGTGCTCACTGCGTTCGCAATGAGACCTAGCAGATCATGTCTGTGTGTCCGTCCGTGTGTCTGTGTGTCACGCTTTTGTGCCCATCTATGGAGCTGCTTTGGGGACTCCTTATATGGTTACGGCTGAGTCATGGTGACATGAGTGTGATGGCGTGGGCCAACTTGTGACCACCACATATTTATGGTGTTTTGAATAAAAAGCAAACACCTTGGAGCAAACCTGTGTGCGGACTCTCTTCTCTTCACTGTATGTACCTTAGTCCAGCACCAGACAGGAACTGGATGTGTGCTAGCCACCTACCTTTTTATACTGGTCCAACTTGTGCCCATATATATGGAACTTAACTTCAAAATAACTTAAATATATGTACGAGCTGCGTTCGCTTCCCGCGTCTTACTGGTGGTAAGTATTTCATACAGCTTAACTTTAAAAAATCGGAATTATTCCTAATTTTTAAACACAGAACTAATAAACAAACAAACAATATTGTCATGGTTGTATTTCAGTTGTCTTAAAACACATCCTTTAAGTATTTGTGTTGAATTGCTGGTTAAAAACAAACAGAATGTTGTAATTCTATAATTACAATTTACAATTTACAATTTAGGCATTTAGCAGACGCTCTTAATCCAGAGCGACTTACATTAAGCAAGAACAAAAGCATGGGAATACATCACATAAAAACATTCATCATGAAACATGCGTAAGCTAAGAAAGTAACAGTGGAATATATTATCTATATAATGAAACTTATATGTATAAACTATACATATATACTACTATGCTATACATATGTACTATGGCGTGCTATGACTATATACAATGCAATTCTAGTGCTGTCTACATAACATGCTATAAGTTTTAAATGCTATCTAAGTCTACAGAAGTGCTATCTAGGGTAGAGTAAGTGCTATGGGCCATGATGGAGTCTGAAAAGGTGGGTTTTCAGACTACGGCGGAAGATTGGGAGTGATGCTGCAGTTCTGACTGCCATGGGAAGTGCATTCCACAGTTTTGGAGCCAGAAGGGAGAAGAGTTTGGGACGTGTGGAGCGTTGTCCCGGCGTTTTTAGTGAGGGTACTTCCAGCTTCCCTGCGTTAGCTGATCTGAGTGCGCGGGAGGGTTTGTAGGGTTCAATCATACTTGCAAGATATGGGGGAGCCATACCTTTGGTTGCTTTGAATGCCAGCATCAGAGTTTTGTATTCTGTGCGGGCAGCGACCGGGAGCCAGTGGAGGGAGCGGAGCAGGGGGGAGACATGTGAGAATTTTGGCTGGTTGAAGACCAAGCGAGCTGCGGCATTTTGGATCAGCTGGAGAGGCTTAAGTGCACATGCTGGTAGGCCAGTAAGGAGGGAGTTACAATAGTCAAGTTTTGACAAGACTGTTGTCTGGATTAGGAGCTGGGCTGATTCCTGGGTGAGGAACGGTCTAATTCGTCGTATGTTATAGAGTGTGAACCTACAGGATCGAGTGACAGCTGTGATGTGAGCTTTGAACGAGAGCTGACTGTCCAGGACAACACCAAGATTCCTGGCTGTTGGGACAGACGTTACCAGGGCGTTGTCTACGGAAATAGTTAACTCCCGCATAGGGCAGGACTTAGCTGGGAAGAAGAGAAGCTCAGTCTTGTCTGGGTTCAGCTTGAGGTGGTTGGAGGACATCCACTGTGAGATGTCAGCCAGGCATGCCGTGATGCGCTCTTCCACCTGAGTGGCAGAAGGGGGGAAGGATAGAAACAGTTGTGTGTCATCGGCGTAGCAGTGATAGGATATATTGTGGGCAGAGATGATAGTGCCAAGGGATTTAGTGTACAGTGAGAAAAGGAGGGGACCAAGTACAGATCCCTGTGGGACCCCAGTTTGGAGGGTTCGGGGGGATGATAACAGACCTTTCCAGGAAACCTGGTAGGTCCGTTCGGTGAGGTAGGAGGAGAACCACTTTAGTGCCGTTCCACCGATGCCTAGATCCGCTAGGGTGTCTAGGAGCAGCTGGTGGTTCACTGTGTCAAATGCTGCCGATAGGTCTAGGAGAATCAGTACTGCAGAGTGGGAAGCAGCTTGGGCAGCATGTAGTGCTTCTGTGACTGCCAGCAGGGCAGTTTCTGTGGAGTGGGCCTTCTTGAATCCGGACTGGTTGGGATCCAGCAGGTTGTTCTGTGAGAGATGGAGAGAGAGCTGGTTGGAGACAACACGTTCAATGGTTTTAGAAATAAATTAGAGGAGTGATACCGGTCTGTAGTTCTTGACATCTGAGGGGTCAAGAGTTGGTTTCTTGAGGAGTGGTGTTACTCTGGCTGACTTGAGGGCAGATGGGACGCCTGAGGTTACTGAGGTGTTGATGATGGAGGTGATGAAGGGGAGCAGATCAGGTGCGATGGTCTGGAAGATTGGAGACGGGACGGGGTCAAGAGGACAAGTGGTAGGTCTAGAGGATGTTACTAGTTGTAAGACCTCGTCTGGGGAAAGAGGAGAGAAGGAGGACATGCATGGTATGTTGGGGTTAGTGTTGGTTGAGTCAGATGCCACTTTATGTGGGAGGGGAGGAAAGGAGCTGCTGATATCATCAACCTTCTTCTCGAAGTAGTTGACAAAAACATCAGCAGTGAGGGATGATGGTTGAGTGGGGGGAGGGGGTTTAAGGAGGGAGGAGAAAGTGGAGAAGAGCTTCCTTGGGTTAGAAGTACAGGATTGGATTTTGGTGTGGTAGAAAGAGGTTTTAGCAGTGGTTAGTGAGAGGGCGAAGGCAGAGAGGAGTGAGTGAAAGTGGGAAAGGTCATCTGGTAGCATTGTCTTAAAACACTATTTACCATATGGTGTGGAGTCTAGCTGTCACTGTGCTATAGCCTATAAATAAAATGTACTTACTTACAAGTGGTTTACTTGTGTTCAACATAAACCTGCAAAACAAAAGAAAAACAATTCGATTTATGTTGTGTCCACTCACTGTCCAACCAAACCAGCTGCACTGCACTCACACCTGAGCTATTTGTACCTAATGCCCACGTCACATCCGGTCTAACGGTTCTAACCACTGTTCTAAAACCTAATCTAAAATGCTTTCCTGGTTTAAAGTTGCCGTTTGTGTGCGGACCCCTGCAAAAATGCTTTATAATAAATGCTGTTTACTTAAAAACAATGAATTTCTAGGACATACTACTACATCTACTTACGCAAGAGAACACAACCAACCCGTGTGGACGGCTATCTGTGGCTTTAGGATTAAACACTTTCTGTCGTTATTGTGTTCATTTATGGAGATTTACGAGAGCCGTATTATATGCCTACAACAAACAAAACATGGCAGGGTTTAACACACTACACATGATGGGAGCGAATGTTTTGTGTTGCATTACGGCCGTTCTCCACCAGGCTGGCCGGTTGTGAGTGATGGGCCAACGGAGCGCCTGTTAAGCCCCGCCCGGGCGTCCCTGCAGAATATAACGAACATTCAGCGTTGCCATGTCTGCTTATTGCAAGCGACATTTGGTTTGTTTTTCCTGTAAAGTCGCCCGAGTAAATATTGTCAGCTTAATTGTGTCTCCAAAACAATATTACAAATGTGTCAATTATTTATTTATTTATTTTTCTAGAAAATTATTTGGATTGGATATACAGTTTTTGTCGCTATTTGTAGCATGTTGTTGTTTTTGTAGACCAGTGGTTCTCAAACCTTTTCATGTCAAGGACCACCCAAAACGCCTGCAGTCTCCGAGGGCCGAGGCTAAGGACCCCCAAATTGACACTCATTAATTAGCCCACAGACCATAATATGGTCTGTGTAAATTAAATTAAACATGCCATGGACCCCCATAAGAGAATATGTTTAATTTAATTTCAATGACCCATATTTAGGATACAGACCCATTGGGAGTCGGGACCCAATGTCTACGGTACGGACCCCCCATTTAATGGCATTTCTATCTCTGGGACCCTTGATTTATTGCGAATGCAATGAGCACTTACTATGAGACCTAGCAGATCATGTCTGTGCGTGCGTGTGTCCCCCCTTTGTGCCCATATATGGAGCTGAGTGATTTGTTTGTGATTGATGCAACACACTCCAATCTCCATATTTGGACGTATAGCTGCTTTGGGGACTCCTTATATGGTTATGGCTGAGTCATGGTGACATATGAGACTTACAAATAAATCTTAAAAGAACCCAAATATGTACGAGCTGCGTTCGCTTCCCGCGTTTGCGCGTCTTACTGGTATTGTAAAATCAATGTCAATTTAACTCTGAGAGTCCATTTGTACACGTTACAGGCCCATAAGGGTCCAATTTGGTTCCTATCCTTTTGAGAACCACTGTAATATAGACCACCCTGTTTGCTTGTTTATCGCCAAACCTGGCAATTGAGCTTCTACACAAGCACAATGTACATGTATAGCTAGTGTTTACACACACACATGATGGAGAGCACAGAAGTAACGTGAGTCTTCCTCTTATCACTTTCTTATTATGTGTTTTGTTTGCATTTATAAATATAGATAAACGTAGAAAAAGAAAGGAAAACAACACGGGAAGCATTCATTATTAACCCGTAACCGAGCAGCAGGAAAGAGCTGTGAGGCTAGTTAGCATGTAGGCTATTGTTCGCATGTTGGCTAATATTCGTGTCAGTCTTTATAGCCATGGTTAAGGGGGAAGGTTGTTAATGTTTAAACTACACGTATCAGACAACAGAAACTATACAGTGAGGTTAGATTATTTTAGCCGCCGAGGCATGAAGGCAAGCTATAACGTTGTGAGTTTGCAGCCATGGTTTGGTTTTATTATTATTATTATTATTATTATTATTATTATTATTATTATTTCACTCATGCACATGATGTTTTCATTTTAAACGCTCTCCGTCTGTGTGGTGTGAACAAAAAAACCCCGACAGTAGCTGCATCTGTCTAAATAGATGAAACAGGTTGGTGTGTGTGTGTGTGTGTGTGTGTGTGTGTGTGAGTGAGACAGTGTGAGAGAGATATGTCTGTGTGGATGTGTTGATAGTTCTTTTGAATGGATGTCATGTCAAATGGATGTTTGTGTAAACCAAACATCCAAGGCATTTATGTATAATCAATATTGTATACTATATGAATGGATGTTTTATTTAATCTATCTATATAGTCTGGTAATCTGGAAGCTCTGGTCCATAGCTCTAATGCTTCTATGATTCTGCCCTGCAGGGCAGAATCATATGGTACGATGCAATTATCGACAAGGACTACGATTCGATTATTGCCATTATCGATTAATTGAACGACCCACCCATACAACATTCGGCAGCAGTGGCTCAGGGGTAGAGTTGCTGGTAGAATCCCCAGTTAAGGCCCCCAGTTAAGGTCTCCAAACACCGGGCGCAAATTCGGATTTTTAAGCGGCGTTTCTCCATCGGTTTTCCGAAAAACGCGGCCGGTGTGCAAGTGCAAGCACCTTTAGTGTCAAAGTGTCCTTGAGCAAGACTCTGAACTGAACCCCTAACACTAGCATGTCTGAAGTAAAATCAGACAGAAGTAGCATGTGCTTAAATTCATATTTAGAAGATGTTTCAGATGTCAAACATTTCTGAGATGGTGATGGATGGTCATGATGATTATGGTCATTGAAGGGGAACCTTCTGAAAGCTTCATGGGCTCAAAGATAATCAACTTCAAAATCTAATGTGCTAAATTGGCCTAATTGCTTCCAATGTGCAGGTTGGTGTCTTGCATGGTTTCCTCCGCCTTCGGATGAAAGTGCTAACATGAATGCACCATTTATATAATCTATGACCTTATGATCTATAATCTTATATAACCCATTTTGGGGCGGGAAGCCCTTTTGGTGTTAGCATTATGCTATGCTTTAGCTTTTGAAAAATAGCAGTTCTACAAGCTCATAGCGCGCCACCGAGTGGCGCGCTATGAGCTTGTAGGTCTGCTATTTTTTTTAAACTGTCAGGATTTAAGACATTTTTAGAATCTTTTTTTTTTTTAATATATTTTTTATCCCACGATTTTGTAACCCATTTTTCACCCCTGTGCCAATCATCTACTGTGATCCTGGGCTCTACACACCCTCCGCCAACCTGGGGAGAGCAACATTTTTAGAATCTGATCTCAGGTCAGAATGGAAAACTGTCAGGATGTAGAAGACATTTTTAGAATCTGATCTCAGGTCAGAATGTGTTCAAGAACCACCATTCGTCTGTGCGTTAGAATCTGATTGCGAACGCAGTGAGCACTTACTATGAGACCTAGCAGATCATGTCTGTCTGTGCGTGCGTGCGTGTGTCCCCCCTTTGTGCCCATATATGGAGCTGAGTGATTTGTTTGTGATTGATGCAACACACTCCATATTTGGACGTATAGCTGCTTTGGGGACTCCTTATATGGTTATGGCTGAGTCATGGTGACATGAGACTTAAAAAAAGAATAACTTAAAAATAAATCTTAAAAGAACCCAAATATGTACGAGCTGCGTTCGCTTCCCGCGTTTGCGCGTCTTACTGGTCTCAGGTCTGTCTCTCTCTCTCTCTCTCTCTCTCTCAGGATGGAGGTGGAGGGCTGGGACTCGGACCTGGAGGAGGACCTGGGCGTGTCCCTGGACGAGCTGCGGCAGCTGATCGAGGAGGCGGTGGAGAAGAGCGAGGTGGTGCAGAAGAAGAAGAAGCAGCTGGACGACCTCCGCCACTGGGTGGAGGAGAAGGAGGAGGAGCACGCCAAGGCCGAGAAGCTGCTGGACGTCACGCAGCAGTGAGAATGAACTCCTTTTCCTTTCTTTCATTCGTTCGTGCCTCGATTCACTCGAGTTCATTCGGTCATTCGTTCATCCTATAATTCACTGAGTTCATTCGTGTGGCGGGGGTGTCTCAGGGGGGGTCGAGTGGCCGGTAGAGTGGCTGGACGGTATAACGGAGATTCCCAGTTGGATCCCGGGCTCCCCCCTAGACTAGAGTTAGTGTCAAAGTGTCCTTGAGCAAGATTGCTCCCGATCATGTGCAGGTTGGTGCCTTGCATGGTTTCCTCCACCATCGGTGTATGTGTGTATGGGTGACTGTAATACACAATCTATGTAAAGCGCCTTGGATAAAGGTGCTTATATACTCAATCACTCACTCAACAAATCAATCATTCCACAACCATGCATGTCAGGCTTTTGTCATCGCTCCGGTTACTTGTCGGCAAAATCACTTCAGAACCGATGGGGCCGATGTTCACGAAATGTGAATTTTAGGGAAGACTGATTCACTCTTGCGTGGAGGAAGGGTCAAGGTCACAATTATGTAATCTGGCCGTCTGGTTGCCGCAAAACAAATGGCACTTCTACAAGCTTACGACGCAGTGCAATGTGATGTGTGTGTTGTGACTCTGTGAGCTCATAGATTGGCTATTTTCCCCAAATAATATGTATTGTAGAGGAAAAACAGTAAAGGGGGATATTATAGAGTTCACTGTACGTCTTTAATTGCCCGGGGTTATTCAATCCAGTTAATGTTATTAATGTTTTAAGATTTTCGTTGTCGTCGGCTAAACAGGGGGAGGGACATTTTTTGACGACGTCTCACTGTTGCGCAACATCGAGGATCGCACAGAACAGGCACTCCCAGGCTGTGGAGCGATGCGATCCGTTTTCACATCAATAAACGTCATCTCTTGGATCAAACTTCGTCTTGGGCATCGGGACGTTACTAATAGAAAGGACAAAGAACTTCGTCCTGGGCCATGGAGGTGTTGACTGCAGTTTGTGTCTCCCCCCCCCCCCCCCCCCCCCCCCCCCCCCCGCAGGTCCATACACGAGTGTGAGAACCTGGTGAAGGCGACATACCGACGCAGCGGCCTGGACTACATCGAGAGCTCCGACGAGGAGGGGGTGGGCTGCGCTCCGGTGTCTGACGTCATCGAGATCGATGACGAGGACGACGACGAGGACGACGACGATGTCATCTGTGGTGAGTTTTGAGTTGTGCCGGTGTGTTGGGAGGCCAGAGTAACCCCGGATCACAGTCACAGACACCCTCCTGGCTAGGCGTAGCCGTGGTCTGGATCACTTACCTGTAGACACCCTCCTGGCTAGGCATAGCCGTGGTCTGGATCACTTACCTGTAGACACCCTCCTGGCTAGGCATAGCCGTGGTCTGGATCACTTACCTGTAGACACCCTCCTGGCTAGGCGTAGCCAGGGACGGATTAACCCCCACAAGGGCCCCTGGGCCGGTAATATTTACAGGGCCCCCCATAGCGCGCGTGAGCGCAACATTTTCATGTTTTTAATCATGTTTTTGACCTAAATTTAACAAAATCTTTGGCCAATGAAGGACCCCAGGAGCCCTTTTCAGGGCGTCAAACCTAGTACTGCGCGGTCCAATTTCCTCGAAGGGCCCCTGAGAGCCAAGGGCCCCTGGGCTACCGCCCCACTGGCCCATTGGCTAATTTGTCCCTGGGCGTAGCCTCGGTCTTCTTTTACAGAGGTCCGCAGGACCCAGTGTTCATTTCGTCGAGTGACCTTTTGGTGTTTTTTTAAGCATTATGTTATACTTTAGCTATTGAGAAATAGTGAAAATGTAGTGGAAATCTTTGAATATATATATATATTATTTCAGAGCGAGTGTTTTCAACTCAAATCTTTGCTTCTAGGGGGTCCCTGGAACAACATATCTTCAGATGGGGGTCGACGGCCTATTGCATATATTTTTTGAGGTCCTTGACATGAAAATGTTTGAGAACGACTGACATAGAAACATGACGTTTTTCAGAAGACTGTCAGGATTTAGAAGACAATTTTGTAGACTCGTCCACGGGTCTAAATGGGTTAAAACTAATCTATGGTGACTAAAACTAAGACTAAATATAATATATTGACAATTTTCAGCAAGTGTAAAATCAAATCGGTCATCACGACAGCATCAAGGCCCGCCAAAATAAATTTTAGTCGACTAAAGTCTTATGATATTTAGCCGACTAAAACTAGACTAACATAATCCCCGCTTACTTCCCTGGCAGTTGGTCATTCCCGCGAACCGTGGAATGTTGCCGTTTTTCCTGCTCTTTGTTTTTCGGTGGTTTTGTCAGCTCTTTAACGTGTCCATTCTCCTGTCTGTCTTTCAGTTGTCCCCCCTAAGGACTCTGGCCCTGTGGAAGACTCAGTGGTGAGAATGTACAGTTGACACACACACACACACACACGCCCGTTCACGCCTCGCCCCGGTACTCCGATGCGCCGCTGTTCTATTTCCAGGCATTGTCGCGCGGTGAAAATGTATTTTTGGTGCTCATGGGTCGGCACTTCAGACTTCCTGGACTACATGTTGTCTCAGTAAGACAGCCCTCCCCCCCCTATCCACAAGGAGGAGCAGTGCACCAAAGCATTATGGGAATTGCAGTGCAGGAAGGAAGTGAGCCCCAGTGTCCATGACATCAGAGACACTGGGCTAACATCTAAAATATCTAAAAGCACATATTACACACATAAGGACCCCCAGGAAAGTGTTCTAAATCTCCTAAACGTATTTAACATATATATTTTTTTGTTGCAAAAAGTGTCCTTTTAATAATGAGTCAAGCTAACTCGCACATAGAAATGCACTCAAGATTAGGGATATTTAGCTACAGCTTGCTGACAATCTTTAATCATGAGGCCACACCCATTCTCATTAATCAGCATAATATATGAACAACCGATCGATTTACTATATACTGTATATCGACATACGATATACTAAATCCTGACAATTTTCAGAAATAGCTATGTTTCTGTATCAGTGGTGCTCAATATTTCATGTCAAGGACCCCTAGAATTATATGTATTTGGCTGCCGACCCCCATCTGAAAATATGTTGTTCCAGGAACCCCCCAAGAAGCAAAAAAATTGAGTTAAAAACGTTTGCTCTGAAAGAATATATTCAAACATTTGGGCCACATTTTCACGATTTTTCTAAAATAGCAGACCTACAAGCTCATAGCACGGCACTCGCAGTGCCGCGCTATGAGCTTGTAGTGACATTTAGTCAATAAATTAAAATTATTCAAAAAACTAAAATCAAATGTTGCTGCCAAAAACAACACTGGCACGCGTGTTCCTTCTCCGCTCTGTTGTCGTGATCGCCACTTTGGAATATTGTTCAACACTGCGACTACACCGTTTTAAAACAGATTTTCATGACGGCTAGTGGCTCTTCAAATGTTAGCGAAAACGAGGCGTGGAGATCTGGAACACGATTGTTTAATCACACAGCATTAAAACGGTTGATATATAGGATTACATTAACGCCAACTGTGTTGTTTGTTTATTTCTGTATGTGTGATCAGTTTAAGGAGGCGTCTTCAGCTCTTCAGAAGACGTCAGAGCAGGTCCAGAAGTTGGTCCAGATGTCCAACATGTGTCCTCCTGCTTCCATGATGATCAGATCGGCCACACACCCAAACGCAGGTTAGCACGCACGCACGCACGCACTCGCATACACATAAACATACACATACAGTCATACACATACACATACACATAACACCTACACATTAAGACTCTGAAAATGTCTTCTCAATATTTCTTTCTGAAAAAAGTAATGTAAAATCAGTCGTGCTCAAACCTTTTCATGTCAAAGACATTATATGCATTTGGCCGCAGACCTGCATATCAACAGATTCTTCTTTTTTTTACCAAGGACCCCCAGAAGCAAAGATTTGAGTTACAAATATTTGCTTTAAAAATATATATATTCTAAGATTTGTATGGTAATGGTACATTTATATAGCGCCTTTTTATCCAAGGCGATTTTTGCATGGATCGTGCATAACATTCACACGATGGTGGAGGCACCAACCTGTACATCGGGAGCAATTAGGGCTTCAGAGTCTGCTTTTTTTTGAATAGCCAACCACGCACACATTTTATATAAATATATATATATCTAAAATCGAAAATGATGAACGGATGCTTTCGCGTTTTTAAATTTTAATGGGTTAAAAGTAAAACAGGGGTGGGCAACTTTGACGATGGAGAGGGCCACGTTGCGTATTACTGTCGTAGCGAAATTAGCCGATCTGCGACGCGTTTTGAGCTTGTAGATCGGCTAATTTTGCTATGTTTGAATTGAAATCCTGAATTGTTTTGCTATTTTTAATTGGAATCCTGAAAAGTAACATTTCTATTTCATTCCATAATATGCTTTGCAGATGCCTTTTAATTATAGTTATGTTAACTTTATTCATGAACTATACATTGGACATAAAAAAGACGCTAACATTTTTAATCCTCATTAAGCTACTAATTATGAAATAAACATATGCGCTGTGAGCCAACGTGAGCCATGATGTCATAGGTTTTGCGGATTCACAGTTTTGCCTGTTTACACGGAGAAGGGATAAAACGGCGTTCTCAAAGATTTCCACTATGGGGAGGTGGTTTCACCTCCTGAAAACACCGTTCCCCCCCCCCTGAGATTTTATTTTTAACTACATTGCAAAAGAAGTATAGCATTACTTTTGACAGTGCAGAAACATAATTGCCTTCCTTGATGTGAGCATCAATGACCATCATCACCTGGGCACAGTCACAGACACACAGCTCCCCTTCTACAGTGCTCTACTACTGAAAGTTACTATCATTTCTCTCTAAAAGCACTTGAATATGATGGAATATGACTAAAGCTCACATTTCACATGGCACACTAGCTCCCCCTTTCAATGAATCTATTCATATCGTCGGGATTAATATCTATATACGATTTATCATCACATGCCTACCTGTGCCTAAACAAAATCAAAATCTTGCTGCCAAAAACACCACTGGTGTGTGTGTGTGTGTCTCGCAGGGCTCTCCTCCGGCCCGGCGGTGTTTCAGACCCAGCCCACGGTGCCCTCCCCCCTGCAGCCCACCAGCGCTCCCAGGGAGGACGAGATGACGGTGAACATGACCATCCTGGGCAAAAAGCGGACCAAGACGTGGCACAGAGGAACGGTGGTCTCCATTCACCCTCACGGTACGCAGAAGCAAAGATCAGAAGGGGCCCACCACCGGTCCCACAACCCCCCCCTCCCCCTCCCCCTCCCCCCCAAGCCTTTTCAGCCCCGAGACAACCCAAAAGATAACATTTTGGTTTCGGCAAACTTCTTAAAAAAAAATCTTTATGAATTAAAGGGACACTTCACCCTTTTTGCAAAAAGATATATGTTAATGACGTTTAGAAGCTTTAGAACACTTTCCTGGGGATCTTTATGTGTGTAATATGTGGTTTTAGATATTTTAGATTGTAGCAGTGAGCCTGTTGTCTCTGATGACACTGGGCTCACTTCCTTCCTGGACTACATGTTGTCTCAGTAAGACAGCTCTCCCCCCTATCCACAAGGAGGAGCGCAGTGCACCAAATAATTATGGGAATTGTAGTCCAGGAAGGTAAAGAGACCAGTGTCCATGACATCAGAGACAACAGGCTCACTGCTACAATCTAAAATATCTAAAACCACATATTACACACATAAATACCCCCAGGAAAGTGATCTAAAGCTTCTAAACGTCATTAACATATATTTTTTTGCAAAAAGGGTGAAGTGTCCCTTTAAAGACCTGAGGCCGATTTTTTTTTTTAAGAAATGTCTTGCTCAAACACGTCAAGCACTCCTAAATTTGTATTGTATATTTGGCATATTTACATATTCTCAAAATCTGCACACATTTTCAAGATTTTTAAAAACAAGAACAAAATGGCAGATCTACACGCTCACAGCGCTGCTAAGAAGTGACACGTGCGAACAAGTGACACACACTGTGAGCTCGTAGATATTCATCTATTTTTTAGCGCCATGGCAAAAAATAAATCATATCCGGGGCTTAAATGGTTACGTTACTCAAAATGATTCATGTTTTTTGTTGTTCAAGGTACCTTAAATTTGCCGTTGTTGTTGTTGTTGTTGGAATGAGTCACGCAACAAAATCCCCCTTATTGCCTCTTCTGTATAGGAGGGGGGATCTTTAAGTACAAGGTCCAATTCCACTTGCCTGTCCTTCCAGGCGGCGGCATCGACAAGTACAAGGTGAAGTTCGACAACAAGGGGAAGAGCCTGCTGTCGGGCAACCACGTGGCGTACGACTACCACCCCACCCTGGAGAGCCTGTACGTGGGCGCCCGGGTGGTGGCCAAGTACAAGGACGGGGTGCAGGTGTGGCTCTATGCCGGCATAGTGGCCGAGATACCCAACAACAAGAACCGCATGAGGTAAGAGGAAGGAAGGAGCTGTGTACGGCTGTTGACGCTGTCGACCTCACACAGGCTGTTGACGCTGTCGACCTCACAGATAGGAGGTTCCTGTGGTTCGATTCCCCGCCCGGGGGGGGGCGTTCTCTCCTCCTTGCGTCATCAGCAGTGTTGTTGTTTTCGTCGACTAAAACTTAAGACGAAAAATGTTTTGTCGACTACCTTTTTTCCACTGACTAAAACGAATGGCAACTAAATGAAAATGAAGCTACGATGACTACAACTAAGACTAAATATGCCGACAATTTCGTCGACGAATAAAAACTAAACTAAAATGTTTAGGAAGGAACCTAGTGGACAAGAGTTCCAGTATAAGTCATTTTACACTTTGGTTGAAAATAGCCGATCTACAAGCCTGCAGCGCGAAGCGTTGTGAGCTTGTAGATCGGCTATTTTCAGCAAGTGTAAAAACACTAATTACGACGGCATCAAGGCCCGCAAAATACATTTTAGTCGACTAAATCAACTGTAGATTTAGCCGACTATCTTCTATGACGTTATGACGTTTAGTCGACTAAAACTACCGGTAGACTAACACCAAGACATTCCAGGTGACTAAAATATGACAAAAACTAAAGTTTCAGTCCAAAGACTGACTAAACCAAAATAGAAATTTGCTGCCAAAAACAACACCATGTGCACCAGTGCCCATACCCTTCTTTTTTAGGCGGGGTTGGCGAAAGGGGCCTTTCTGTTGTGTGGAGTTTGCATGTTCTCCCCGTGTCCCCGAGGGTACATACAAAAAACATGCAGTAATCCTGGTCTCTAAACTGCCTCCCCCCCCCTGGCCAGCACGGGGCTCCTGATGGAAGGGGAAAAGGAACTGGTTGGGAATGGGATAACGTTTCCCTTCTTATACGCGCTACGTCCAACCAGGGAAACTCTCCCCTCTGTCGGGTGAAAAGAAGCGGCTTTGGACGCTCATTCATTGAAGGAAGCATGAGGTTGGCGGAGGGAGTGTTAGAGCCCAGGATTACAAGTTCTGTTTTTTTATATTACTGTAACGTATACAATATACCATTATATAAATATGTATATATACTGTATATATATGAAGCGCAACTGAATTCACTGACTACGTGTGTGTTTCAGGTTCCTGATCTTCTTTGACGACGGTTATGCATCCTACGTGACTCTCCCCGAACTCTACCCAGTCTGCAAACCATGTAAGTGTGCACTGTGCACACACACACACACGCAAAGCCAATGTTTTTCGACCATGCACTCCTTTCTCCATGACACGCTCCAGGCACTTATACGCGCCGAAGGTTCAAATGTCACGTTGCTCGCCGACGTTGCCAGACAGCCGATCGAATCGAGCAAAAAGGGAGGCCACCACCGTAGCCTATATACGTTTAACACATTCTTCCTGTTTTTGATCAATTTGATGGCCCCGGGGCGTTGAGCGTCTCATCGGAGAGGTCGTTGTCCAGGAGTTGATCGAGCGATTAAAAAATATTGGTTAAATTCCATGTCAATCTGAAAAACGGAAAGAGGAGTTGGGGGCGGGAACCCCTTTTGGTGTTTTAAACATTGTTATAATTTAGCTATTGAAAAATAGCAGATCTACAAGCTCATAGCGCGCCACCGAGTGGCGCGCTATGAGCTTGTAGGTCTGCTGTTTTTGAAAAATCGTGAAAATATTTATTTCAGAAAACTGGAGGATTTTAGAAGATTTTTCTTTTTAATTTCGAGGTCAGGCCTAAATGGCTTGATCTATTGGGGGAAAATAAACCTTATCTCTGAATGTTTTCTCTGTCTCCCCATCCCATCTGCCCCCCCTCTCTCTCTCTCTCTCTCTCTCTCTCTCTCTCTCTCTCTCTCTGCCTCCCACACTCTGCCTCTCCCTCTCTCTCTCTCTGCCTCCCATTATCTGCCTCTCTCTCTGCCTCTCCCTCTCTCTCTGCCTCCATCCTCTCTCCCTCCTCATCTCCGTCTCCTCTCTCTCTCTGTCCTCTCTTCTCTCTCTCTCTCTCCCTCCTCCATCTCTCTCTGTCTCTCTCTCTCTGCCTCCCACTCTCTGCCTCCATCTCCCTCTGCCTCCATCCTCTCTCTCTCTCTCTCTCTCTCTCTCTCTCTCTCTCTGTCTCTCTGTCTCTCTGTCTCTCTCTCTCTGCCTCCCACTCTCTGCCTCCATCCTCTCTCTCTCTCTCTCTCTCTCTCTCTCTCTCTCTCTCTCTGTCTCTCTCTCTCTGCCTCCCACTCTCTGCCTCTCCATCTCCCTCTGCCTCCATCCTCTCTCTCTGTGCTCTCTTCTCTCTCTCTCTCTCTCTCTCTCTCTCTCTCTCTCTCTCTCTCTCTCTCTCTCTCTCTCTCTCTCTCTCTCTCTCTCTCTGTGTCCCCCCCCCCCCGCCCTCCGTCTGTGTGTGTGTGTGTGTGTGTCTCCCCCCCCCAGTGAAGAAGACGTGGGAGGACATCGAGGACGCCCCGTGCAGGGACTTCATCCAGGAGTACATCACGGCGTACCCCAGCCGCCCCATGGTGCTGCTCAAAGTGGGCCAGATCATCAAGACGGAGTGGGAGGGCACCTGGTGGCGGAGCAAGGTGGAGGAGGTGGACGGCAGCCTGGTCAAGATCCTCTTCCTGGTACGGGGTAGGGCCTGGCCTGGCCGGGTTTTTCTTTTCTCCCTCCACTACATGGATTTATAACCACTTTTTGGGGCTTACTTACTTACTTACACCTATAGCCCAACTTTGGGCATATAGGCCATGATCAAGAGCTCTCTCTGTCAGGTTGTAAAGGAGCAACTTGGACACTCAGGCATGAAGGGAGCATGAGTTAAGTCCGTTGCTCTCCCCAGGTTGGTGGAGGGTGGTGTGTAGAGCCCAGGATCACAGTAGATGATTGGCACAGGGGTGAACAATGGGTTACAAAATCGTGGGATAAAAAATATATTACAAAAAAAGAGCTCTCCAGACTTCACGGTCCTCCTGGGCCATCTTCTCCATTTTTTTTTGTCGCGGGAACCCCTTTTTTGGTGTTCATATATAAGCATTATGTTATGCTTTAGCTATTGAAAAAATAGCAGATCTACAAGCTCGTAGTGCCACGCTACGCTACGAGCTTGTAGGTCTGCTACTTTTTTGAAAAAAATCGTGAAAGTGTGCCGCAAATCTTTGAATATATATTCTTTCGAAGCGAACGTTTTTAACTCAAATATTTGCTTCTGCGGGGGGGGGGGGGGGTCCCTGGAACAACATATTTTCAGAATGTGGTGGGCGGCCAAATACATACATTTTTGGGGGGTCCTTGACTTGAAATAGTTTGAGGAACGACTGACATAGAAACATGGATTTTTCAGGGGGAAAAAAAGGGTGAAGCGGTCATTACTTATTTTAAGATGAAACGGAATTTAAAGTGATAAAACTAGCAATAGAATACACGTTTTTGAGCATCTTCCAGAAACATGACTGATCTCAGAAATGTCATGTTTTCATCAGCTGGTCGGCCCTAAAACATCATTACATTCTCAGTCTTGAGATTATTTTTCTTGCTTAATTCTTTGCAACTAAAAACCAGTGGTGGAAAGTAACCAAGTATTAGGGATGTGTTAAAAGTGTCCAAAAATGAAAATCGATTAGTACTATAAATCCATATTAACAACAATAAATCGATTTAATCAATTATTCCAATTTGCAATCTGTATAATTGCGAACGCAGTGAGCACTTACTCTGAGACCTAACAGATCATGTCTGTCTGTGTGTCTGTGTGTCCCCCTTTTGTGCCCATATATGGAGCTGAGTGATTTGTTTGTGATTGATGCAACACACTCCATATTTTGACGTATAGCTGCTTTGGGGACTCCTTATATGGTTATGGCTGAGTCATGGTGACATGAGTGTGATGGCGTGGTCCAACGAACAAGTATAACGAGTAAGACGCGCAAATGCGGGAAGCGAACGCAGCTCGTACATATTTGGGTTTTGGACGTATAGCTGCTTTGGGGACTCCTTATATGGTGCCCCTTTTGTGCCCATATATGGAGCTGAGTGGACCTGGCCCCTTTTGTGCCCATATATGGAGCTGAGTGATTGCTGATGCAACACACTCCATATTTGGATAGCGGGACAGACACACACACACACACAGACAGACAGACAGACAGACAGACAGACATGATCTGCTAGGTCTCATAGTAAGTGCTCACTGCGTTCGCAACTACGTTGCGTTCGCTTCCCGCGTTTGCGCGTCTTACTTGTGATAAATGCCCAGGGTGAGCCAGAAAATAGCATCCAGGAGAATGAGACACTGCCAAAGACATCCAGGAGCTTCCAACCAGCCAGTTAGTATTGTGGGAACCAACACATGGGCACCGGTCGCGAGGACGTCCCACATTAATGTAGCAACTTTTGGCTAGTTTGGCTAACGGCCGACGTAATCTACCTAAAACCGTCCGAAATCCTCGCGTGCACGCAAGGCACGCGAGCGCAGTCTTTATGTGCTATAGCTGCATAATATGCGATATTCAGGGTATTGATTAGAGCTTAATTTGACTTGGGTTATATTAAAATAAACGATGATCACATATCATCGGGGACAGATCACTGTGTGACACAGTGCAGAAAGCTATAGCCGGATGTCGTGATCCGTTTTAACCGGAAATGGCATCGCCAGATTCGCTCCATTCGGTCAAAATCACCACCATCAAGGACTGCTGCGTCTAATGTGTCTTGCCCCTTGAAAATGAGGTGTAGTGTGTATATCACGGCATTTTGTATATCGGCATTAAAATGATGAATTATGAATATGAATAGTGCAGGTAGAAGGCACAATCCACTGTTAACCCATTTTGGTATTAGCACTATGTTATACTTTAGCTATTGAAAAATAGCAGATCTACAAGCTCATAGCGCGCCACCGAGTGGCACGCTACGAGCTTGTAGGTCTGCTATTTTAGAAAAATCGAAGAACGACGTGACATTTTTTTAGAATCTGATCTCGGGTCAGAATGGGTTAATCAGACCAGTGTGTGTCTCCAGTATGAAACCTCGTATGAATCTGATCTCGGGTCAGAATGGGTTAATCAGACCAGTGTGTGTCTCCAGTATGAAACCTCGTATGAATCTGATCTCGGGTCAGAATGGGTTTAATTAGGGTGGCCATAAAGGGGGTTTTTAAACACAATGAGAAAGACGCAGGAGCGCAAAGCGCCAACGTGCTGGCCAGATGTATGGAGAACCGGAGATGCTTTGGCAGTCGGCATCGAGGGTCAGATTGGGTTCCCCCCCAACGCACCAACGTCATGTCCACAGGGGTTGTACATGGTGTACAGTACATCAATCTACCTCATGTTACCACACGAGGAGATAATATGATCCTCTGTCTAGTGTCTGGGCTTGGGGAACCACTGCTTCCGAAGCTTGCTTACTTACAGTAGTGTAACTAAGTGCATGTACTCAAGTACGGCACTTAACCCATTTTGGGTGGGAACCCCTTTTGGTGTTGGCATTATGTTATGCTTTAGCTATTGAAAAATAGCAGATCTACAAGCTCATAGTGTGCCACTGAGTGGCTCGCTACGAGCTTGTAGGTCTGCTATTTTTGAAAAATCGAAGAACCACTGACACAGAAACATAGCTTTTTTCAGAGAACTGTCAGGATTTAGAAGATTTATTATAGTATTTTCAATACTTTTACTTCTATAATATTGTACTTCCAAGTTAGAATAATTTTGAAAACCTTTAGTACTAGTTACTTTGTTGTTATATGTTTGATTATTAATACTAAACTACTATACTATTCATTTGAAGCTTGTAGATCTGCTATTTTCAAAAGATTTGTGTCCATTTGAAAACTTGTGAAGCGAGACATTGTGCATAATGAGTACTTTCTTCTGCTTCTACTTTCTAATTCTTCTTGTGTTTATTAGGCATGTAACGATTCACTCACGATACGATTTGTATCACGATATGAGGTTCACGATATTAAAAAAGATATATATTTAAAAGAAAATTTACATTTTATTTTATATAATTTATCTTCCCCCCCCTAAGATTCTTTATTTAACTACATTCACAGACACGCACAGCTCCCCTCTACAGTGCTCTACTGCTGAAAGTGACTATCATTTCTCTCCAAAAGAGAGAACACACTAGCGCCCCTCGATTTTTTCGATTCATATCGTCAGGATTAATATTGATATATATATCGATATACGATATATCGTTACATGCCTAGTGTTTATTGTCATGATTTGTCACGACAAGAGTTGGCTTTGTCCGCGGCGTAAACGTCTTTAAAGAAATACTTTCTGAAAAGTCTGAGGAAAATGAACGCAGATTTATTTATTTAAAGACGGTTACGCCGCGGACAAAGCCAACTCGGATCGTGACAAATCATGACAATGAACACAATGTTTTGGGCCAATCAAATAATTTATAAGAAGGAAAAACAACAAAAAAAGTGTTGTAACCTGCCGTTTTTTTCTACTTTCTAATAATTTGTTTGGCCCAAAACATTGTGTTTATTTTCATGATTTGTCACAACAAGAGTTGGCTTTGTCCGTGGCGTGAACGTCTTTAAATAATTACTTTCTGAAAAGTCTGAGGAAAATGGACAGGGATTTCTTTTCCGGGTCTCTCAAGGGGGCGGGACTGCGACGCTCTATAGAGTATATAATGTCTTGCAGAGAAACGACGAGTTGAAAAAAGGTTCACTTCTCTGGACTCTAACATTACACCTAGCTACATGTTTAAGCATTTATTTCATATTTACATCTATTTCAGCTCTGACACTTATTTCAGCCGTGCTCTAGTAATTGACTAATTTTAAGACTGGTGAAAATCTGGTGAAAATCTGGAATTTGCGCGATGGCAGTCTCTCAGTCAAATGTGGTCACAATAATGATTACTTTCTCCACCGCTCGCTACTGCGGAAATTCCCCAAAAAAAGATAAAAAACGCAAGACCTTCAGCTCAGATTTTGCTACATCAGGCTGCTCATGCTCGTTCGTTGGGCACACAGGGAACGTCACAATGCTCCGACACTACTAAAACGGAGCGGCTTCTTCCTGTTTTTTTTGTTACTCGTATAGGACGACAAGAGGAGCGAGTGGATCTACCGAGGCTCCACCAGACTGGAGCCCATGTACAACCTGAAGACCAACTCGGCCAGCACGCAGGAGAAGAAACTCGCCGGGGCGCTGATGAGAACCAGGCCTAATACCATGGGTAATATACCGCAATTACGCACGCACACACGCACACACACACACACCAGTGCTGATTTTGTCGATTAACCCATTCCGACCCGAGATCAGATTCCAAGAATGTCTTCTACATCCTGACAGTTTTCTGAAAAAGCTATGTTTCTATGTCAGACGTTCTTCAATTTTTCAAAAATAGCAGACCTACAAGCTCGTCTATGAGCTTGTAGATCTGCTATTTTTCAATAGCTAAAGCATAACGTAATGCTAACACCAAAACGGGTTCCCGCCCCCAAAATGGGTTAACCCATTTTAGAAGATGTCTTCTAAATCATGAAACATTTTCTGTAAAAACCTCGTGTTTTCTATATCGGTGGTTCTCAATATTTCATGTCGAGGAGGACCCCACAAATGATATATGTATTAGGCCGCCGACCCCCATCTGAAAATATGTTGTTCCAGGGACCTCCCAGAAGCAAAGATTTGAGTTAAAAAAAGATGTTCGCTCTGGGTGATAAGGGTGTGAAGTTCAGTCACGCGGGAGAGACTCGGAGTAGAGCCGCTGCTCCTTCGCCTGGAAAGGAGCCAGCTTAGGTTGGTTCGGGGCATCTGGTTAGGATGCCTCTCGAGCGTTTCCCTATGAGGTCCTCGATGCACGTCCCACTGGGAGGACACCACCGGGGCAGACCAAGGTGCAGTTGGAGGGAACGTGGCCTTGGAACGTCTCGGAATCCCCCAGGAGGAAGTTATTAATGTTGCTCTGGAGAGGGGAAGTCTGGAGCTCTCTGGTGGAGCTGTTGCCCCCGCGACCCGACTACGGATAAGCGGTTGAAGATGGATGTTCGCTCTGGAAGAATATACTGTATATTCAAAGATTTGAGGCACATTTTCACGATTTTTCGAAAATGGCAGACGTCGAGTGCTGCGCTATGAGCTTGTAGATCTGCTATTTTTCAATAGCTAGTAGATCTGCTATTTTTCAATAGCTAAAGTATTACACAATGCTTAAAACACCAAAAGGGGTTCCTGCCCAGAATGGGTTAAAACTATGACCAATACTGTTCGTCAACTACCTTTTTTCACTGCCGAAAACGAAATAAAAACAAAACTTTGATGACTAAGACTAAATATATTGACAATTTCGTCAAACAAATATAAACTAGACTAAAATATTAGGGAGGGACTAGTGAAAAAGATTTCCAAGGCATTTTATGTTCGGTTACGCTTGGGTGGGAAAAAAAGAGCTGCACCACTCAGTTCACACGGGTGCGATTTATTATCTTTTTATCGTGAAAATGTGGTGCAAATCTTTGAATCTATATTCTTTCAGAGTGGACGTTTTTAACTCAAATCTTTGCTTGGGGGGGGGGGGGGGGGGGGGGGGGGGTCGGCGGCCAAATACATAAAATGTTGGGGGTCCTTGACATGAAATGGTTTGAGAACCACTGACATAGAAACATAGGGTTTTTCAGAAAACTTCTACAAACTTAAGAAGACATTTGTAGAATCGTCCTCGGGTCTAAATGGGTTAAGTAATGTTTCAGTAATATTGGAAATGCGGCATTCAGTGGCAAAATATACAGTTCCGCAATGTTTCACCTGGCAAACAATGTTGCAATTTACACAATGACTAAGCAATCATTCACATGCACTGAAAATCACTAAACGTGTGGGACTACCGCTAGGAAGGACAACGCGTCACGCTGCGACTAGGGTTGGGATTTGTTACGATTTTAACGGTTCCGGATCCTTCCCGGATCCCTCTTTAATGGTTACGGTTCCTAACGGTACCCTTAACGGATCCTAATATTGTTTTTTTCTGACATATGTACATGTTGTCTTTAATGTTCAGATTAATTTAATATGAAGGACCCCTTACCCTAATGGAAACGAGCCATATAAAATCCTCTTAGCAGACCTTGTATTGAACTGTATAGGCTACGTTCCTGTGCTTTTTTTCTGCAAACTGTTTCTAAAGTAATCAATCTATGGAGGTATATATGCGCCTAAACGCAACAGCCACGCGATTAATTTAGAGCCACATCAAAAGCAGTTGAGTTGCGTATAAGTTGTAAAAAAAATAAGTGCAGACAAATTGATTTGGCTCTATAGTTAACGTGATTAATATATCTGACAAATATCATAGAGAAAGACGTCGAGTCATTGGCGTTCTAAATGAACACCATTAACAGCCCTTATGCTCATGTCGCCGCAGAGCAGCGCCAAAAAAATACATCTTTCTAGCGACATCAAAGCTAGCTTTCGACAATACTGTCCCAGTCCCTCTCGCTCCGCGGCGGTCGCTGAATGCACAGAACAGTGGACCCCCCACTCACCCATGTAGCCTGGGGTGACGTCACCCCAGGCTCTGCTCGCTTTGCATGCACAGACACAGCGGAGCTAAATGACGACCGATGAGAACCGTTTGGGGGGGGGGACCGTTAATAAAATAAAAAAAAACGATGGAACCGGCTCCGGATCCGCAATGTCGGAAACCGGGTCTGAAATGGACCCGGTGAGCTTTGTGAGCCTTGTGAGCTTGTAGATCGGCTATTTTCTGCAAGTGTATAAAATCAGTCGGGCATCATCAAGGCCCGCCCAAAATACATTTTAGTCGACTAAATCGACTGTAGATTTAGTCGAGTAAAATCTTATGATATTTAGTCGACTGAAACTGGACTTGCTAAATGGTCTGCCAAAAACAACACATGATTTGAACCCACTTTTTATTTTACATTCCTCATTGCCCCTCTCTCTCTCTCTCTCTCTCTCTCTCTCTCTCTCTCTCTCGGTCTCTCTGTCTCTCTGTCTCTCTCTCTCTGTAGGAGCGTTGAGGAGTAAAGGTCCCGTGGTCCAGTACACCAGCGAGGGTCCCGTACTAGCGTCGCCCTCCAAAGGTCCTCAACCGACGCCCGTCGCCTCGCCGCCCTCCCTCCTCGCCACCCCGCCCTCCCTCGCCCTGCCACCCCCATACCCAACCGCCCTGGCACCCCCACGATTTGAGTAAGTGTTAACCCATTCTGACCTGAGATCAGATTCTAAAAAATGTCTTCTACACATCCTGACAGCTTTCTGAAAAAGCCATGTTTCCATGTCAGTCGTTCTTCGATTTTTCAAAAAAACAGCAGTCCTACAAGCTCGTAGCGCGCCACTCGGTAGCTCTTCCCCATGACCTACGCATCTAAAATATGAACGCTTCTAAAGACTCTTAGCTAGTGATTTGTCCGATTTAGCCTGAACCACTGCTATTGTAATTGTCTCAGCAGTTCATTTAAAGGAGAATTCCATACTAAAAGGCTTTCTTACCTTTCTTTGTAGTTGTTACGTCCCCACCAAAGAGGTCCAGGTGTTATTTTGTGCAAAAGCTCCTTATTGGCTGTTTCCCCTACCATAAGCCCTAAATGAATTGCATTGAATTGAATGGGGCTATGGGGTGTTGTGCTAATTCGCTTATTTCCATCGCTCAAAATTACAATTTCTTTGTATATATCCTCTCTTCAGAATGTAAATAATATCCCAAGCGGCACACTTTACTACTTCTTTCGATGGAAATAAGCGAACTAGCATAACACCCCATAGCCCCATTCAATTCCCATTCAATGCAATGCAATTCATTGAGGGCTTATGGTAGGGGAAATAGCCAATAAGGAGTTTTTGCACAAAAAAACACCTGGACCTCTTTGGTGGGGAAGTAACAACTACAAAGAAAGGTAAGAAAGACAAGAAAGCATTCTAGCATGGAATTCTCCTTTAAGGATGTGATGGAACCACTTCCTGGTTTCTTCAATGGTGGAACCTTGTTCCTCCAATTCCTTGGGTTCCCGATCCCAATCCTACGCTCGTATACTTCAGTGTACTTGCTCAAGGACACCAGGGGGGAACGTTTAAGATGAAACGTTTACAAACAAGAAAACCATATAACGCGTGTGTGTGTGTGTCTGTGTTTCAAGTTACAGCAACAAACACCAGATGGCGAAGAAGAGCACGTCTCCGTTCATTCCGGGGATCGGAGGAACTCACGCGTCCAAAATGCTGCAGATGAGCACCAGTCCCACGATCAGCAGGTCATTATTTCTGTTCATTTGACCGTCGTTGTCGTTTTGTATTGTAAACCCATTCTGACCTGAGATCAGATTCATACGAGGTTTCCACCGGACACACACTGGTCTGATTAAAACCCATTCTGACCTGAGATCAGATTCTAAAAATGTCAGTCGTTATTCGATTTTTCAAAAATCGCAGACCTACAAGCTCGTAGCGCGCCACTCGGTGGCGCGCTACGAGCTTGTAGATGTGCTATTTTTCAATAGCTAAAGCATAACATGATGCTAACATTTAGAATGGCTTAATCTCTGAAATATGGCGACAAAGATCATGTCTTCGCCCCATCTGCGAGTACGTTGACTTCGCCTCGCCAGGCTTTTCCACCACCTCGGAGGACAGCCTGGTCTCCGTTTCAAAAGTCCGTATGATCCTCTCGGGAGCGGATGATATCGTCATACGTCATGTTGTAGTGTCGTTTTGTGTAGTCAGACAGGCAATTTTTCTCAATAAAAGCTCTCGTATAGCCTGTAGCTTTTATTGAGAAAAATTCCTTTGAGGGGAAAAGGAAGTTGCCGCCCCGTTGTTCCTGCCTGTCGACTACAAAACGATACTACGACATGACGTGACGATGTCATCCGCTACCCGACCGGATCATATACCCTAAATGGAATGGTGCCCAGGCTAGAGTACGTATGTCTTTCTTTGTGTAATTCACAATCTAATCGTGCGGTCCGCTGGACCGATGAGCACCATATATTTTGTGCAACGCGCCATCGCGCCACGGAAGTAAATGGTGCATTTATATAGCGCCTTTATCCAAGGCGCTTTACATAGATTGTGCATTACATTCACCCATTCACACACACACACATTCATACACGGATGGAGGGATGGCAGCGGAAACCATGCAAGGCACTAGCTCTGGTCCATAGCCTTCTACTGCTTCAGTATAAGGCTATGGGACTTTCGTTTTAAATCTCAAATGGAAATCAGACCAGCCTCTCCTCTTAAATAAAAATAATGTTTTTCTACTCACCAAAACAAAGGCGGGTCGTGTCATTAGAAAGCCTACTTTCCTTAGTGGACGCACTCTGAGCCCCACAAAAGCAAAAGCGCCCCTCACTTCACACGAGTGTGGTTTTTGTTGCGAACGCAGTGAGCACTTACTATGAGACCTAGCAGATCATGTCTGTGTGTCCGTCCGTGTGTCCGTGTGTCTGTGTGTCACGCTTTTGTGCCCATATATGGAGCTGCTTTGGGGACTCCTTATATGGTTATGGCTGAGTCCTGGTGACATGAGTGTGATGGCGTGGTCCAACTTGTGCCCATATATGGAGCTGCTTTGGGGACTCCTTATATAAATCTTTAAAAAAAAAATATATATGTACGAGCTGCGTTCGCTTCCCGCGTTTGCGCGTCTTACTGGTTATATATAACTAAGCAATACGATTCAGTCGGGTCAACCTGCTCTCTGCCCGGAACCAAACGGAACTAAATGAAACCCTTTCTCTCTCTCTCTCTCTCTCTCTCTCTCTCTCAACCCTCTCCGTAGACCTCCGAGTTCCGCCGTGTCTTCGCTGGGTTCTCCGTCGCCCTCCATCGGCCTCTCCTCCACCACCACCACCACGAGATACATCGTGGTGGCGCCTCCGCCCCAGCTCCTCCCGCCCCCGCCGCCCCCTCCTCCCCCCACTCCCATGGTGCTCCTCGCCCCCCCTCCTCCTCCTCCTCCCCCCGCCGCCGTGCCCCAGGCCATCATGCCCCAGCACAAGACGTACCGCGCGCCCACCGACCGCATCTTCTACATGGCGCACGGCTGCAACGCGGGCTGCCTGAACCGCGTGCGGCCGGCGCGCGCCGACGCCCACCGGGGCTGCAACCCGCTGCTGAAGCCCCTGCTGTACGACTTCAGGCGCATGACGGGCCGGCGCAAGGTCAACCGCAAGGTATGTAGGAGGACCGCCGGTGTTGTTTTTGTTTTGGGTCATAGTCCTCTTGAATAGTTTTCTATTTTTAGTTTTTTTTTGTCTCATTTTAGTCACCCGGAATGTATTGGTGGTGTTGGTCTGGTTTTAGTCGACTAAATGTCATAAGATTTTAGTAGACTGAATCGGTTGATTTAGTCGAACAAAATGCTTTTTGGCGGGCCTTGATGCCGTCGTAATGACTTGCTGAAAATAGCCGATCTACAAGCTGATGTAAAGCTCTGATGTAAAGCTCTGCTGTAAAGCTCTGCTGTAAAGCTCTGCTGTAAAGCTCTGCTGTAAAGCTCTGCTGTAAAGCTCTGATGTAAAGCTCAGATGTAAAGCTCAGATGTAAAGCTCTGCTGTAAAGCTCTGCTGTAAAGCTCTGCTGTAAAGCTCAGATGTAAAGCTCTGATGTAAAGCTCTGATGTAAAGCTCTGATGTAAAGCTCTGCTGTAAAGCTCTGCTGTAAAGCTCTGATGTAAAGCTCTGATGTAAAGCTCTGATGTAAAGCTCTGCTGTAAAGCTCTGCTGTAAAGCTCTGCTGTAAAGCTCTGCTGTAAAGCTCTGCTGTAAAGCTCTGCTGTAAAGCTCTGATGTGAAGCTCTGCTGTAAAGCTCTGATGTAAAGCTCTGATGTAAAGCTCTGCTGTAAAGCTCTGATGTGAAGCTCTGCTGTAAAGCTCTGATGTAAAGCTCTGATGTAAAGCTCTGCTGTAAAGCTCTGATGTGAAGCTCTGATGTAAAGCTCTGCTGTAAAGCTCTGATGTAAAGCTCTGATGTAAAGCTCTGATGTAAAGCTCTGATGTAAAGCTCTGCTGTAAAAGAACGTTCAGAACTCTCAGGATTTTTAGACATTTGTAGAATCGTCCTCACAGTTCTGCCATCGGCTTGAACCAAACTGAACGTCTCTCTCTCGCCCCCTCTCTCTCTCTCTCGCCCCCCCCCCCCCCACCCAGATGTCGTTCCACGTCATCTACAAGGCCCCGTGCGGCCTCTGCCTGCGGAACATGTCGGAGATCCAGAAGTACCTGTTCCAGTCGCGCTGCGACTTCCTCTTCCTGGAGATGTTCTGCCTGGACCCCTACGTGCTGGTGGACCGGCCCTTCCAGCCCCAGCGGCCCTTCTACTACATCTCCGACATCACCGAGGGCAACGAGGACATCCCCCTCAGCTGTGTCAACGAGATCGACCAGACGCCGCCGCCCAGCGTCGTCTACAGTGAGACACACACACACACACACACACACACACACACACACACACACACACACACTAGGGCGTTCACTTCTAGTCATTTTTTACTCGTTGACCAGTTGTTTAACTACCTATTATGTAAAAAATAATAATAATAAAAACTGTGTGTACATTGGTGACTATAACTATAACCAGGGCTGCACATAAGCGGTGCGCTAGCACCGCATGCGTCGTCAAAATTCAAAATGCGCTGTCAATCAAGCGCCGGGGAAGCGCTTCTGCGTACTAACAGCTGGGGGGCGCCTAGAATGATTATTATGACCAGAATACTAGTAAATTCTGTTGGGCGAAAGCATTTTCAACCGACTGCCACTCAAAGTGTGGCTACTGGCCAATCACGGCACGTCTTGCACAAGCGCACTGGCCATTGTGGCCAATCACAGTGTGTCCTTACTCAAAAGGGGGAGGATTCCATGCTGCTTTCTGCTGGGAGGAGGTCGGTTGACAGGAGAAAACTGTCTCCCTCCATTTGCCGCTGTGCTTGTGTTTGTTTTCCGGCTGCTGGAGCAGCATGGTTGCTCGTGTGCGATGCCGTATCTCACAGCCTAGGCACCGGCCCCCGACTTTTTACGGGTACTAAGGTTTTATTTCCGACATGAACATCGTAAAGTCGGGTAGTGTACACTGTTTATTTTTGCACCGAGGAGCCATGTGTGTCTGACTGTCTGACTACGTCAGCTAAAAACTAAAGGGAAGCCTGATGTATGCTTCGCCGTACGATGTGTCGCATGTTAAAAAAAATAGCTGATCTGCAAGCTCACAACGTGTCGCAACACGCTGTGAGCTAGTAGATCGGTTATTTAAATTCAAAATAATAAAAAAATCTAAATATTGCTTTGATGCTCATATTATCCTTAGGAAGTATTAAGTTGTTTTTATTAGAATATGCATTCCATAGGGCTGGACCACACATGGACCTAGATTTTAGGAAATTTAGATTTTTTAAATGGGATGAATCTACAACAAGAGCCATTCTAGGGCTTAATCTAGCTTTGCAATACCCTCCATTGACTCCCCACTCATCAATACCCTCCATTGACTCCCCACTCATCAATACCCTCCATTGACTCCCCACTCATCAATACCCTCCATTGACTCCCCACTCATCAATACCCTCCATTGACTCCCCACTCATCAATACCCTCCATTGACTCCCCACTCATCAATACCCTCCATTGACTCTCCACTCATCAATACCCTCCATTGACTCCCCACTCATCCAATAAATATCGTTTTGCTATAAGTTATTCATCCCTCTTTTATCCATCCCGGCGAGACGGGTCGCCGCATTTTAGGAGCACCAAGAAAACTCCTCCAGGTGCTCCTCTAAATACTAGACCAAAAAAAGTTGTGTGCAGCCCTGACTATAATCTACCTGATCTTGAGGCCTACAAAATAAAATAAAAATGATAATTTTCTTTCTTATCAACTAGTACCAACATTAAAGGTCGACTAGTGTATTTACTAGTCGACTAGTTAAATAGTCGACTAGTTGCTTAACCCATTCTGACCTGAGATCAGATTCATACGAGGTTTTCACTGGACACACACTGGTCTGATTAACCCATTCTGACCTGAGATCAGATTCTAAAAATGTCAGTCGTTCTTCGATTTTTCAAAAATAGCAGACCTACAAGCTCGTAGCGCGCCACTCGGTGGCGCGCTATGAGCTTGTAGATCTGCTATTTTTCAATAGCTAAAGCATAACATGATGCTAACACCAAAACGGGTTCCCGGTCAGAATGGGTTAAAGCCCTAAAACGCGCCCACACACACACACACACACACACACACACGAGGAAATCCCCCTGAGCTGTGTCAACGAGATCAACCAAACACTGCCTCCTAGCGTTCCATACAGTTACACGCACGCACGCACACACACACGTATCAATGAATGATCCGTAACCTTGTACTCTTCGTCTTCTCCTTATTCCTTCTCCTCCTCCTCCTCCTCCTCCTCCTCCAGGTAAGGAGCGTATTCCAGAGAAAGGAGTGCATATAAACACCAGTGCAGACTTCCTGGTTGGATGTGACTGCACCGACGGCTGCATAGACAAGTAAGTCTGCCTCGGTTCACTGTCTTTTTTTCTTTTTTAGTTATATTGTTCTTCGTTTTATAGTGACTCATAGGAATAGACTATGTGACAACCGGGTATAGTCTGGTGACCACCGGAGAGACGGGTGACAGCCGGGAATGTAGACGGCACCCGGGTGAGCATTATGGGTTTGGCGGCGCCCCCAGCCTGTGTCCTCCGTGAGGAGGAAGCCCAACAGCCCTCGGTGAGGCCTTCAGGAGGGCCATTCGAGCAGCAAGCGGAGCACCACCTTCTCGCTCGGGTGGAGTCTGCGGAACCCATATGCCCACCACTCCTGAATGAAGTGTCTGGTGCTGGGACTCTGGTGCAACCCACAGGCCCTGGGCCTGGCGAGAGCATGAGTGGACCTGGTGAGACGTAGGAGGGGCCCGGACAGGAGTCAACCCACAGAGCCTATAGTCCTTCCATGCGCCATAAGCGTACCTCCCAGTCCCGGCAGAGTAGTTCTGGAGTAGTTCCAACATATTGTGTGGCCCTGGTTTTTCCCTAGTGGGACTGATCGAGGGTAGCTACTGGGACGTAAGTCGGGACTTGATCAACCCCGGCTGGGTCGCCTGAGTGAGGGGTATGATGTTGAGAGACCCGAAACCCCGTTGACCTCAGGATACATCACTGAGGACACGTCCCCAGGTGCATCCATGGAATGTATTCTTTTTAGTTTAATATGTGACATCATTTAGTTCTGATGAAACTAAATGCAAAAAGCGGCACTCCAAAGTAAAAGTCTGCTGCCTCAGACGCAATTTCTCTGTGTGCTCTGAAGAAGGCTCTGCCGAAACGCCTCTGCGTTCTCAAATGAACATGAGGCATTGCATTCTGAGCCAGTCTTGCATCTTTTATTTTTGGACTTTTTTCCTATTTACCGGTAGTTAGTTTATGAGTTTAAAGGAGCATTTCATGCTAGAAGGCTTTCTTACCTTTATTTGTAGTTGTTACGTCCCTACCAATGAGGTCCAGGTGTTATTTTGTGCAAAAGCGCATTATTGGCTCCCTTACCATAAGCCCTCAATTAATTGCATTGAATTGAATGGGGGCTATGGGGTGTTGTGCTAATTTGCTAATTTCCATTGCTCAATGCTAAAAAAAAAAAAATTGTATATCTTCTCTTCATAATGTAAATAGTATCCCAAGCAGGGCACTTTACTACTTATTTCGATGGAAATAAGCGAATTAGCACAAAAACCCAACCCCCATTGAGGGCTTATGGTAGGGGAAATAGCCAACAATGCACTTTTGCACAAAACAACACCTGGACCTCTTTGGTGGGGACGTAACGACTACAAATAAAGGTAAAGAAAGCCTTCTAGCATGGAGTTCTCCTTTAAGTTATTTTCAAAGCTGAGCACCCACTGCCTCAACCAAAGGGCAGATTCCAGAGGAAGCGCACCTGCCTTTTCTTTCTTTATCATTTAGTCATGCTCGTGCATTGTGTGTGTGTGTGTGTGTGTGTGTGTGTGTGTGTGTGTGTGTGTGTGCAGGACCAAGTGTTTGTGTCACCAGCTGACGCTGCAGGCGACGGCGTGCACCCCGGGCGCTCAGACCAACTACAGCGCAGGTTACACACAAAAAAGGCTGGAGGAGTGTCTTCCTACTGGGTGAGACGCGCACACACACTCTCTCTCTCTCACACACACACACACACACACACACACAAAAAAGGCTGGAGGAGTGTCTTCCTACTGGGTGAGGCGCACACACACTCTCTCTCTCTCTCTCTCTCACACACACACACAAATGGCTGGAGGAGTGTCTTCCTACTGGTTGAGACGCGCACAGACGCTCTCTCTCTCTCTCACACACACACACACACACAAATGGCTGGAGGAGTGTCTTCCTACTGGGTGAGACGCACACACAGCCTCTCTCTCTCTCACACACACTCACACACAAATGGCTGGAGGAGTGTCTTCCTACTGGGTGAGACGCACACACAGCCTCTCTCTCTCTCTCTCACACACACACACACAAATGGCTGGAGGAGTGTCTTCCTACTGGGTGAGACGCACACACAGCCTCTCTCTCTCTCACACACACTCACACACAAATGGCTGGAGGAGTGTCTTCCTACTGGGTGAGACGCGCACACAGCCTCTCTCTCTCTCACACACACTCACACACAAATGGCTGGAGGAGTGTCTTCCTACTGGGTGAGACGCGCACACACACACACACACACACACAAACACACACGCACACACACACACGGTTCCTCAGTGGGGTTACTAGAGGTGAAACATTACAGTAAAGTTTAAACGACACAGGGTTGATGGAGCTGCTTGACCATTGAGCGATTTAAATCTGCTATAAGCAATAATATGTTATAACATTTGAATTACCTTTTTGGTATTCAGACAGCCAGCAATGGGTGGAACGCTCCCAACAAAATGTATAGTCTCTGTGACACCATATAGGGCGCCGCAATCTGCATTCAAAGATGTTCCTATAGAAGCTTTTGTCGTTGGTTGATTTGCCCGTCTGCTTCCTGATTGCGTCATTGCGTTTTATACCAATGACAAAGCTTCTAGGAACATCTTTGAATGCAGATCGTGGCCCCTATAGATGTGTCACAGAGCCTTTGGGAGCGTTATACCCATTGCTGGCTGTCTGAATACCAAAAAAGGTCATTAAATATAAAGGCTAATAACAAAAGCCATTTTGGGAGGGAACCCCTTTTGGTGTTAGCACTATGCTATGCTTTAGCTATTGAAAAATAGCAGATCTACAAGTTCATAGCGCGCCACCGAGTGGCGCGCTACGAGCTTGTATAGGTCTGCTATTTTTGACTGACATAGAAACATAGCTTTTTTCAGAAAACTGTCAGGATGTAGAATCTGATCTCAGGTCAGAATGGGTTCAGTAGAAAGGCTAATAACAAAAGCTTTAAATCAATTATGTCTCCCCCTCCCCCTCCCCCTCCCCCTCTCCCTCTCCCTCTCCCTCTCCCTCTCCCTCTCCCTCTCCCTCTCCCTCTCCCTCTCCCTCTCCCTCTCCCTCTCCCTCTCCCTCCCCCTCTCCCCCTCCCTCTATCTCTCTCTCTCTCTCTCCCCCTCCCTCCCCCCCCAACCAGCATCTACGAGTGCAACAAGCGGTGCAAGTGCTGCGCGGCCATGTGCACCAACCGCCTCGTTCAGCACGGCCTGCAGGTGCGCCTGCAGCTGTTCAAGACCCAGAACAAGGGCTGGGGCATCCGCTGTCTGGACGACGCCGCCAAGGGCTCCTACATCTGCATCTACGCCGGTACGATACACACACTGCACACACGCTGCCATAATGGCAGACCAAGAAGAGTAATTAATTATACGGAGCGGGATTTTTTATTTTGATTTACAATTCATAGGAGAGCAGTACAGAATATTCAGGATTGCACAAAAAGGTCTGAGGACTCATTTCCATTGTGATCCAAATAAATAAATAAATAGTTACAGTACAGCATGTGATAAGAAGAACATGTGTACTAACGTTACAATACTAATGACATTTACAACCGGCCATCATAGATCAATAAACAAACAGACAATAAATTGATATAAATGGATAAATACAGCACTATACTAACTTGCCCATCAGCCACTTTTTCAACAATTTTTTTTTTAAATGTTCAAAGACTGGGCAAATTGAATTTCCCTTGGGATTTTGTTCCAATCCTCCACCCCTGTATATTTAACCCATTCTGACCTGAGATCAGATTCATACCAGGTTTCCACTGGACACACACTGGTCTGATGAACCCATTCTGACCTGAGATCAGATTCTAAAAATGTCAGTCGTTCTTCGAATTTAAAAAAAATAGCAGACCTACAAGCTCGTATCGCGCCACTCGGTGGCGCGCTATGAGCTTGTAGATCTGCTATTTTTCAATAGGTAAAGCATAACATGATGCTAACACCAAAATGGGTGCCCGGTCAGAATGGGTTAAATGAGCTTCTACCTACCCTATGTCTCAGGTTTGGTGGTTTAATATCAGCTACACTATAGCCCTTGTGTTCAAACTATGGAACTGGTTAACACAATCAGTAACCTTTTTATATATAATATTTTGGGCATTGTTCTTTTAAAATGTTATAGACCATAATGAGTCTCAGTTGTATTCTGCCTTCCACTGGGAGCCAATTTAATTCTATAAAATGGTTAGCGCCCAATGTGGGTTCTTGGGGAGAGATAAAGGACTATACCCTCATTAGTTTAGTTTGTGATGTCTGTAGTTTATCTTTGGTATTTTTTAGATAAGCTGCTGTACCAGGTTAGGCAGGTGTAATCATGCGGAGATAATCGCATGATGAAAAGATCCTCTGCGATGGGAGCTGTTTTTTCAGTGACCACGTGATTTCCTTTTTTGACTGTTTACTGTACAAGAACAGTCAAACGGTGACTTGCATGTTTGTGCAAGGGGTGCCAAATCTCCTCTCCCAAAAATTGGGAACCAGTGATCTAAATTCTCCCTCTCTCTCCCTTCCGTTCTCTCTCTCTGTCTCTCTCCCCTCTCCCCCCCTCCCTCCCTCTCTCTCTCTCTCTCTCCAGGCAAGATCCTGACGGACGACTTCGCCGACAAGGAGGGCCTGGAGATGGGCGACGAGTACTTTGCCAACCTGGACCACATCGAGAGCGTGGAGAACTTCAAGGAGGGCTACGAGAGCGAGGCGCACTGCTCCGACAGCGAGGGCAGCGGCGTGGACATGTCCCGCATGAAGATCCAGCCGTCCGGCGGCGGCGGCGGCAACAACGCCGGCGCGCGGCCGCAAGGGAAGAGGGACGGCAAGGGCAAAGGTGAGGGAGCGTACAGGCACAGGCTTTAGTTTAGGACATGGGTTTTCAACAGGTGGTCCGTTGTGGACCACTGGTGGTCCATGGAGGTATTGCATGTGGTCCCTGACCATGCATTTAGTAATGTATAGGATTTGTTTTAAATGTTCTTTCCACTAGTTGAGAAACCGTCAACTAGTGACCTGTGATGAGTCCATCCATGTACGGTAGTCATTCACTGCGAAGTTCCAAGTTCAAGGAATTCAACAGAAAAAGGGAGTTAGAATCTCAAGAAGGGGGAAGTGCACCGGATTGTCTGGTTGAGTCATTATTATTATTAGGACATTTTACCAGTAGTAGTCAACGGTTGAGAAACAGTGGGATATGTATACACATGGCATGCATAGCAAGTGTTAACTTACAAAAGAAGCACTAATCTTAGCCCATATCCCCAGTTCCCCACCCAACACAATAGTGGTCCCCAGGTTGATTCGAAGTCAGGGTGGTGGTCCCTGGTTCACAATCAGTTGAAAACCCCGTGGTTTAGGACATACTATTGGGCCGACCGTCGTTACACCGACAACCTACCTGACCGTAACCCATTCTGACCTGAGATCAGATTCTAAAAATGTCTTCTACATCCTGACAGTTTTCCATTCTGACCCGAGATCAGATTCCAAAAAAAGTCTTCTACTTCCTGACAGTTGTCTGAAAAAGCTATGTTTCTATGTCAGTCGTTCTTCGATTTTTCAAAAAAATAGCAGACCTACAAGCTCGTAGCGCGCCACCGAGAGCTTGTAGATCTGCTATTTTTCAATGGCTAAAGCATAATGTAATGCTAACACCAAAAGGGGGTTCCCGACCTAAAATGGGTTAAAAGGACAACTTTAGTTTTTTTTTAGGTTGTTATTAGATAAAGTAAAAGATTTTTTTTCATGTGCTGCTTTCTTTTGTTTTAGGGATTTTAGCTGTTTTTGACAGGGGGGCATTCGAGCATGGGGCTGAATATGTATTTCTTTACAAAATGTTACAAAAAGTGATTTTCTTTTTTTATTATTTACTATAGTCCTACTAGATCCCAGGAAATTACATCTGGCCACAAAAGATCACAAGATCTACTGAATGTGTCAAACTGACATATTGAGCCTGTTACAGTGTGGCTTCCCCCCCTGTATAGGCTATATCTTCATATTCAGTAGATCCTGTGAACTTTTGTGGCCAGATGTAATTTCTTGGGGTCTAGTAGGACTATAGTAAATAGCCCCCCCTGTCAAAAACAGCTAAAACTAAAGAAAGCAGCAAATGAAAAAGAAAATTAACACTCATCTTTTACTTTCTCTAATAACAACCTAAAACATGAACCGTGGTTGAAAAAAACAAAAAACTAAAGTTGTCCTTTAACCCATTTTGGTGTCAGCATTATGTCATGCTTTAGCTATTGAAAAATGGCAGATCTACAAGCTCATAGCGGCACGCTACGAGTGGCGCGCTACGAGCTTGTATAGGTCGAACGACTGACATAGTAGAAGACATTTTTTTAGAATCTTGATCTCAGGTCAGAATCGGTTAACCCGCAAGCACGGGAGAGCAGCGCATGTGTGACCGTTGGTTTCCGGCATGTCGGTCCTTTGGTGTGTCTAATCTGTGTGTGTCCCTCCCTCCTGTCCTCTGGTGTGTCTGTCCCTCCCGTCCTCTCGTCTGTCTGTCCTCTCGTCTGTCTGTCCTCTCGTCTGTCTGTCCTCCAGGCGACTCTTCGAAGGACAGCAACGACGAGGACGACAAGGACTCCAAGAGCGACGAGGAGAGCGACGGCTCGGACCACACCTTCGGACTGAACAAGGACAACTACTTCAACTCCAGCTCCGTGTGGAGGAGTTACACCACGCGCAGACAGGCAAAGGGTATAAATGACTACAATGGCCATTTTTCACTAAGTCACAGTAATATCCAGCAGAACCTTTTTTGTATTGACTCGTATAACATTGACTTAATTCTCCACTTCTTATTGTTATGAAACCTCACGAGATCCAATGAATGGCCGGAGATCGCCGTCCTCGTGTGCTTATTTATTTCCATCCACAAACGGGATCCTCCTGAGCTTCTCTCAAAAAGGGTCCACTTGAAGATAATTAACTGGCTTAAACAACATCAAAGAAAAATTATAAAAACACGATTCCTTTGCTAATTTACGGTTGCAAAGTTTACTTAATTTACGGTTACAAAGTTTACGGTCAAAAAACTGTGTCGTTCCACTGTTGTATCAGCTCAACTCAACTTTCTCTTTTATCTGACGTCACTGGACAATCTCACATGCGCAGTACCTGTTATATCGCTCAAAATAACACGGTATATTTAGAAATGTACAATAAAGTATTGCAATAAACAATACCTAATATTAGTAAACAACCACAATACCAAAATGCAACTACTGATAATAATAATAATAACAATAACACTATCACCTTGAGAAAACACAATTATAATAAACAAAAAATGCAGTAATATTGTAAATCACTCAAAATGTGCTTACGGTCAGTTTTGGCTCCTACAATGACATGGTTTATTTAGTTTTGTGTTGTTGTTTGTATTACCCCCTTTTGTGCCAGAGAAACAAATACGTTTCCAATACAAGAAATAAATGTTTTCCGAATCGGCGATATCGGCCGATAACCGATTTTACGTGGCAGATACATCGGTGATAAGACACGGCCTCCACTGCCCGACGCTGTGTTTTTGAAGGATTATCAAATAATAAATGCTCTCAAATAACGTCTGCGGACACAAACGGGAGCACAAAAGGTTAACACTGTGATAGTCAGAAGAAGAAGAAATGTACCCATTTGGTGTTTTAATCGTTACGTTATACTTTAGCTATTGGAAAGTAGCAGACCTACAAGCTCATAGCACGCCACCGAGTGGCGCGCTCGCTATGAGCTTGATTGTAAAATCGCGCTCGATTGTAAAATCAATGTTAATTTAACTCTGAGAGTGTACATTTGTACGCTCTCAGAGTCACAGGCCAACAAGGGTCGATTTGGTTCCTAACTGTCATTTAGCTGGGTACCCCCTGGAACTCCCCCAAGGACCCCCTGGGGGTCCCCGGACCCCACTTTGGGAACCATTGCCCTAATTGCTCCCGATGTGCAGGTCGGTGACTTGCATGGTTTCCTCCGCCATCGGTGTGTCCAAATGGGTGAATGTAATGCACAATAAACATAGAGTTATTATACAATAGAGAAGACACCCAGAGGAAATCCTGAAGCGCAATGGACATAGTGGCCGAAGAAGGTATTGCAGTTTGGTAAGGTTTGGTCCTCAAACACATGAACGCGCACTAGGCTCCGTCCACTCTGCCGGTCGTCGCGCGTTCATGTGTTTGAGGACAATCCATCCAGAATGCACACTGTTCCTAAACCGGAAGGAGGAGTGGATTCGCCTCGTGCGCTTCTGAGCAACTCAATGCAAGTGGACGGGAGGAGAACTTGGGTGTCTTCTCTATTGTATATATACTCTAAGACAATAAAGCACCTTGGATAAAAGCTCTATATATAT
Source organism: Protomyctophum bolini (assembly GCF_963924005.1). NCBI lineage: Eukaryota > Metazoa > Chordata > Actinopteri > Myctophiformes > Myctophidae > Protomyctophum > Protomyctophum bolini. The sequence goes on along the minus strand of NC_137868.1, from coordinate 44,866,294 downwards.
TTTTTTTTAAATGCAGCATTTACCCTGGAATGTAGAATAATTTGTACATTCCAGTCCAGTGTTTCCATGAGAAAAAAAAAAAAAAAGAATCGTTTGATGGAGAAAGAAAAGCCGGTGATGGTGACTGTGTCTCTGTCGGTCGGTCCTCAACAGGCAGCCAGGACAGTAAAGAAGGACCGCCGTCGACAGGGGGTCCCGACGACCGGAAGCCCCCCGTGGTGCCAGAGGAGACCGGGAAGAGCAAAGTGGCCTCATGGCTGACCAGCCAGGGTCTGAAGAAGGTGACGACTCTCTCTCAGTCCTTCCCGTTTGTCTTCAGCCCAAATTCCAATGCACACTTAGCCTCGCTTAGCGATACTGATATCACTGCGTGCGATATTAGTCTGGTCCCTCTCAGCAATTTCTTTTTTTTTCTCCCGCCCCATGTTTGCATACTGGGTTGGTTGTAGTCTTGTTCAAGACGAAATCTCGTCGTCTCGTCACCGCTTCGGCCGTGAAGTCCCCCCACAATTGAGAGGGGCCAGACTCAATCTGCCTGGGGCGATATGCATTGATTGGGGAACAGACTTAATCTGCCCGGGGCGATATGCATTGATTGGGGAACAGACTTAATCTGCCTGGGGCGATATGCATTGATTGGGGAACAGACTTAATCTGCCTGGGGCGATATGCACTGAGAGGGGCCAGACTTAATCTGCCTGGGGCGATATGCACTGAGAGGGGCCAGACTTCATCTGCCTGGGGCGATATGCATTGAGATTTATGTGGCCTACTCAGTTGAAGTCTGCTCATAACTGCAATTTGATTTACGTTCAGACACTGACATTATGTAGGTCAGATCTAGCTTGTAGATCTGCTATTTTCAGCATGCAACCAAGTGTAAAATCAACCGTTGCGACGCGGCCATCAAGTCCCTCTAAAATGTATTTTTTCTCGACAATATCTCATGACATTTAGTTGACTAAAACTAGACCAACACTTAACACATTTCAGATGACGAACAAATTACTGAAAAGAAATGACATTTTATTCAAAAGACTATGAATAATAAAATAATAATTGATCCTCTTCTTTTATGCGTTCCAGGAGGGTGGAGAAGACAAGAGGTATGTTTGACTCATGTTATAAATAATGTGATGTGTACTGTATTCCCTTCAATCTATTGATTTATTTGATTGTTGCCGTCCATAAGAAGAACGTAACACATATTTCAGACTGAATCACATCTAGATTCCAAATCACTTTATTGTGCCCATTTTGGGCGGGAACCCCCTTTTGGTGTTTTAAGTATTATCTTATACTTTAGCTATTGAAAAATAGCAGATCTACAAGCTTTGAGCTTGTAGGTCTGCTATTTTTTTTTAATCGTGAAAATGTGTCGCAAATCTTTGAATATATATTCTTTCAGAGTGAACGTTTTTAACTCACTTTGCTTCTGGGGGGCGTCCCTGGAACAACATATGGGCTTCTTTTAAAGCAGGGGTAACCAACCAGGGGTTTGCGAGCTACCAGTCGATCGCGGGAACGTTTCCAGTCGATCGCGAAGTGTCCGACCCATTTGAATAATGTCAGTGCCGCTCGTCACATGCAAATTAATTTTGAGCAGAGCGCTGTGGCTCTGAGTTTGAGAATAGACCCCATCGTCCAAGGGTGTGTGTGCGTGTGTGGTGGGGGGGTGGTATCTTAGCAACACTGAATGATCTGTCCCATTGGTGTGTGCTCGTATCATGAGCCAATGGCTGCAGCTCTGAGCTTCCCAGACCCAGGTTCATATCAAGGTTCACAACAAGCCGTAAAGAGAACTGACAGGTCAGCCACAGGGCTGCTACCATATTAGCAGCTGTGAGCGCTCTTCTCTTCTCGTGAAGAAAGCAGGACAGAGTTGTCAAATAAATCCCGCCGTCATTCATACTGTATTTATTCTCCGACCCGACATTAAAATACGGAACAACGTGCGTTCATTACGGGCTCGTGACAGGCTGCAGACACTTGAGTTGGGACTACTAGCCGATAGCGCCCTGCTCCTTCAGTTTTCGTTGTTCGTTGTTATAATATATTTTATTATTGGGATTTGATCATTGATGCAAATTCTAAACATATGGATGCAGCTGCAGAAGTTGTGTTGCTTAACACATTTTGTACATAATACGTCCTGAAACGTCATAAGGATTGGAACCGAGAGGTGCCTTAGACGTCTGTGGACGTCCTAGCGACGTCCAAACGACGCGGGGCGAGATAATAATATTCAGAATAATTACTTCTTTTTTTTTTGGCATTTCGCTTTTCGCTTGCCGTATGCTAACGCTCTGTACAACTATTAGCTTGTCATTGACTCCCATGTTAGCGCGGCGGAAAGAATGACTCGTATCTCCTCATCCAGGGCGCTCTCCGTGGTGATGAATGGATCGATATGCTGGCGCTGCGTTTCTGCTCCTCATCCGTCTCTCCCGCAAAATATGAACTCTTTTTGGAGCGTATATAAATATATTAACTCATAGAATGCTGAAAGCGTTTTTAAACGTTTTATTATAGCCAAGCGCAAGAAGCGCATAACGTTTTTATACGTTTTATGGTCCAAAAAACGTATTTTTATTGATTACTATAGTTCAACTATATTTGCGCCCGGACAACTCATAATGTAACACCGATCGGCTCTAAAAAGAGTTAAAACCCCCCCCTGCTGAAAAGAGGTGTTGGTCTGAGAAGCGTCTGGCACCGCCTATTGGTTGGTCTATGCGAGGACGTACGACGTAATGGATACGGCCGTCCGGCATAGACCAACGCAGATGTCAGGGGATCTAAAATGGATGGGACAATGCTCTTGTTTGTGTGAATACACTCGATTCCCCCTCCCCTCCTGTTTCTACATGGTTTCTCCCGAGGGAGAATGGTGGGGGGGGGGGGTCTCTTCCTCTTGGATCGCATTGGCAGTTCCCCCCCCACTCCCGAGTCCCCCTGCACTCTCATTCTCGGAACAAGATACAACGCGATTTGCTCTCTGCCCGTATATAAACCTGCAACGATCGGCATTTGATTTCATAACGTAACGTTTGCCAGACACATGTGGAGTTAGTCATGGACAGATTGCACATCATTATCGAGGGCCCGCCATGATACGTTGGTCGCTGATCGCAAGCCGTACTGCTGCTGCGCTGCTGGCATCCAACCATCCAATCCATCCCCCTTTCTCGTTACAACAGGCTATTATAAACTCACCGTCGAGCAGCCTGCCCTGCACCTAATGTGATAAAATGAACGGCAGGACAAAATCGGATCGATTATTATCTGTCTATCAGCAACATACGGGTGTTTGTCTTGCAACGACAGGTGGTGCTTTCTCGTTTTTTTTCTTCCAAATACGTTGACGTGCTGCTTCTGCTGACTGCTGCTGCCGCATCCATCTCGTTGTTTTTCTTGTTTTATTCCCAAACATGTCCAGACACAATCCGATCCAGTCTCGCGTCTCACCTTATAGATACGCGAGACTGGATCGATGAGGTTAGTGGTATGTCTGGACATGTTTGGAGCGGCACACGACAATCGACAATAATGTTGATTATGCAAGATCATTTCCTCAAAGCCTAGTTGCCCCCCCCCCCCCCCCCCCCCCGTTACTGCGATTGTTTGTAGCTCGAATCACAGAATGAGTTCAATGAGCGTAGGGAGAGGGCACATATGGGGCTACGATTGAAGAAAGTTTCCAAGTCCGTTTTATGATCAGATAATGTGCATCAAGACTCTCTGCTTTCATAAGAAAAAAACTAATACTGTAATTGCGAATGCAATGAGCACTTACTATGAGACCTAGCAGATCACGTCTGTCTGTCTGTCTGTCTGTCTGTCTGTCTGTGTGTGTGTGTGTGTGTGTGTGTGTGTCTGTCTGTCCCGCTTACTGTATATGTGGACCTGGCCCTTTTGTGCCCATATATGGAGCTGAGTGATTTGTGAGTCATGGTGACATGAGTGTGATGGCGTGGTCCTGCTTTGGGGACTCCTTATATGGTTATGGCTGAGTCATGGTGACATGAGTGTGATGGCGTCTTTTGTGACCATATATGGAGCTGGCGTGGTCCAAGCACTAACTATGACACCCTGCAGATCATGTCTGTAATTTATTCTAATTGTTATTGCAATTTACGATCTGCGTTCGCCTTCCGCGTTCGCGCGTCTTACTCGTAATAATAAAAATCACACCCCTGTGAAGTGAGCAGTGCAATGTTGTGAAGTGAGCAGTGCAACATTGCACTGCTCACTTCACTGGGGTGTGATTTCTATTATTATTACAGTATTAGTATTTTTCTTATGAAAGCAGAGAGTATTCTGTTTCATACGGTATATAGTATGTACATGTTGCTATAGGCCTTATTTTGTGAATATTTAGTTGTTAGGTCCATGCTCTCTAAAATTATCTTTTTCAGAGAACTTTAGAGATGGCATGGGCCTGAATAACTATTATTCACAAAATAAGGCCTATAGCGACATGTACATACTATATACCGTATGAAACAGTCGACTCTCTGCTTTCATAAGAAAAATACTAATACTGTAATAATAATAAAAATCACACCCCTGTGAAGTGAGCAGTGCAATTGCACTGCTCACTTCACAGGGGTGTGATTTTTCTGGGTGGTATTTTTCTTATGAAAGCAGAGAGTCTACTGTTTCATACGGTATATAGTATGTACATGTCGCTATAGGCCTTATTTTGTGAATAATAGTTCTTCGGGTCCATGCCTTCTCTAAAGTTCTCTGGTGGGCGCAAGCTGCATTCAATAGCCAATTAGTGACAAACTGTATATGTGTACAATGTGTACTGTTTTCCTCCTAAAAGTAGACATTCAGGGCTTTCATTCGGTATATGGTTTGTATAGGATATTATTTGTGCTCAATTTTATATCGGTCTTTTGAACTAAAAAAACTGAACTGAAATGTCTGTCAACTTCAGGCCTCCATATCTCTGTTGTTTTTTTTCACAAGCAGCGTGCAGGCAAAAGCAGGTGTTAGAAAAAGGTCAATATCTCCAGAATGGAAGATGGTAGAATCATAATTTTTTTTTAAAATTGAAGTGGACAAGTTGGGCTTTCTTTTTATTTATGCGATTGTGATTCTCGCTATAAGAGGCCCCTCGCTGTGGGCCCCCCAAAAAGTTCAAAAAGCCCATGTTAAGCCTTCAGCACCAGTAAGCCTTGGTCCGCTAGAACCTGTAGCAGTCTATGTGTTAAGATGATCGGAGATTGTGATGGCACTTTGTCAGTCAACTTTTTTAAGAAAGTATTTCCGGTTCATGGCTTTCAAAATAGAAGCGATCACTACTCTGGCGATTACTCTGGCGCAAGCAGCGCCTTTATTTTGATGCAGTTCCGGTACTAAATGTGTTAAAGGAATGCATAGTTGCGTTCTCCTCAACTGCTGCGCAGCAACAACAAAAATATAAAAATGAGAAAAATATACTGAATATACCAGTCTGCAATGCAAACTAATAGGCGAGTGCACTCCAGGGCATATGCAAAGGGAAAGAATGACTTCTGTCCGTGACAATAATCAATGCTACAGTTTGAATTCTGTACACATGCACACATAGAGCAAAAAATATGATAAATATGAAATATGAAAACTTGTTGAAGTACAACACATGAGTCAAGTAGCTGCTTTTGTATCAAACCCTTTCCTCTTTACTGAGCCTACTGTCATTGAACTGCTGTCCGATAAAATGCAGGATGTGTTTGCATTAACTTCAGATATTTAAATGGAGATTATTGGATTAGTAAGTGACTGTCACCTGCAGGTCAGAGCTAAAGAGAAGGAATTTTGGTCTCTTGTGAGCAGAGAAGTATCCTCTGATTGTGTCGTGTGCACTGAAGCTGCATGCCTATACTTTGGTTCCACGTACTTATGTGAAATGGCCTTTTCACAAATGAAAATAATAAAATCCAAGTTTAGAACTCGTATGACTGACTCACATCTTAATGACACCCTCAGACTGGCAATCACTAAATATGAACCAGATTTCAAAACGCTTGCAGATAAAGTGCAGTCACAGCAGTCTCATTAAAGGTGGGCTGACCCTGAGAGTATGTCACCATATCTGTGCAAATAATGGTCATGTTATGCCTATGTCATTTGAACATCTGCCAATGTGAATATTCATTGAAATGAGAAACAAAATATCTCTAATACTAATTATTTCTAATTTGTCTTAATATTATTTGACATTGATAATATAACTTACTATAAGTATTTATTCTAATTTAAGCTTTAGTCTTTGTGTGGATGTGTGCACATGCATTGAGCCTGTCAGAAATAGCAAAAAAACAAGTGTTTTTTCTAACACGTTTTAGTGGTAGATCTTGGCTTACAATTGGGAATAAAATGGGCTCTTGGGCTTGAAAAGGTTGGTTACCACTGTTTTAAAGGAATGTTATGAGTTTGTTGAGCACGCCTCTATTTTTGAATATGTAAAGAAAAAATTTATAATAATAATAATTTGAAGATCTTCCCAAACAAACTAGGGATGCCAGAGTTCAAGTATGTTACTAATACAGCACACATGCAGTGGTTTTACATTTATCCCCTGGTCTAGGGGGACACCTACTGGTTGACAAGTGCTACTGCACCAAAGTCAAAGCTCAATAATTTATCCTTTGCTCAAACATGTCGAGATGCTGGCGGAACGCTGCGTTCGAATGCCGCTTAGGATATAAAAGTTACAGATTGAAGCTTTAATGTGGGTAATGAACTGTGTGTGTGTGTGTGTGTGTGTGTGTGTGTGTGTGTGTGTGTGTGTGTGTGTGTGCGCAGCAGTAGTGAGTTGGTGAAGAAACAGGAAGTGATGACGCTATCGGACAGCGATGATGTTCAGACCATCAGCTCTGGATCAGACGTTCCTCTTCCTCCTAAACACAACAAGCCCTCCCACGGTGAGGAAGGGTCCCAGGGGGGCAGTCTGGGGGTGGGCTGCATATATGTGACCGTTTCTGACTGAGGCTAACTAAAGGTGGCCTTACACACACAAGCCGATTTATTTATTTTTTTCAATCTGAAATCTGATAGCACCACACACTACAGAATAATCAGGCCGATCGCGCTGTGAGCGGCCCCCCGAGAAGATCGGAGGGATTACGATTGGATCTTTTATACACTCACGCTAGGCGATAATTTATGCCCGAGAATCGCTCCCGATTGTTTTTAAATGTCTGAATGTGAAAGCAGGGAATCGTACCTTCAAATTGACATATTGGTTGTTCAGTTTAACCCACCGGTTTGGGAGATATGGCTTATAGAGTATAATGTCTTGCAGAGAAACGGCGAGTTGAGAAAACAGGCTTGAAAGGTTCACTTCTGTGGACTCTAACGTTACACCTAGCTACATGTTTAAGCATTTATTTTATGTCGATTTCAGCTCTTGACACCTATTTTATACATGCTCTAGTATGTGAAGAGTCTGTCTGAAGAGTCTGTTTACTCATTTTGGATAAAAAATATATATAAATCAGTTTTTCTCCTCCTAAACACATTTGATGACGACCAGCTTTTTTATATTGCTATATTAAACTATTTATTTAACCTTCGGTTATAATCATAATAATAATAAAACAATAACTATATAGTGTGTTTACAAAACTAACTTTTTTATTTATTACAATTGTTTGTGGATGGTTGGTAGTTCATATGTCACTGAATACGTTTTTAAATGTGATCTTTTGTTACGTTTTTAGTACTACTCAATCCTGCACTTGACATTGGCATTTTCACAAAAAAATATAAACTAATAAAAACGAGTAAATCCCTTCTAAAGACGAATTAAAACTGAATTAGAAAAATATATTATATTCAAAATAAACTATTCTAACCTTCCCTCCCTCCCCATCAGTGACCAATAAGAAGCAGGTATAGCGGTGAAGTCTGCGAATAAAAACTAGACTAAAATGTTAGGAAGGGACAAGAAATCCAGTACGAGTCATTTCACACTTGGTTGCATAGTCGACCTAGCCGACCTAGCTTGTAGATCTGCTATTTTCAGCAAGTGTAAAAAAATCAGCCATTGCGACGGCATCGAGGCCTGACAAAAAATACATTTTAGTCGACTAAATCATCTGTAGATTTAGTCGACTAAAATCTAATGATATTTTCGTCGACTAAAACTAGACTAACACCAGGACATTCCAGGTGACTAAAACGTGACTAAAACAAAATGAAAGCCATTCAAGAGACTATGGGGGCTGTATTTTGCGTGTCTTAAGTACCAGGTCTTATTACTTAACTTAAGACCTGGAGGCGTGGGTCAATGCTCTTTGGCCACTCGGAATAGTCAAATGGCATTTGATCGCACCTCCAGGTCTTAACCCATTTTGGGGCGGGGAACCCCTTTTGGTGTCAGCATTACGTCACGCTTTAGCTATTCAAAAATAGCAGATCTACAAGCTCGTAGCGCGCCACTCGGTGGCGCGCTACGAGCTTGTAGGTCTGCTATTTTTGAAAAATCGATGAACGACTGACATATAGAAACATTAGCTTTTTCAGAAAACTGTCATTTTCAAAAAGACATTTTTTTTAGAATCTGATCTCAGGTCAGAATGGGTTAAGTTAAGTAATAAGATCTGGTACTTAAGACACGCAAAATACAACCCTGTGACTTAAAAACTAAAATGTGCTGCCAAAAAAAAAAAACGATTCTAACCTTCCCTCCCTCCCTCTCTCTCTCTCTCTCTCTCTCTCTCTCTCCCCCAATCAGTGGCCAACAAGAAGCAGCTGCCAAAAAAAACCGATTCTAACCTTCCCTCCCTCTCTCTCTCCCCAATCAGTGGCCAACAAGAAGCAGCTGCCAAAAAAAAACCGATTCTAACCTTCCCTCCCTCTCTCTCTCTCTCCCCAATCAGTGGCCAACAAGAAGCAGGTGGCGGTCAAGTCCACGCGAGGCTTCGCCCTGAAGAGCCACGGCGTGCTGGTGAAGTCCGGGGTCCCCGGGGGGGTCCCCGGGGGCTCTGCGGCCGCCAAGGCCGCCGCCGCTCAGGGTCAGACCGGAGGAGGGGGCCCCGACGGCCCCAGGAACACCCGGCAGTTCTTCGACGGCGAGGAGTCCTGTTACATCATCGACGCCAAGCTGGAGGGCAACCTGGGCCGATACCTCAACGTTGGTTCAACTTTATATATATAATATATATATATTAAAAAAATATATGGAGTTAAGAGGTTTCCGCCCACCAAAAAGGGTTATATATACTGTCGCCACAGCTGCCTGTCTGGCGGAAACCTCTTATCTCCATATTTTTTTATCTTTTTGTGTTTCTTTGTGAATTTAACCCATTTTGGGGCGAGAACCCCTTTTGGTGTTTTTTTTTCTTTTTTTTTTTCTTCATGTTTTAAAAAGAAATGTTTTATAATTATATTATTACATTATAATTTTTTTATGTTTTATAAAATAAAGGCTTTCACCTTTATTTCATATTTTTTATGGAGGGATAATGGAAAATGGGGAGGGGGAGGGGGGGGGGGTGACATGCAGTAAAGGCCGTCGGGATCGGGAGTCGAACCCGCGGCACACTGCCAGACTGGATTAATAGCAGCCAAGGTGCCTAGGACCGCTGAGCCACGGCCCAGCCCCCCTTTTGGTGTTTTAAGCATTATGTTATGCTTTAGCTGTTGGAAATTTAGCAGATCTACAAGCATTCGGGGCCGTGCTACGAGCTTGTAGGTCTGCTATTTTTTTGAAAAATCATGAAAATGTGGCGCAAATCTTTGAATATATATTATTTCAGAGCATTTTTAGCTCAAATCTTTGCTTCTGGGGGGGGTGTCCCTGGAACAACACATTTTCAGATGGCGGGTCCTCGGCCAAATACAGGTTAAGGTATTTGGTTAAAGGTTAAGCACCACTGACATAGAAACATAGGTTTTTCAGAACCTTTTTAATCGACCGCAGTCCAAAATGGGTCAAAGGGCCACTTCACTTTTCTGGACCTATAGAGGTTTCCACTTGAAAGAGATGATTTTCATATTCAGCTCAACGCCGGTTGCCATTTGATCACATTTGGAGACGTTAACTTATATATTTATCACGGTCTCTCTCTCTCTCTCTCCAAATCTCCTCTTCCTCCCACCTCTCTTCTCTCTATCTCTCCGTCTCTCCTCTTCATCTCTGTCCTGTCCGTGCCTCCATCTTGTCTCTCTCTCTCTCTCTCTCTCATTGCAGCATAGCTGCAGTCCCAACCTGTTTGTCCAGAACGTGTTCGTGGACACCCATGACCTGCGTTTCCCCTGGGTCGCGTTCTTCGCCAGCAAGTGAGTTACATCATCTTCCACTGATTAACTTCCCCCCCAGCTGTTCTCACCGTTCGTTATCCGTGACAATAATTGAATTACAGCTAACGGGGTAACATGCTGTTGAATCATATCGGGGGCAGGGTTCCGGTCGAAACGGTGCCCTCTTGTCAGTCTGTCCTCACACTGCTACACTGTGGGACCCCCCCCCCAGGGGTCATTGAGGCAGTTCCAGGGGGTCCCCAGCTAAATGATAGTTTGGAACCAAATGGAGCCTTATGGGCAGATAGAAATGTCATTAAATGGGGTTCCGTAGACTAATGCATGTCAAACTGGGGGGCTCCTTGACGATAAAACGGGTTGAGAATCACTGCTAGAGGCGTAAAAATGTTCTCTTATTAATGGGGGTCCCTTGCATCAGCTAATTAGTGTCAATTCGGGGGTCCTTGACATGAAAAGGTTTGGGAAACCAGTGCACCAGTGTTGATTTCGTCAATTAAAACTATGACGAAAAAATGCCCGTCGACAAAAACTAAACTATGTCGACAGGAAAAGATAATGCATGTGATTACATTTTAGTATTAATACAATCCATTGATCTCAGTGTTTTTACGTGCATTTAACTCTGCGTGTGTGTGTGTGTGTGTGTGTGTGTGTGTGTGTGTGTGTGTGTGTGTGTGTGTGTGTGTGTGTGTGTGTGTGTGTGTGTGTGTGTGTGTGTGTGTGTGTGTGTGTGTGTGTGTGTGTGTGTGTGTGTGTGTGTGTGTGTGTGTGTGTGTGTGTGTGTGTGTGTGTGTGTGTGTGTGTGTGTGTGTGTGTGTGTGTGTGTGTGTGTGTGTGTGTGTGTGTGTGTGTGTGTGTGTGTGTGTGTGTGTGTGTGTGTGTGTGTGTGTGTGTGTGTGTGTGTGTGTGTGTGTGTGTGTGTGTGTGTGTGTGTGTGTGTGTGTGTGTGTGTGTGTGTGTGTGTGTGTGTGTGTGTGTGTGTGTGTGTGTGTGTGTGTGTGTGTGTGTGTGTGTGTGTGTGTGTGTGTGTGCGTGCGTGCGTGCGTGCGTGTGTCTCCAGGCGAATCCGAGCAGGCACAGAGCTGACGTGGGATTATAACTACGAGGTTGGCAGCGTGGAGGGCAAAGAGCTTCTCTGCTGCTGTGGATCCACGGAATGTAGAGGACGACTTCTGTAACCAAAGGCACTACTAGACTCTCTCTCTCTCTCTCTCTCTCTCTCTCTCCTCTTGTCTAGCTCCTCTCTGACCATTTATCTGCATTCACAACACATGCAGATGGCTAGTTATGGAGGCTGAAATATTATAGTCGCGCCACGTCGCTAATCGGACTGTAGACAATGACCCGCACGTGGTGGTAGAGGAAACGTGGGAAGGTTATCAGCTGGCTATATAACCGAAGCAAGGAAATCTCTCTCTCTCTCTCCCCTCCCTCTCTCTCAGCATTGTTACTGTGGTCCGTACGAGGCAGTGGTCCGTTAGGGAGGTTTGGAATATGAAATATTTCTTGACCCACTGGGACCATGAATTTAACCACTTCACTGTCGAGAGGTTCTGCGCAATTGGATATTTGTGAAGTTTTTTTTGTTTTGTTTTATGTCTCTCAATGCCGTCTTTGTCTATCTGGTATCTTTTTTTAGTTTATTTTGTATTTGTATGTGTATATATGAAACTTTCTATTTAGGGTAGGAAACATATTATGATGTATCAAAATGTTAACCCATTCTGAACGGGAACCCATTTTTGGTGTTGGCATCATGTTATGCCTTAGCTATTGAAAAATAGCAGATCTACAAGGTCGTAGCGCGCCACCGAGTGGTCGCGCTACGAGCTTGTAGATCTGCTATTTTTTTGAAAAATCGAAGAACGACTTGACATTTTTTTAGAATCTGATCTCAGGTCAGAATGGGTTATAATCAGACCAGTGTGTGTGTGTCCAGTGGAAACCTCGTATGAATCTGATCTCGGGTCAGAATGGGTTAAAGGAAGGAAAGCAGGTAGTTGAGGGCCACATGTTCCCCCTGGGGGGGCCCCCGTGGTAGTTGAGGGCCACAGGTATGGCTGAGAGTCTCACCCTATGTTTTAACAGATCGAGACCTTAGAAACCCACGGCGAAGTGTCGCTTAATCGCCCCCAAAAGATTAATTATGTTTATCTTTTCGGCCGACGTTCCCCCGCCCACTTTTCCGACTCATCGCCTGCTATCGACCAAATTGACAAATAATGCACTTCCGAAAAATTTGTCTGACTGTCGCCCGTAGTAGTTAAAAAACGTACTGTTCATCTTCTCTCCAGTCAGTCCAATTTGAGCCTATACAGTATGTCCTCCCGTTAACGGGCCACCGTTCTGTTCACCAAGATGTTATCCCAGCGTGTCTATGCTTTGATACTAACTCTGTTAGTAAAAAAAAACATACTAAGGCCTTTTTTTTTTTCTTCTTTTCTTCGGTTATAGTCTAATTTCAAAGGAACTTTGTTATGTGTTGTTCTGCCTCAATTCCTTTTTGTTTGTTCATTTATTGTTATTAAAAATGTAATTTTACTACTACGCCCGTGTTTTCCTCCCTGAATCAAACACGATAACGATGATTACTATCATTATTGAGCTTTAACCGTCTCACACAAAATATCGCTAAAGGAGTTTGCACACTACTGCATTTTTTCAGATTTAGGTCCTTTGCAGACTGGTGCGTTTTTCGAAAAATTCCGAAATTCGTTCCGATATCCCTGTCCGAAAGCGCAGCGGACCTTTAAACTGATGTAATTCATGTTACGTTACGCTCTCCGTATACTAGGGTCGTCCTTGGACCCAGTCCTCTCCGAAACCCTTCCATATAAATCTGGCCTGCAGCTGCATCTTCCACACACTTGCATATAGCTTTACCTCACTTTAATGTCCTTTTTAACGCTTTGGGGGAGTTGACCGCATAAGCCCAGGTATCTGTATGTCATTGTCTTTCTTTCTTTCGTCGACGTCTCCTGTTGCGTGTCATTTAGTGGTGGATGGACCGGGAGCTGTTATACTTGTAGCCGGGTTGACTCCGTTTTCTTGGTATTTATTTAGCCAAAAGACCAGCCCTACGCCTGGCACACTGTCTCCTTCCTCCTAGCCTGGGGTCCACCTATGCTTTCTATGGCAGGATCCGCCGGGAGAATCTAAACGCAGCTGTGCGACATGAGACTAATTAGTTGGATCGACAGAGAGAGCGAGAGTGTGCGTCAATTTAACAAAGGTGCAGACGATCAGAAATCAGCAGAGTGTGATCGACGTTTGCGCTACTCTATGCCGAATTGAAGTGGAGAGACTTTTTTTCTCTCTCCCTGGAAATAAAAACGTCTGGGTTTCCGAGGCTACCTTCCTCCCCATGATCCTCAATAACCACTTGAACCCCCCCCCCCCCCCCCCCCCAGCATCCATGTTTTCTGGGAACATCAGCCGAAAAAACGGCAGATCTACACGCTCGTGACTTGTGCTTCAATCCGCAAACATTTCTCTTTTCGCCCACCTAAACAAAATGGTTTCTACAAGAGAGCTTGTAGATCCACTATATATCTTCTCGCTATTTTTTAGAAATGGAGGAGCTGCTATGGCTATAAGTTTATTATTTCTTTCTGAAATGACACTTCTGCATGCTCAATTTACAGTGCAGTTGATTAATTTAGCCTGTTTATCCGCGGACTTCACACGACTGTGATCTTTGTCTTATTATAGGCTGCTAATTTCGAATGATACAAGCATAGCAAAGTCGATAATTGAATATGAATTATAACGGTATAAGTTCTGACTAATCAATAATGCATGATTGATTGTGATCAACCTCATTAGCCCAATCTGATCACCTGGTAGAAAAAGTCCTGGTCTAGATTTCGATGAAGCTCTTAAAGGAGAATTCCATGCTAGAAGGCTTTCTTACTTTCTTTTATTTGTAGTCGTTACGTCCCCACCAAAGAGGTCCAGGTGTTGTTTTGTGCAAAAGCGCATTATTGGCCATTTCCCCTAATATAAGCTCTCAATGAATTGAATGGGGCATTGGGGTGTTGTGCTAATTTGCTTATTTGCTCAAAAATATTTTTCTTAGCGGCACACTGTACTACTTATTTCGATGGAAATAAGCAAATTAGCACAAAAACCCAACGCCCCATTTGAGGGCTTATATTGGGGGAAATAGCGAATAATCCACTTTTGAACAAAATCACACCTGGACCTCTTTGGTGGAGACGTAACAAACCGACTACAAATAAACGTAAGAAAGCCTTCTAGCATGGAATTCTCCTTTAAATGCTGAGGTAAAGAAAAACTGCACATCTGCTTATTTTAGAATTCCTCCATCTATATTCTGCCATTGGGGAGGGTAGCCTATCTTTACACGCACACGGAATATTACGTTACCACTTTCTTGCAGATGGTACATTATTTTAGCCACTTGAACCCTAGCGCCACTATTCTGGGGGGGGGGGGGGGGGGGGGGGGATATTCGCCAAGAATAGCAGATCTACAAGCTCAACCAAGTGTGAAGAGATTTGGTGTTGAGGGAGAGGGGAAAAAAGGAGTTAAAAACAAAAGTATAGGGTTTAATTAGTTAAGCTTGAACCAACTATGATCTTTTTGGGGAATTGACTTCATGATGTCCACAAAGTGGATGTCCCGAAACCTTCTACCGCTGAACGCTATATTTAATTGGGCCAGATTGTATGACCAGTTTCAAACCGACGTCACTATGTTTTTTTTTTTTCTTTTTTGGACGAGTCATTCTAAGTTCTGACGGACACAATTGGTCGTGTTTGCAGTTGGGTGACGAGGGTCGTATATTAACGACGCCTACAGTATAGTAATAAATAAAACAAACCTAAAGCATAAAACATCAAAGTAATAGCGCAAATAGCAGTGAATAAGGCAAACCTGGAGCTGTGCCTTAACACCATCCATAGAGGCTGCCTATCTTAGGTGCAATAGTGGGAGTTTATTCGAAGCTGTCGGGGCCGCAGAGGCAGAATGCCGTGTACGTTGGTTAGCCTTTTCAGCGGGGTGCGGAACTATATATGTATTTCATTATATAGATATTCCACTGTTACTTTCTTAGCTTACGCATGTTTCATGATAAAAAAAATTATGTGATGTATTCCCATGCTTTTTTTGTTCTTGCTTAATGTAAGTCGCTCTGGATTAAGAGCGTCTGCTAAATGCAGTAGCATCTTCCGCCCCCAAAAGCGTTATTCTATACAACAGGTCGTTTCGAGGAAGCAATCCGATTGGTTGAAACGGCTTCTAGCCGTGGATCAAACCAGCACCGTTCACCACCTGATCAAAAACAAATAATTCAGCTTCTCTGTTTTCCCAGAGCGCTAGCAAACTCGGTGGCTTTAGGCCTAGCTAGTTTATTGGGACATTTGTGGTCGTAGTGACTACATCTGTTAGTTTTAAGGGTAATTGTTGTAGAATTGCAACATTACACTTGAGGGTGTGTTTCAACGTGATTATTGCCACTTCAGTGCTTGCGGAACTACTTCGTTCCTGAACGCATCCCTGTCGTGGCAATATAGTCACGTTAAAGCCACACCCTCTCGCGTATAATATTGCTTAACTCTCTCCTGCTGAGATCCCTCACTGTCAAGTGGGGAAAAGGTTGTGTGCATCGGAGAACACGTCGGCTGCACCCCAACCCAGTAAAGGGTCAGCAGCAGTGCAGTCACACAAAGTACTACAGTATTGCATGACAAAACAAAACTCCCTAAAAAAAATTCCATTCCATAGATTCCAGAGAGGATTGAGTGTATATATGTGCCCCAATGTGGCACACGTGTGTGTGTGTGTGTGTGTGTGTGTGTGTGTGGCTCGGCAATCCCAGATCAATCTTCCGATCCGGTGTGCTGGCTGGCTGTCTTGTCTTGTCTTGTCTGTCTGTCTGAGACGGCAACGTGATCGGACGGGACGTCGCTTCCTTCCAAACTCGTCATGAAACCTTAACCGACTGGCACACTTTTTTTTTTCCCCCAACATAGCAGAGGAGAGGTCCTTTGGCATCGCACGGCGGGCCTTCGAAACATAAGCACCGAGACGGATCAGAGGGAAGGGAGGGAGAGACGAGGAATTAACCCATTCGGAACGGGGAGGAGGAACCCCCTTTTGGTGTTTATTGTAGCGTTATGTTATTCTTTAGCTATTGGGGGGGGGGGGAAATGGCAGACCTATACAAGCTGTATATGTCTGCAGATCTTTTGAATATAATATTCTCTTTCAGAGCAAACGTTTTAAGTCAGATCTTTTTTGCTTCTGGGGGGAGTTGCTGGAACAACATATTTTCAGATTGGGGGGGGGGGTCGGCGACCAATTACATATATTTTTGAGGGTACTGACATACTGTTAGAAACATGGGTTTTTCAGAAAACTGTCAGGATTTTAGAAGCCATTTTTCTTTTTTGAATCTTCCTCTGGTCTAAATGGGTTAAGAGACCACTACCGGCCACCGCAACCACCACAGCTAACAAGATCCTGCATAGTCTTTACTTTCAGGCCTCTTGAAATCCAAGTACTCCTTAAAGGTGATGTATAAATATAAATGTGTGAAGACTCGAGAGAGAAGATGGCTTGCCTTACAGGAAAAAAAGACCACCACCAGCAGGGGGCAGGAGATAACGTATTTACCGTCTCCTCTCTTCATCTTTCTCTCCTGTTCCCTTCATTATCTCTCTCAGTCCCCGGAGGTCCTGACCAACAACTTATTAATAGTATCTGTCTTAATACCGTCGCTCTCTCTCCTACTGTAACTCCTCTCCTTCCATCTCCACTCCTCTCTCCTCTTATTTCTGTCCTCTGTGTCTCTGATACTTTCCCCCTCGTCTCTCTTTCTGTCTGTCTGTCTGCCTCTCCGTCTTGTTTGTCTGTTTTTCTCACAACTGTCCTCTCTAGCTCTCTGTGTCCTTTCTTCACCTCTTCTTCTACCCGCTGTCGCTTCCTACACATTCCACCTCTTCTCTCCATCACCAACTCTCTCTCCCTCTCTCTTCCTGTGTCTGTCTCTCTTTGTGTGTGACTGTCTCCTCTCTTGTCTTGTCTCAGAGTCTGTCTCATCTCTCTCTACATCTCGATTATATAGTCTCTGTACTGTCCCTGTGCCCGTCCGTCCGTCCGTCTGTCGATCCCCGAGTCCTCCTCCTGTCTCTGCGTCTCTCTCTTGTCGCTGTCCGTCTGCCTGTGTGCGTCTCTGTCCCTCTCCGTCGGTCTGTCTCTCTCCGTTATGGGGAAGACGAAGTTGTCTTCGGTGCTGAAGAGTTTCCTGGACGGTCTGTGCCTCTGCCTGTCAGTGAGTATCTTCACATAATAACAACATGCCTATAATGCCGATACTAACAGTGCTGCGTACTACTTGCTACTATCACAACTTTACTTCAAGGTTTATATATATATATATATATATATATATATATATATATATATATATATATACATACATACAATGAATACAACCACAGTATGCATTGCATAGTCCATCATGTCATTATATGCCAGTAAATGAAAACACCATATGTTTTGGAGAAACGACACAAAAAAAGCGCAAAAATAAAACTGATCGCAAAAACACGACATTCCAATGCATGGCGTTGTGAGCTTGTATAGATGGGAGATATCTGTTACCGTTTGTTGTACGATGATGATTAACTTAAGTGGAACCAGCCACGACCTCTTAATAATCTGAATTGTGGGCTTTTTTTTTTTCATGGGACTAGACCGCGTAAAACATGGATCCAAATAATTCACCATGGCATGTGAAATGTGTGTTATACGTCATGCCTTTCACAGTGGTAGTGGAATAGCTATACTAATTCCACTAACTTACGATAACGGTAATGATACAAAAAAAATAACACTAGTGATAATGCATAATGCACAATACATAATCATAATTGTAGCTCAATCAATCTCTTCTCATGTACACACAAACTATATTGTAGTATATTATATTAGCATTATTCCTGCATTCTGTCCTGAAGTATCAACAACAACCCCACACTGCGTGTGTGTGTGTGTGTGTGTGTGTGTGTGTGTGTGTATGTGTGTGTGTGTGTGTGTGTGTGTGTGTGTGTGTGTGTGTGTGCACGATGCTCTAGTTTCGACTTACTTCATGCTGCTCCCAATGTGCTGTGTTCTCTCCAACCATGCATGCACGCGTGCGCACACACTCTCTCTCACACACACACACACACACACACACACACCTCCTCACATGTAGAAGTCGCTTGTTCAGCACTGTTGGGTGTGTGATATTAATACCAGGCTGACAGCTGATGGGAACAGACTGACACAGCCACGCACACTCACGCACACACACACACACACACACACACACACACACACACACACACACTGCACACACACAGCTGTAGATCTGTATGGGCCGATGAGAGACGGGGTTCTCGTCGACTTGTGAAACGTTCACCAGCGGCGGCCATCCGAGTCCCGTTCCAACTTCAAAAGGTCTCTCTACTATAGTACCCGCCGCCGTCCCCAAACCAGAGTCTGTGAACTTGATCCCACTCACTTTAGAGAGTCTCTCTCGAACGTAAACATTTTCACCTATAACCTCCAAGCCCAACGATGCCAGGGTTAATGGGGGGGGGGGGGGGGGGGGGTGCACTTGACAAGTAACACAGCTCAGTGGCCTTGTGGTTATATAGAGTGTCCGCCCGCCCGCCCCTGGGACTGGGGAGGTCGGGAGGTTAGATCCCCGCGGCCGCGGGGTCATGTATACACCAAAGACTCTGAGAAATGGACCGCTTGGCACTCGGCGTCAAGGGTTGGATTGCGGGGAAGTCCCCCAAGACATGCTATAATATAGCGTCAGGGCCAGTGTTGATTTCGTCAACTAAAACTTGAGACGAGAAATGTCCGTCGACTACCTTTTTGACTGATTAAAACTGAATGAACTAAATAAAAACAAACTATGATGACTATAACTATAAGACTAAATATACTGACAATTTCGTCAACAAATAAAAACTATAGACAAGAATGTTATGAAGGGACTATAGTGGACAAGAGATCCAGTATAAGTCATTTTTACAATTGGCTGCATGCTGAACATATAGCCGATCTACAAGCTCACAACGCGTCGCGGGCTTGTAGATCGGCTTTTTCAGCGAAAAGTGAAGAAAAAAAAAAGTAATTACGACGGCATCAAAGCCCACCAAAATACATTGTGTTCGACTAAATCGACTGTAGATTTAGTCGACTAAAACTAAATAAACTATTCCAAACTATGCCAAAAACAACACTGCAGGGTCAGGGTGTGCTTACATGTCCAGGGGGGGTGTATGTAGGGGGTGATGGTCTCCTATAGCTGCCCTGTGGGCCTCATGGCTCTGCAAGGCTTACGTAGCCTACTTGACAAGGACAGTCTGCCCAGAGGGCACACTATAACTCTGTTCTTTGCATTCTTTGTATGGCGACAACGGGGTGGTTTCGTCGTCGGCATCTGTTTGTGTATACGTCTGGAAACTCCCGTCTGTCCGTCTGTCCGTCTGTCTATGCACACCAAACTGCTGGGAATTTCTGACGGATATACATTTTTGATTCATTATTTACAGAAATTTTAATGTCGCATTTTGATTGAAAATAATTGCTTCCCAGGTCAAATTTTGCCTGACGTTTTTCACATCTGCTCTTTATAGCGCCACCGGGAGGCCGACATATGTAAAACACATTTGCTATTATTACTCCTTCAGATTTTATCCCAATTTCACGCAAATCGGTACACACATGCTCTCCATGGTCATGTGATCAAGACGGGTTTGTTTGATTTCTCATAATCCACCTTCATTGCCTACGATTGGCTTCTAAACCTTTCAGGAGTAGCCCGCTTTGTACCCGTGTTGTACAAATTGCCACAACTCCTCAACGCAGCGTCCGATTGCGGTGAAACTGTGCATGCAGCCACTTGACAGTTTTCAAATCAGCCTCATGGTGGCGCTACAACAGGCCAAGCGACGTCTCTCTCACACACACACACACACATACTGTACACACACACACACACACACACAACATGATGATATTACTCCTAAACATTTTGCCAAACACCACACATCCTCCTGGTGGAGACCTGTGCCCTGAAGGGCACTTTTTCTAGTGTTCGATTAATTAATTACAAATCCTGTAGTTTACCAATTTCCTGCCGATATTATGACTTTTACGACTTATCTCCCCATGGCTCTCCCTGCTGATTGCTCTTAGTTTGCTTTTATTCATTCAGAAAGAGATCGCTCACACCCGGGTAACGCGTGACTCGGCTATGCCAAATCTTGGAAAAAAAGCCGATCTACAAGATCGGTTATATAATATATATGTATATCTATAAATATAAGAAATGGTGCATTTATATAGCGCCAAATGTATCCAAGGCGCTTTACAGAGATTGTGCATTACATTCAACCCGTTCACACACCCATTCACACATTCATACACCGATTACCGCATGAGGAAACCATGCAAGGCACCCACCAACCAGCACATCGAGAGCAATCGGGGTTCAGAGTCTTGCTCGAGGACACTTCGACACTATAACTCTGGGTTCAAACTGGCGACCCCCCCCCCCCCCCCCCCAGAATAGGGACACTAAATGTAATGTGTATATTTAACTTACTTGTATTTTTTCTTCCCCCTCCCCCATATGTACCCTTTTTAACTGTGACCTCTGACCCCAGCGGAGCCACAGGCGGGGACGACGGAGCAGAGACAGCGAGGACGGCCACCTCCTCTACAAGACCGGAGACCTCCTGCAGGACACATGTAGGTCAAAGGTCACATGTCAAAATATATGTAATTGGCCGCCGACCCACATCAGAAAATATGCTGTTCCAGGGGACCCCCCCCCCCCCCCTCCCAGAAGCAAAGATTTGAGTTAAAAATGTTCACTCTGAAAGAATATATATATTCAAAGATCTTCACGATTTTTTTCTAAAATAGCAGACCCACAAGTTCTTGTAGATCTGCTAATTTTTCGACAGCTAAAGCATAACATGATGCTTAAAACACCGAAAGGATTTGATGTCCCCAAAATGGGACGTGTAGAGTGTTAATGTAATGTTTTCCAGTGTGTATTACAGTGGCGTGTACGTCTGTACGATGATGACGTTGTGTTTTCAGATGAGGTGGTCAACACGTTGGGGGAGGGGACCTTCGGGAAGGTGCTGCAGTGTGTGGACCATGGCAGGTGAATGCATACTGTACTCTTAACCCATTCTGACCTGAGATCAGATTCATACGAGGTTTCTACTGGACACACACTGGTCTGATTAACCAATTCTGACCCGAGATCAGATTCTAAAAAATGTCAGTCGTTCTTCGATTTTTCAAAAATAGCAGACCTACAAGCTCGTAGCGCGCCACTCGGTGGCGCGCTACGAGCTTGTAGATCTGCTATTTTTCAATAGCTAAAGCATAACATGTTGCTGAACACCAAAATGGGTTCCCGGTCAGAATGGGTTAACACATACACTAACTATACTAAGGGTGTAACGAAATGGTAACCGTATCGAAATATCGATTTTAAGTGGTGGAACCCCGTGTGGGGGTCCCCCGGGGGGGGGGGGGGGGTGTTCCATTCCCCCAGGAACGCACCCAGGGTGCCCCGGCCCGATTCCGGCGAGCCGCCCCGCGTTCCGAAACGGTTGAGAAATGACAGAGTTACAACCATGCTGTTTTCGTGCTCAGACCCACCCACCCAGCCACCCAGCCACACACATAGTCACTTAAGGAAGTGGTTGCACCGCTTAAAAATCTGAGTATATCGATATGTAAACCGCAAGTATCGTGTCGCTTGACTCTGTGTCGTGTCGTTTTGCAATGTCTAAATAATCAATTTGAATCATAATTAAACTACTTGTGCATTGTATTTAGCAAATTTTTAGAAGAAAAAGGAAAAAGACGGCTTTGATTACTTTTCCATTCAATATAGCTATACAATTGGTCTATCGGAAAATGTGTGTATTCTCTCTGTGTTCATGCCAAGGCGTGGGTTTGTCCATAATGTGTTCAAGTACAATGTCCATCCCTTTTGCCAGAGAATCACTGTGCTTAATTTATTTATATCCATAATAAATCTTTCCCTTAAAACACCTGCACTGCCCACAAGTTTCACACATATTTAATGTATTTGCTAAACAGTTTACTGTATCGATTTTAAAATCATTGAATCGTATCGTATCGTATCGTATCGCCCAGGGCCGGATTTATCCTCCCATTAAGGGCCCCTGGGCTAGACAACATTTCAGGGCCCCCCCTGGGCATTTTTGCTGCGTGGCCGAAAATAAATTGTCGTATTTTGTTCTAATTTCACTGTAATTTTGGGGTACCCATGAGTACCCCCCCAAAAGAGGGAGGAAGGAAGGCAGACAGACAGACAGTCTAGTCGCTGAATGCATAGCGACATTGGCTTTATATACCTGTGTGTGTGTGTGTGTGTGTGTGTGTGTGTGTGTATATATATATATATATATTATATATATACTGTATATAGCATGAGCTTGTAGATCTGCTATTTTCAATAGCTAAATTATAACATAACGTTTAAAACTGCCACTTGAATTAAACGTGACTTGATTGATTGACATCAAAAAAAGGGCTCGTCAAGCTCAAATCCACAATGCACAATATTTTGTTTTCAAGAGTGTTGCTGTGCACAAACATCGGTATAGCATTTATAAATACAAAATAAACCCTATACCAATTTCTCTTATATGTAATGCCGGCGCAGCTGTTTCTTAAAGCACCCTCAGGTACATATTTAAACTATTTAAAATGTTCAGCAATGGTGGGTAAGATCTTGCGGAGCTGGTCATTTTGAAAGTATAGTTCTCAAGTCCGAAAAGGGTGGGGCACACCCCTGCAGTACACACACACACACACGCACACACACACACACACACACACACACACGCGCACACAAGGGCAAAGACACAGACACACACACTAGCAGTGACGTATACAGACTCCGTGACGATTTATAAAAAACATTTCGTCTCTCTGCACACTAGGTCCTTTCAAGTGCCGTGTAACTCGTAACTCGTAAATTGAGTTATGGCTATATTAAAACTCAGCGCCGTTCAAGATTTAGTTTGCGGACTTTAACCTCGTATATCGTTTATAACGTACTTAAACCCAATATACTCGCACAGTCCACAGTCTCCCAGGGGGTCTATAATTTAGCCAATAATAATAACCCCCCCCCCCCTCCCTCGTTTCACCCCTCTGTCCTCCTAAGTGCTATTATTTGGGAATGTCGGTTATAGCCATGAAGGCAATGCAAACACAACAGAGGCTCCACATGGTGGGCAGGAATATCTTTGAACCGGCTTTCCGTTGGCCAACACCCGACACCAACACCTGCATCGCCCTCACTAATCACCGCCATGAAATGTGACCCCCCGCCGCCGCCGCCGCCCCGTTATCTCCCTAAAGCACACTTAACACCTTTCTCAGGCCCCTGTGTGTGTGTGTGTGTGCCCCTGCACGTCCCTGGTGGTGATTACTACTGTTACAGTATTGGCTACTGTTAACCCATTTTGTGCGGGGAACC
This sequence comes from Protomyctophum bolini, assembly GCF_963924005.1. NCBI lineage: Eukaryota > Metazoa > Chordata > Actinopteri > Myctophiformes > Myctophidae > Protomyctophum > Protomyctophum bolini. The sequence continues at coordinate 44,842,464 of NC_137868.1, read as the reverse complement.
CATTTTGGGTGTTTGCATTACGTTATGCTTTAGCTATTGAAAAAATAGCAGATCTACAAGCTCATAGCGCGCCACCGAGTGGCGCGCTATGAGCTTGTAGGTCTGCTATTTTTCGAAAAATCGAAGAGCGACTTGACGTAGAAGACATTTTTTTTTAGAATCTGATCTCGGGTCAGAATGGAAAACTTGTCAGGATGTATAGAAGACATTTTTAGAATCTGATCTCGGGTCAGAATGGAAAACTTGTCAGGATGTATAGAAGACATTTTTAGAATCTGATCTCGGGTCAGAATGGGAAACTGTCAGGATGTATAGAAGACATTTTTAGAATCTGATCTCAGGTCAGAATGGGTTAATACTAGTGGGGTTGTTGTGCTTTGCAGAGGAGGACCTCAGGCCGCGGTGAAGGTCATCAAGAGCCAGGAGAAGTTCCGAGAAGCGGCCAAGCTGGAGATCAAAGTCCTGGAGAAGATCAGAGAGTGCGACCCTCTGAAGCAGCAGTGAGTTTCTCCCCCTATAACAAAACCCACACGGAATGTTATATAGTCGCTGTCTGTCGGGGGCAGGAGAGCTTGTAGATCTGCTATAATTTTTGGTCCCAGGATTTTGCGTTTCCTTCTTTTTTTTTTACCCAGTCAGTGTCAATTTTCTAATGTAATCCTGGGTGTCTAGCCGTCTCTACACTTCCCCTGACAACCTGGGGTCAGTCTTGACCTGAGGTCATGACTGACCTCATGCTTCCTTCTATGCATGAGGAGTCCATTCTGCTTTTCACGTGACGGGGGGGGGGAGTTTCCCCCGCCCGGACGTATAGAGCACTGAAGTCTGACGTCACTTTCAGTATAGGGCGTCAGTCCCCAGGTTCATGTATTTGTTTAGTTGCATTGAAATCCCCATTGAAGCGATTTTAGATCGCCTCATATAACAACTGTGTTTGAAAAATAAACATGTCACCCCGGCCGCTTCACTCATATGGATATGAAGAATCAACTGACTGAGAGAAAACGCTAATGTTACTGCTGCTGAATTAGTTAGATTTTCGCTAGAAGCAGACTGTATCATATATGAGTGACTGACTGTTGCAAACGATACAGAGACACCTCCCTAACAATAACGCTGAGACAGCTTGTTTATTTTTGGACCACAACGCTTATAGTAGACGATATTAAGATCACCCCATGTTATTCTCCATAGAGAAATTACTTCCGCGAACCAGGGGAATCGTCGGGATGAGCGAGTTACGTCAGGACTTCGGTGCTCTATAGCGGGTGGAAGGAACAGTTCCTTTTCCCTCCATCAGGCTGGCCAGGGGGAGGCAGTTTAGAGACCAGGATTACTGCATGTTTTTTGTGAGGGTATATTCTTTACCCTTACAAGTATAGCCTGGCTAATAAGCCAGACCGAATCAGCCGTTGGCAAAAAACAATTTGCCTGCCTGTGTTGTGTGACGTTAGTCTTATTAGCCAGGCTACTTTACAAGTAGTATATCATTTAAAACGATGTGCAATTAGCCTTGTAAGATCAGCTATTGTTTTTAAGGGAAAGTGAGAGTCTCTTTTTTTTTGGCCCTTTTCAATCCTGCACCTGACTTACCTGAAAGGAGCCAAAATAAGTATTGTATAATAAAAAGAAAAGAAAAGATAGCATTTAAAATATATATATATATATATTCAGTTACAGATTAAGCTTAATATAATTACATAAAACTAAGGGCATTTTGTCTATAATTTCTATAGTTTAGTTTTAGTTCGTTTTGTAAACACAGTTTTAGTTAACTTTAATAAACTTTAATAACCAGATGTTGTGATGGTTTAACTACTCCTCTCCCGTCTTTCAGTCACTGTGTTCAGATGGTTCAACTAGTCCTCTGTCTGTCTGTCTGTCTGTCTCTGTGTTCAGACGGTGTAACTAGTCCTCTCCTGTGAGTCACTGTGTTCAGATGGTTTAACTAGTCTCTCCTGTCTGTCAGTCAGTCACTGTGTTCAGATGGTTTAACTAGTCTCTCCTGTCTGTCAGTCAGTCACTGTGTTCAGATGGTTTAACTAGTATCTCCTGTCTGTCAGTCAGTCACTGTGTTCAGATTGTTTAACTAGTCCTCTCCTCTCCCGTCAGTCACTGTGTTCAGATGGTTTAACTAGTCTCTCCTCTCCCATCAGTCACTGTGTTCAGATGGTTTAACTAGTCCTCTCCTGTCAGTCACTGTGTTCAGATGGTTTAACTAGTCCTCTCCTCTCCTGTCAGTCACTGTGTTCAGATGGTTTAAATAGTCCTCTCCTCTCCTGTCAGTCACTGTGTTCAGATGGTTTAACTAGTCTCTCCTCTCCCGTCAGTCACTGTGTTCAGATGGTTTAACTAGTCTCTCCTCTCCCGTCAGTCACTGTGTTCAGATGGTTTAACTAGTATCTCCTGTCTGTCAGTCAGTCACTGTGTTCAGATGGTTTAACTAGTCTCTCCTCCCCTGTCAGTCACTGTGTTCAGATGGTTTAACTAGTCTCTCCTGTCTGTTAGTCAGTCACTGTGTTCAGATGGTTTAACTAGTCTCTCCTCCCCTGTCAGTCACTGTGTTCAGATGGTTTAACTAGTCTCTCCTCCCCTGTCAGTCACTGTGTTCAGATGGTTTAACTAGTCTCTCCTCTCCCGTCAGTCACTGTGTTCAGATGGTTTAACTATAGTCTCTCCTGTCTGTCAGTCAGTCACTGTGTTCAGATGGTTTAACTAGTCCTCTCCTCTCCCGTCAGTCACTGTGTTCAGATGGTTTAACTAGTCCTCTCCTCTCCCGTCAGTCACTGTGTTCAGATGGTTTAACTAGTCTCTCCTCTCCCGTCAGTCACTGTGTTCAGATGGTTTAACTAGTCCTCTCCTCTCCCGTCAGTCAGTCACTGTGTTCAGATGGTTTAACTAGTCCTCTCCTCTCCCGTCAGTCACTGTGTTCAGATGGTTTAACTAGTCTCTCCTGTCTGTCAGTCAGTCACTGTGTCCAGATGGTTTAACTAGTCTCTCCTCTCCTTTCAGTCAGTCACTGTGTTCAGATGGTTTAACTAGTCTCTCCTGTCTGTCAGTCAGTCAGTCACTGTGTTCAGATGGTTTAACTAGTCTCTCCTATCCTGTCAGTCACTGTGTTCAGATGGTTTAACTAGTCTCTCCTGTCTGTCTGTCAGTCAGTCAGTCAGTCACTGTGTTCAGATGGTTTAACTAGTCTCTCCTCTCCTGTCAGTCACTGTGTTCAGATGGTTTAACTAGTCCTCTCCTCTCCCGTCAGTCACTGTGTTCAGATGGTTTAACTAGTCTCTCCTGTCTGTCAGTCAGTCACTGTGTTCAGATGGTTTAACTAGTCCTCTCCTCTCCTGTCAGTCACTGTGTTCAGATGGTTTAACTAGTCTCTCCTGTCTGTCAGTCAGTCACTGTGTTCAGATGGTTTAACTAGTCCTCTCCTCTCCCGTCAGTCACTGTGTTCAGATGGTTTAACTAGTCTCTCCTCTCCCGTCAGTCACTGTGTCCAGATGGTTTAACTAGTCTCTCCTCTCCCGTCAGTCACTGTGTTCAGATGGTTTAACTAGTCCTCTCCTCTCCCGTCAGTCACTGTGTTCAGATGGTTTAACTAGTCCTCTCCTCTCCCGTCAGTCACTGTGTTCAGATGGTTTAACTAGTCTCTCCTCTCCCGTCAGTCACTGTGTCCAGATGGTTTAACTAGTCTCTCCTCTCCCGTCAGTCACTGTGTTCAGATGGTTTAACTAGTATCTCCTCTCCCGTCAGTCACTGTGTTCAGATGGTTTAACTAGTATCTCCTGTCTGTCAGTCAGTCAGTCACTGTGTTCAGATGGTTTAACTAGTCCTCTCCTCTCCCGTCAGTCACTGTGTTCAGATGGTTTAACTAGTATCTCCTGTCTGTCAGTCAGTCACTGTGTTCAGATGGTTTAACTAGTCTCTCCTATCCTGTCAGTCACTGTGTTCAGATGGTTTAACTAGTTTCTCCTCTCCCGTCAGTCACTGTGTTCAGATGGTTTAACTAGTCCTCTCCTCTCCCGTCAGTCACTGTGTTCAGATGGTTTAACTAGTCCTCTCCTCTCCCGTCAGTCACTGTGTTCAGATGGTTTAACTAGTTTCTCCTCTCCCGTCAGTCACTGTGTTCAGATGGTTTAACTAGTCTCTCCTATCCTGTCAGTCACTGTGTTCAGATGGTTTAACTAGTTTCTCCTCTCCCGTCAGTCACTGTGTTCAGATGGTTTAACTAGTCTCTCCTATCCTGTCAGTCACTGTGTTCAGATGGTTTAACTAGTCCTCTCCTCTCCCGTCAGTCACTGTGTTCAGATGGTTTAACTAGTCTCTCCTCTCCCTGTCAGTCACTGTGTTCAGATGGTTTAACTAGTCTCTCCTCTCCCGTCAGTCACTGTGTTCAGATGGTTTAACTAGTATCTCCTGTCTGTCACTCAGTCACTGTGTTCAGATGGTTTAACTAGTCTCTCCTGTCTGTCAGTCAGTCACTGTGTTCAGATGGTTTAACTAGTCCTCTCCTCTCCCGTCAGTCACTGTGTTCAGATGGTTTAACTAGTTTCTCCTCTCCCGTCAGTCACTGTGTTCAGATGGTTTAACTAGTCTCTCCTATCCTGTCAGTCACTGTGTTCAGATGGTTTAACTAGTTTCTCCTCTCCCGTCAGTCACTGTGTTCAGATGGTTTAACTAGTCTCTCCTCTCCTGTCAGTCACTGTGTTCAGATGGTTTAACTAGTCTCTCCTCTCCCGTCAGTCACTGTGTTCAGATGGTTTAACTAGTCTCTCTCCTCTCCTGTCAGTCACTGTGTTCAGATGGTTTAACTAGTCCTCTCCTCTCCCGTCAGTCACTGTGTTCAGATGGTTTAACTAGTCCTCTCCTCTCCCGTCAGTCACTGTGTTCAGATGGTTTAACTAGTCCTCTCCTCTCCCGTCAGTCACTGTGTTCAGATGGTTTAACTAGTCCTCTCCTCTCCCGTCAGTCACTGTGTTCAGATGCTGTGCTAGTATCTCCTGTCTGTCAGTCAGTCACTGTGTTCAGATGGTTTAACTAGTCCTCTCCTATCAGTCACTGTGTTCAGATGGTTTAACTAGTCCTCTCCTCTCCCGTCAGTCACTGTGTTCAGATGGTTTAACTAGTATCTCCTGTCTGTCACTCAGTCACTGTGTTCAGATGGTTTAACTAGTCTCTCCTGTCTGTCAGTCAGTCACTGTGTTCAGATGGTTTAACTAGTCCTCTCCTCTCCCGTCAGTCACTGTGTTCAGATGGTTTAACTAGTTTCTCCTCTCCCGTCAGTCACTGTGTTCAGATGGTTTAACTAGTCTCTCCTATCCTGTCAGTCACTGTGTTCAGATGGTTTAACTAGTTTCTCCTCTCCCGTCAGTCACTGTGTTCAGATGGTTTAACTAGTCTCTCCTCTCCTGTCAGTCACTGTGTTCAGATGGTTTAACTAGTCTCTCCTCTCCCGTCAGTCACTGTGTTCAGATGGTTTAACTAGTCTCTCTCCTCTCCTGTCAGTCACTGTGTTCAGATGGTTTAACTAGTCCTCTCCTCTCCCGTCAGTCACTGTGTTCAGATGGTTTAACTAGTCCTCTCCTCTCCCGTCAGTCACTGTGTTCAGATGGTTTAACTAGTCCTCTCCTCTCCCGTCAGTCACTGTGTTCAGATGGTTTAACTAGTCCTCTCCTCTCCCGTCAGTCACTGTGTTCAGATGCTGTGCTGGTTCAACCACTCGGGTCACGTGTGCATCGTATTCGAGCTGCTCTCCCTCAGCACGTTCGACTTCCTGAAGAGCAACGGCTTCGTGCCGTACCCCCTCCATCACATCAGACACATGGCCCACCAGATCTGTGACGCCGTCAGCTGTGAGTATTATTAACCCGTTCTGACCCGAGATCAGATTCATACGAGGTTTCCACTGCATGGGACACACACTGGTCTGATTATAACCCATTCTGACCTGAGATCAGATTCTAAAAAAAATGTCAGTCGTTCTTCGATTTTTCAAAAATAGCAGACCTGCAAGCTCGTAGCGCAATAGCTAAAGCATAACAGAATGCTTAAAACACCAAAAAAGGGTTCCAGCCCCAAAATGGGTTAAGCATTATGTTATACTTTAGCTATTGAAAAATAGCAGATCTATTAAGAAGCTATTTGCAGAAGCAAAGGGTAGGTAACAGAGGGGGGACGTTCGGTAGGCCAATCAGAGGCAATGTAAAACGGTTAGTCCCGGAAAAGACGTGCTGTGATTGGCCAGTATATAGTCACTTGAGTGGCAGCGTTCCTTCCGCACTTCGCTTGACTTCCGCCTCCCGTTGGAGACTATGGTCGCTCCATCGGACTGCAGCGACCCAATGAGGTCGCTCCATCGGCCTGCAGCGACCCAATGAGGTCGCTCCATCGGACTGCAGCGACCAATGAGGTCACTCCGGTTTCAGTTTATTGTATTTATAGTACAAAATCATCTCTATGCCCTACTACTCCACCATACAAGACTCGAGAATGTAGCACAAAGGTATAGTGAAAGTAGCACATCCAACAAGCTCTCAAGATCTGCTATTTCAATCTCCTTAAAATGTTTTTAATAGAAAATGGTTTATGGTTCCCACCCAACAGCAACGATATTCATATACAGTATGTATTCTCTGTCTGTCTGTCTGTCTGTCTGTCTGTCTGTCTGTCTGTCTGTCTGTCTGTCTGTCTGTCTGTCTGTCTGTCTGTCTGTCTGTCCGTCTCTCTCTCTCTCTCTCTCTCTCTCTCTCTCTCTCTCTCTCTCTCTCTCTCTCTCTCTCTCTCTCTCTCTCTCTCTCTCTCTCTCTCTCTCTCTCTCTCTCTCTCTCCCCAGTTCTTCACGATAACAAGTTGACTCACACAGACCTGAAGCCGGAGAACGTGTTGTTCGTCAGCTCAGACTACGACACGGTGTACAACCTCTCACAGGTATCATTCTATACATCTGTATACATTACGAGTGACATTTGCAAAAAGCCCCCGCTGTTGCTTTAATTAAAGTTATACAGATCCCTGAATTATCAGCCATGATTTAAATGATTTATGATTGAGCTGGGCTTTATGTTGTGAGCTTGTACTATTTTCACTTGTCAGAAGTGTACATTAAACACGGAAGTGCATCAAAATAGAAGCTCCGGGGTGCCAGAGTTATCTGATCGCTTTTACTCTGAAAGCCATGAACCGGAAACACTTTCTTAAAAAAGTTGACTTGACAAAGTGACCTCACAATCCCCGATCATCTTAATATATTTATATACGCTCCAAAAAGCGTTCATATTTTGCGGGAGAGACGGATGAGGAGCTGAAATGAAGCGCCAGCATATCGATCCATTCATCACCACGGAGAGCGCCCTGGATGAGGAGATACGAGTCATTCTTTCCGCCGCGCTAACATGGGAGTCAATGACAAGCTAATAGTTGCACAGAGCGTTAAATAGGAAAAATTCTGAATATTCTTATGTCGCCCCGTGTCGTTAGGACGTCGCTAGGACGTCCACAGACGTCGATGGCACCTCTCGGTTCGAATCCCTATGACCTTTCTAGGCGTCCTATGTACAGAAAGTGTTAAAGCTGCTATAAACAATATGTCAAAATTGTAAGGACTTTTTTGGTTTGTATTCAGACAGCCAGCATTGGGTAGAACGCTCCCAAAATAAATTAGTCTCTGTGACACACATCTATAGGGGCCACAATCTGCATTCAATAAGATGTTCTAGAAGCTTTGTCATTGGTCGGAAAAAAAATCTGGTCGCAATGACTAACCAATCAGGATGGAGACGGGCAAATCGACCAATGACAAAGCTTCTAGGAAATCTTTGAATGCAGAAAAAAAAATTGTACGAAAAAATAGAAAAGGTAATTTAAAATGTTGACATATTATTAAGTTCTTAAGACTATGTGTACCCCACTGCCTTTCCTTTGCACAAATCAAACCATGGCTCTCCTCTCCTCTCCTCTCCTCTCCTCTCCTCTCCTCTCCTCTCCTCTCCTCTCCTCTCCTCTCCTCTCCTCTCCTCTCCTCTCCTCTCCTCTCCTCTCCTCTCCTCCCCTCCATCAGAAGCGACATGAGAGGAGGGTGAGGGACAGCACGGTGCAGTTGGTGGATTTCGGGAGCGCCACCTTCGACCAGGAGCACCACTCTGCCGTGGTCTCCACGCGGCACTACCGCGCCCCAGAGGTCATACTGGGTACTGCAGCTAAAATGAGTCCTGGGCGTGATCTGTGTGTAAACACCTCCGTTGTATAATGCTGTAACAGTGTGTATACGCACGCACACACACACACACACACATGCAGTGTGTTAATGTATTCTGCGTGTGCAAGAGCCGGGTTGAAGTCCTCTCTGTGTGTGTGTGTGTGTGTGTGTGTGTGTGTGTGTGTGTGCACAGAGCTGGGTTGGAGTCATCAGTGTGATGTCTGGAGTATAGGCTGTGTCCTGTTTGAATACTACCAGGGATGCACACTCTACCAGGTAACTGTTCTTATATTGTTTATAAACACTCTACCAGGTAACTGTTCTTATAATGTTTATTAACACTACCAGGTAACTGTTCTTATACTGTTTATAAACACACTACCAGGTAACTGTTCTTATACTGTTTATAACACTACCAGGTAACTGTTCTTATACTGTTTATAAACACTACCAGGTAACTGTTCTTATACTGTTTATAAACACACTACCCAGGTAACTGTTCTTATACTGTTTATAAACACACACTACCAGGTAACTGTTCTTATACTGTTTATAAACACTACCAGGTAACTGTTCTTATACTGTTTATAAACACTACCAGGTAACTGTTCTTATACTGTTTATAAACACACTACCAGGTAACTGTTCTTATACTGTTTATAAACACTACCAGGTAACTGTTCTTATACTGTTTATAAACACTACCAGGTAACTGTTCTTATACTGTTTATAAACACACTACCAGGTAACTGTTCTTATACTGTTTATTAACACACTCTACCAGGTAACTGTTCTTATACTGTTTATAAACACACTACCAGGTAACTGTTCTTATACTGTTTATAAACACACTACCAGGTAACTGTAAGTTGCAGCCACACGCAAGCTTCATTTCCATCCACCAGCCTGTCTTAAAAACAGGGTGTAAGCACACTTGGGCGTCAAGTCACGGCAAAAAAGCCGGCTTCTTCCTGTTTTTTTTAGACGGCTGGTGGATGGAAATTGAAGCTCCACCCATGTGGCAGAATGCAGCGTCGGCCAGATTCCTGGAAAAGCTTGCCCCATGTGGGTGGAGCTAATTTTCCATCCACCAGCCGTCTAAAAAAACCCAGGAAGAGACGACTGCCGCTCGCGACCTTTGCATCTTCGTGGTGCTAAAGTGTGCCTGCACTGCCTCTGTGTGTGTTTGGTTCATGCTGTGTGTTGATTGGTCCATATATACCTGCCTGTGTGTGTTCAGTTGTTTGGTCCATATAT
>NC_137868.1:44820014-44830014 GCF_963924005.1 Protomyctophum bolini | reverse complement strand
CCTCTAATACACACCGCGGGTCTGATGTCCTTCAGTCCATTGTTTCTAAAGGCTGATCCATCAACGTTAGTCTTTAACTACCCTCAGGGCTCCTAGCGTCCGGGGTGAAGGGTGGTAACTGTCTTTAACTACCCTCAGGGCTCCTAGCGTCCGGGGTGAGGGGTGGTTAACGACCCTCAGGGCTCCTAGCGTCCGGGGTGAAGGGTGGTAACTGTCTTTAACTACCCTCAGGGCTCCTAGCGTCCGGGTGAAGGGTGGTAACTGTCTTTAACTACCCTCAGGGCTCCTAGCGTCCGGGTGAAGGGTGGTAACTGTCTTTAACTACCCTCAGGGCTCCTAGCGTCCGGGTGAAGGGTGGTAACTGTCTTTAACTACCCTCAGGGCTCCTAGCGTCCGGGGTGAAGGGTGGTAACTGTCTTTAACTACCCTCAGGGCTCCTAGCGTCTGGGGTGAAGGGTGGTAACTGCATGTGCAACAGATGCCCCCCATCCTTTTTTTTTTATATATTTTTTATCCCACGATTTTGTAACCCATTGTTCACCCCTGTGCCAATCATCTACTGTGATCCTGGGCTCTACACACCCTCCGCCAACCTGGGGAGAGCAACGGACTTAAATCATGCTCCCTTCATGCCTGAGTGTCCAAGTTGCTCCTTTACACCTGACAGGGGGGAGTTTCCCTGGTTGGACGTAGCGCGTGGAAGGAACACGTTATTCCAACCAGTTCCTTTCCCCTCCATCAGGCGCCCCGGCTGGCCAGGGGGAGGCAGTTTAGAGACCAGGATTACTGCATGTTTTTGTGAGGGTACCTACCCTAGGGGACACGGGGAGAACATGAAAACTCCACACAGAAAGGCCCTTTCGCCCCCCATCCTGACGTCATGCTCAAAACACTTCCACACTGAAGGGAACAACAGGAGAGGCTGTTAGTAAACACTTCCACACTGAAGGGAACAACATGGGCTGTTAGTACGGCTGGAGTCATTCTCTCTCTCTCTCTCTCTCTCTCTGTACTGTAACACACCTCCATGGACAATAAGGCATGTTGTTCTACAATTATGTCTTTTCATTATGGATGTAAATACTGCTCTGGGGGGGGGAACGCTAATTAAGAACATTTTCACGACTGCACTCGAAGAAACACATACTGTATACACTTAAATGCTCTGCATTTCAGAACTGCTCTGGAAAGACGGAATATTAACGAACAGTGCAGTACAGTACAGTACAGTACAGTACAGTACAGCACAGCACAGTACAGTACAGTACAGTACAGTACAGTCTCCTATACTACTGCCAACAATCTGCCAACACGACTCTAATGATCCATTTGTGTATAGCAATAATCCCTTTAATGCAATACATCCTGTCTTATTGCTAAGATATTCAAAACACACAGATTATGCTGTTTGTCAGATGGTAAAGGTCAAAGGTCAAAGGCCATGGTTCAAGAGACGTTCAAATGGAGGCCTCGGTACGACCCACGCACTGTTGTTTTAGTCACAGTTTTAGTCACAGTCTCTTCAATGGTTACTTTTCATTTAGTTTTAGTCACATTTTCACATTTATAGTCAAATTTAGTCGTGTATTCACATTTAGTGTTTGGTCACATTTTAGTCACCTGGAATGTTTTAGCGTTAGTCTATAGTTTTCTCACATTTTTGAAAAGTTAAAGTATTGGAAATACTCCAGTACAAATATCTCAAAATTGTACTCTACAGTAAATCCACAGAATAGTGACTTTCCCACCACTGTTCGTGAGTCCACTCACAACTCGTGCATAACCAAACCGCTTGGTTAAATTACAAAAACAAAGAAATAAACAAACACTGTGTGAGTCAAATGAACACATGTGAACACATCGGGGCAGCGGTGGCCAAAACGGTTTGCGGAGCGGTCTTGATATCGGAAGGTCGCTATAGTTCGTATCCCGGGACCGGCACGTTAAAATTACCACCGCTGAAGTGCCCTTTGAGCAAGGCATTGAACCTCTACTATGACTAGTTCTATGAGCAGGGCCTGGCTGTAAACAAGTTCTTGAGCTTAGTCCAGTTACCCTGGGTAAACATGGTACCTTTGCTTTGAATGTTCCAACTAGTTCCAAACAGAGTGAATGTTCCAACTAGTTCCAAACAGAGTGAATGTTCCAACTAGTTCCAAACACAGTGAATGTTCCAACTAGTTCCAAACACAGTTAATGTTCCAACTAGTTCCAAACACAGTGAATGTTCCAACTAGTTCCAAACAGAGTGAATGTTCCAACTAGTTCCAAACAGAGTGAATGTTCCAACTAGTTCCAAACAGAGTGAATGTTCCAACTAGTTCCAAACAGAGTTAATGTTCCAACTAGTTCCAAACAGAGTGAATGTTCCAACTAGTTCCAAACACAGTTAATGTTCCAACTAGTTCCAAACACAGTGAATGTTCCAACTAGTTCCAAACAGAGTGAATGTTCCAACTAGTTCCAAACACAGTGAATGTTCCAACTAGTTCCAAACAGAGTGAATGTTCCAACTAGTTCCAAACAGAGTTAATGTTCCAACTAGTTCCAAACAGAGTGAATGTTCCAACTAGTTCCAAACAGAGTGAATGTTCCAACTAGTTCCAAACACAGTGAATGTTCCAACTAGTTCCAAACAGAGTGAATGTTCCAACTAGTTCCAAACAGAGTTAATGTTCCAACTAGTTCCAAACAGAGTGAATGTTCCAACTAGTTCCAAACAGAGTTAATGTTCCAACTAGTTCCAAACAGAGTGAATGTTCCAACTAGTTCCAAACAGAGTTAATGTTCCAACTAGTTCCAAACACAGTGAATGTTCCAACTAGTTCCAAACAGAGTGAATGTTCCAACTAGTTCCAAACAGAATCCTGGTCGCGTCACGACAACCAAAGGAAGGAACGGGACAAACTCCACAGTTCCATAAAGTGCACGCGGCTTGTCTACGTCTCCCCTACGTCTCCCCATACGTCTCCCCTACGTCTCCCCATACGTCTCCCCTACGTCTCCCCATACGTCTCCCTACGTCTCCCCTACGTCTCCCCATACGTCTCCCCATACGTCTCCCTACGTCTCCCTACGTCTCCCCTACGTCTCCCCATACGTCTCCCCATACGTCTCCCCTACGTCTCCCCTACGTCTCCCCTACGTCTCCCCATACGTCTCCCCTACGTCTCCCCATACGTCTCCCTACGTCTCCCCCATACGTCTCCCTACGTCTCCCCCATACGTCCCCTTAACACATTTAGACCTGAGCACCATTCTACAACATGTCTTCTAAATCATGACCGTTTTCAAATAATGTTTCTATTTCTGTGGTTCTCAAAGTTTCCTCCAAATATTTTCTATTATCATCTGAAAATATGTAGTTCCAGGGACCCCCCCCCCCCCCCCCCCCCCAGTATGTAGTTCCAGGGACCCCCCCTCCCAGAAGCAAAGACGTTCGCTCTGAAAGAATATTATATTCAAAGATTTGTGCCATATTTTCACGATTTTTTCCAAAATATAGCAGACCTACAAGCTGGTAAATCTTGTAAATCTAGATCTGCTATTTTTCAACAGCTAAAGTATATAACATTAACCCTTAAAACACCAAAAAGGCGTTCCTGTCCAGAATGCGTTAATCCAAAAAAAAACTTTTGAAAGCAAGAATTGAAGCGCGCCACTTTCTCCCCCCCCCCCCCCCTCCTCCCCTCCCCCTCGTGTCTTTGGTTTCTGTCCTGGGATGAAAGGAGCTTCCACATTCCTTTCCTGAGGGGTCAGAGGTCAGGCCTCTGCACTGCCTGCCCCCCCCACCCCTCCGCCCCGCCCGCCCCTCCCCCCCGCCCGCCCGCCACGGTTCTCGCATGCTGAGTGACTGCCATTAACCCCTTCAGCGCCTCGCTGAGACTACTGCAGCGGTGTGTGTGTACGCAGCAGCAGCGTGTGCGAGAGGGGGAGGGGGGGGGGGGTTGGGGTTATGGGGTTGGGGGAGGAGGAGGGGGGGGGGGTGTAGGGGGCGAGGCAGAGAGGGTCGGATGCGTTGCGTAGGAGGAGGTGGGGGTTGGTTGCGCATGGCGGTATGGTGGTATTGCTACAGGCTACACAGGCTAGCGGTGGCTACACTCTAAAGGCCTTGTGATGGACGCTAGGCTGCAGCGCGGCAGGCCCAGCGGCATGCCGCTGAAAAAGACCCCCCCCCTCCCCCTCCCCCTCCCTCCCTCCCCTCGCGGTCTACACACCGCCATGCGTGCAGCTAGCCCCCCCCCCCCCCCCCCCCCCCCACCACGCATGCAGCGCAGCGCGCTAGGCTAAATATAGAACGTGAGTTCAGCGGCCCTGGAGCTAAGGTGACAACAGCCGTGGGCTCCTCTCCTCTCTACCAGGGGAAGGGTGACGTGTGTGTGTGTGTGTGTGTGTGTGTGTGTGTGTGTGTGTGTGTGTGTGTGTGTGTGTGTGTGTGTGTGTGTGTGTGTGTGTGCGTGTGTGCGTGCAACAAAAACAAACATATAGAAAGTTGTTACGGAAGTGCACAATTGACAATGGTTTTCTATATATATATATATATATGTACGTTTTTACGTACACAGCTGTCCCCCAAAGTTTGTTAATTGCATTTTTTACTTTAGATAGTATAGGCTATACCAATAGTGTTTTGGCAGGGCGATTCCAAAAATAGTAAACAACCAAACTAGTGTATACCCCCCATCAGTCAAACTATACGCCACCGTGGCACACACTTTAGCTGTTTGAGAAATAGCAGATCTACAAGCTCATAGCGCAGCCCTCGGTGGCCGTGATATACGAGCTTGGAACGACATCTTTTCAGTCTGGGGGTCCTTGACATGAAAATGCCTTTCTTCGTCCTTTTTTTTCCCCAAAACTGTTGCGGCGGTTTATAGGCCGCCGCGAGGAGCTAAACATGAGAGTAAAGAGACGCTTGTATGACGCGCACGCACTGAATTCAGGTCCATTCCAGCTGTAGGTTTTACCATTTATTCTCGTCACCACACGTATAAGTTACAACAGTTCCCAGGCTTTAGATATAACTGAACGTGGTTGTTAAGGTGAATAAGAGGTGCGATTGATACGGTCAACAGAATTGTCTTCTCCCACGCTCACCTCCTCTCTCTATCCAACTTCCCTCACCCAAGTGACAGGTAAACGCCATGAACACTAGAGTGGCAGCGCCCCAGCCCCCGTGACACGCCAACTACCTAGGCAGTGCCCATTAAAGTGACATACCTTACGTCAATATTAATAGCACATTAGAATGCAACATATTACGGCTCCTACACTGACTATACGGTAGCCTCGGTGGTCTCAAAAAATATAGCACTGACGAAGGTCTTATAAATAAGGACCGAAAGGTTGGCTTTTTAATAGCACTTTGAGCACACTTTATATGAGCATCTTAATTCTCAGTCTAAGGAGTTTAGCTTCTAGTTTTTCTATACGGTGAGCGAGTCTTTTTCTGTCAAAGCGCCGAAACACAGAAACACAGAAACATATGGGTTTAACCCTGTGAGCACCGCTCACACAGAAACATATGGGTTTAACCCTGTGAGCACCGCTCACACAGAAACATATTGGTTTTCAGAAAACTGTTCATCGGCCTCAGGTCCACGTGGTTGAATGGCGATGGGGGTTAAATGGCGATGGGGGAGAGATAAACGAGAGAGAGGAGGAAGAAAGGATGAAGAAGGGAAAAGGAGGGAAAGGAGAGTAGGTTGTGGTGGGGGGAGGAGATAGGGGGGGCGGTGACTCCAGAGAAAGGAGGGGGGAGGGGTGGTCGGGTCATGGTTAACTGACCACATTGAGGAGGCCCTAACCCTGACAGAAGACGGTTGGGGTCAATTCACTTCAATCACCCCCCCACCCCCCCACCTTCTTTATAAGTTCAAAAAACCTAAACGTTTTTTCCTATATCTATAGATATTATGCTCTTCAGAAGGAATGCTATGTGATTATACTGTGAAAAGGACCCCCCCCCCAGGCCCCACACACCCCCACACCCCAAAACGCAAGAAGGAGCTCAAGCACCATCTTAGATAGATAGATAGATAGATAGATAGATAGATAGATAGATAGATAGATAGATAGATAGATAGATAGATGAAGAAAATGTGACGCAAATCTTTGAATATATATTCTTTCTGAGCGAACGTTTTTAACTCAAATCTTTGCTTCTGGGGGGGGGGGGGGGGGCGTCCCTGGAACTACATATTTTCAGATGGGGGTCCGAGGCATGAAATAGCTATATACAGTTAACCATCTTACCACTAAACCGCTAAACCTCTAAACCGCTAAACCACTAAACCGCTAAACCGCTGAACCGCTAAACCACTAAACCCCCTAAACCGCTAAACCGCTAAACCGCTAAACCTTTAAACCGCTAAACCACTAAACCGCTAAACCGCTAAACCACTAAACCGCTGAACCGCTAAACCACTAAACCCCAAACCGCTAAACCGCTAAACCACTAAACCGCTAAACCACTAAACCCCTAAACCGCTAAACCACTAAACCGCTGAACCGCTAAACCACTAAACCCCCAAACCGCTAAACCGCTAAACCGCTAAACCACTAAACCGCTAAACCACTAAACCGCTAAACCTCTAAACCGCTAAACCCCCTAAACCGCTAAAACACTAAACCGCTAAACCCCCTAAACCGATAAACCACTAAACCGCTAAACCACTAAACCGCTAAACCCCCTAAACCGCTAAACCACTAAACCGCTAAACCACTAAACTGCTAAACCGCTAAACCCTCTAAACCGCTAAACCGCTAAACCACTGAACCGCTAAACCACTAAACCGCTAAACCCCCTAAACCGCTAAACCACTAAACCGCTAAACCACTAAACTGCTAAACCGCTAAACCCTCTAAACCGCTAAACCACTGAACCGCTAAACCACTAAACCCCCAAACCGCTAAACCCCCTAAACCCGCTAAACCACTAAACCGCTAAACCACTAAACCGCTAAACCACTAAACCCCCAAACCGCTGAACCGCTAAACCCGCTAAACCACTAAAGCGCTAAACCGCTAAACCGCTAAACCCCCTAAACCGATAAACCACTAAACCGCTAAACCGCTAAACCACTAAACCTCTAAACCCCCTAAACCGCTAAACCACTAAACCGCTAAACTGCTAAACCCGCTAAACCGCTAAACCGCTAAACCACTGAACCGCTAAACCACTAAACCCCCAAACCGCTAAACCCCCTAAACCGCTAAACCCCCTAAACCGATAAACCACTAAACCGCTAAACCGCTAAACCACTAAACCTCTAAACCCGCTAAACCACTGAACCGCTAAACCACTAAACCCCCAAACCGCTAAACCCGCTAAACCACTGAACCGCTAAACCACTAAACCCCCAAACCGCTAAACCCCCTAAACCGCTAAACCGCTAAACCGCTAAACCACTGAACCGCTAAACCACTAAACCCCCAAACCGCTAAACCCCCTAAACCGTTAAACCGCTAAACCCCCTAAACCGCTAAACCGCTAAACCGCTAAACCACTAAACCGCTAAACCGCTAAAACCGCTAAACCACTGAACTGCTAAACCACTAAACCTCCAAACCGCTAAACCCACTAAACCGCTAAACCACTAAACCGCTAAACCCCCTAAACCCCAAACCGCTAAACCCCTAAACCGCTAAACCACTAAACCCCCAAACCGCTAAACCACTAAACCGCTAAACCACTAAACCCCCAAACCGCTAAACCCCCTAAACCGCTAAACCACTAAACCCCCAAACCGCTAAACCGCTGAACCGCTAAACCCCCTAAACAGCTAAACCGCTAAACCCCCTAAACCGCTAAACACTAAACCCCCAAACCGCTAAACCGCTAAACCGCTAAACCCCCTAAACCGCTAAACCACTAAACCCCCAAACCGCTAAACCGCTGAACCGCTAAACCGCTAAACCACTAAACCGCTAAACCGCTAAACCCCCTAAACCGCTAAACCACTAAACCGCTGAACCACTAAACCGCTAAACCCCCTAAACCGCTAAACCCCCTAAATCGCTAAACCGCTAAACCGCTAAACCCCCTAAACCGCGCACAGCAAGCATATATCAAACCATTACTGTCTGCTTCAGAAAACGCCCTCAGGGTGAATATTGTTAATGTCTCGTCTTTTGACAGAAAAATTACTTTTTTACAGTCACACCAAATGACCATAAATCACTGCCTGCGTCGCGACAGAGACGCGCCTTGATGTCCTCGCCGACGGCCTCCGCCGTGGCGGGACTCGTTGCTCTCTCCGTTAAGTGTCTGTACTCTGTAGCGTAACGTTGTTGCACAACCGCAGAAGAGCCACTTGTTTCCGCTATGAGATATACATTAATACAGCGCATTATACGGTTTAGTGTACAGTATACATTAACCGGGCAAACAAACACTGCAGTCACGGCGCTATGATACAGACATAAGTAAGCAGATCTGTTCTGTGTGTGTGTGTGTGTGTGTGTGCGTGTGCGTGTGCGTGTGTGTGTGTGTGTGTGCGTGTGCGTGTGCGTGTGTGTGTGCGTGCGTGTAATACTGTGTATGGGCCATTCAGGTTGTTGGAGTGACACTGAATCCGTACTGCCTTACAGACACTGAGAATGTGTCCAAGCCACACTCACGCACGCACGCACACACACACGCACGCACACACGCACGCACACACACACACACACACACACACACACACACACACACACACACACACACACACCTATTCATACTGTACGTAAAGAACACACACATGCAGGCCTGTGCAGTGTACTACGCACACAAATAGACACGCAGAAAAACACATAAACACAAACATGCTTACAGGCAAACAGAACCAGAGGTCAGGGAGGTCACGGCAAGTTTCCACTGTGTGTGTGGAAAACATATTTCACTAGAACAGGCTCCAAAATGCCTGGAATATGCTGCTGAATGCTGTCTGGGAGATTCACTATAACGTCAACACAAAATAAAGGCATATACTTCTTCTATAGAGACTGCATTGTGATATCTATACTATAAGACACACATGTGGACAAACAATAGTTTTCTTTATAAATGATTTATACAGTATATCGCTACCTCATGAACGCAACTATCGCTCTCAACCCAACCCACCTTTTCAGACTCCATCATGGCCCGTAGCACATACCCCACCCCCTTAGATAGCACTTTATGTATAGACATAGATATAGCATTTGATACAGACTTATATCATGTTATGTAGACAGCACTATAATTGCATTGTATGTAGTCATAGCACTTCATAGTACATAATATGTATAGCATAGTATAGTTTATATATATAGTTTCATTATATATTCCACTGTTACGTTCTTAGCTTACGCATGTTTCATGATAACTACTTTTTATGTATGTGATGTATTGCCATGCTTTTTGTTCTTGCTTAATGTAAATCGCTCTGGATTAAGAGCGTCTGATAAATGCTTAAATTGTAAATTGTATAGTCGCTCTGAAGTATCACTGATGCTTCAGTCTGTCTCTGAAGCATCACTGATGCTTCAGTCTGTCTCTGAAGCATCACTGATGCTTCAGTCTGTCTCTGAAGCATCACTGCTTCAGTCTGTCTCTGAAGCATCACTGCTTCAGTCTGTCTCTGAAGCATCACGGCTTCTGTCTGTCTCTGAAGCATCACTGCTTCAGTCTGTCTCTGAAGCATCACGGCTTCAGTCTGTCTCTGAAGCATCACGGCTTCAGTCTGTCTCTGAAGCATCACTGATGCTTCAGTCTGTCTCTGAAGCATCACTGCTTCAGTCTGTCTCTGAAGCATCACTGCTTCAGTCTGTCTCTGAAGCATCACTGCTTCAGTCTGTCTCTGAAGCATCACGGCTTCAGTCTGTCTCTGAAGCATCACTGCTTCAGTCTGTCTCTGAAGCATCACTGATGCTTCAGTCTGTCTCTGAAGCATCACTGCTTCAGTCTGTCTCTGAAGCATCACTGCTTCAGTCTGTCTTTGAAGCATCACTGCTTCAGTCTGTCTCTGAAGCA
>NC_137868.1:44662514-44815014 GCF_963924005.1 Protomyctophum bolini | reverse complement strand
GTTCAGTTTGCTGCTTCTTAGTAGTTTTTGCATGTCCAAACAGTGCGCGCTTACTGAAAGGCATGTACACTAGCAGCAAACAGTGACAGGGTGGGGGTCACACTGTCACACACAGGAAGAAAATAATCACACTGGCAATACTGAAATACAGAATGAAAGCAAGAAATGAATCAATAATTCAACATGTACTGTATGTATGCTACTTTACACGTACACGGGAACCATTTAACACAAATACAAAGGACTCGTGTTTACTTCATGGACACGGCTGTCAAAACCTATTTTTGCTGATTGGGTAATGCCTTTGCCGTCACATTTCACTGCTGGCTGCCGCGACTCGAGAGCAGCCCCCCAAAAGGCCTCGAGCACTTAAGCGCAGAAATAATTGATAGAACGTAACGACCATTCCCATAGAATAGAATAGACCTGACATGATTGATTGATTGTTTATTTATTTTGGTGTCATGCACACCTTGTGCCCGCAATTAACCCTCATGGGTTTATAAGACACCATTTCACATTTTGCAATTACAGCATGTTTTACATTACATAATTTATGCCTTTTACAGCGTGTTTACGTTAGATCTTTCATTATATTACACCTCGGATGTATACGGAGTGCTCTGTCTTCTTTCCCAAGCTTGACAGATAAAATCTGCTGCAACGAAAGTCCCTTTGGCAAAACATATCTCCGTTTTTACACAGTCATTTAAATCGAGGAAATCCCCACATATATAGAAGACATCTTATTAACCAAAATATCCCTTAAGTCATCGTATTTAGTGCAGTAAAACAAAAAGTGAACTTCGTTTTCAATGGCTAGATCACAGAACAGACAATATCTCTCATCTCATTAAACCTGCCAGTCTCCATGGCAGTGCTATAATGGTAATGTTCCTGAGCCTTACTTGAGCACAAGGAGATCGTTGTCTTTTGTTTAAATTATACTTCACATAAGGTTTTACAGTGTATATGACCTTTATAAGGCAGTAGGTTCGCAACTTAGGTTTGTACCATGGGTCCCTACACCAGTTTGCTTTGTATCTGGTAGAACATTGTATTTCTAATTTGTTGAACATTACATTGTAATCTATTTTGAAAAATAAAAGTTATTTTACTCCTGTACAATTATTTGAAAACTTTTGTTACCGGTACTTTGTACGTATTGATTATTATTATTTATTTTTTAAGTTTTATTTTCTCTTTTTTTTTGTTTTACATTTGAAAACTTGAAGTGGGACATTCGGCATAATGACTCCTTTTTACTTTTAGCATATTAAGTACGTTTTTATTTTGTACTTCTGGACTTTTACTTGTAACAGAGTATTTCTACAGTATAAAAAGTGCTTTTTTTCCACCACTGTGGATTCCCCCTGAGTGGGTTCGTCCCACAGTGATCCAGACCGACCTACAAGTATAGTCTACTGACTGAACAGGGATGCCACGCCATTATTAGTTTTAATTATGTCAGGTGAGTGTCACGATATCTGTCTGTTGTATACTTGTATTTTGTAGTCTTGTCCTAGTGTTTCCTGTTTTCCCCATAGTTACTGTTTCCTGTGTTGTCTCACCTCCCCTGTGATTACTACGTTTCTCCACCTGTGTCCTGTTAAGGCTCATACATAGTCTGAATTTACGGTGGTGGGGTGACCACCGAACTACGACATGACGTCACGAGCCGCGGTGAAGAGCAAACCACCGCCACCGCTCCAGCCCTTCTCTCTGTTTTTACTCACCACCGCTCAACGTTATTTCAGCTCCGGGTGGTCATCTCACCACCGGAGCGGTGCAGGTCACCTCACCACCGAAAATCCAGACTATGAATAGGCCTTCAGTCTCCCAGCCGATCCCAGTGTTGATTGTAGGTCTGTTACACCTGTGTCTATAGTCTATATAAACCTCCCATGTGTTCAGTGTCCCCTTGTAAGATTATAAGTTATTATTACGTTGTGTTCCTGCTTGTATACCTGTAAATAAATACTGGACTTGGTCTGCCTGCCTGCCGTGTTCTGCTTCTGGGTCCTCAACCTGACACGCACCGTGACAGCGAGGTGAAAGTCTTTTGAGCATCTTCATATGAAGTCGACATCATATCCTTGCGGTGACTTTCTCTCTGAGAACGAGAGCTGGATCCGTTTGACCCCTGCAGCGGCGGTCTGGGTCCTATAGTCGTTGCCAAGTCTGACAGTATACACACACACCGACCTTTTGGTTAACCCATTTAGACCTGCGGACGATTCTACAAAGGCCTTCCAAATCAATCCTGACAGTTTCCTGAAAAACCTCACGTTTCTATATCAGTCGTTCTCAAACATTTTCATGTCAAGGACCCCCCAAAATTATATGTAATTGGCCGCCGACCCCCATCTGAAAATATGTTGTTCCAGGGAAGCAAAGAAGCAAAGATATGAGTTAAAAAACGATGGCTCTGTAAGAGCAAAGATTTGCGCCACATTTTCACATTTAAAAATAAAAAGTAGCAGATCTACGTAGCACGGCACCGAGTGCCACACTACGAGCTTGTAGATCTGCTATTTTTCAATAGCTAAAGTATTTCATAATTCTTAAGACATCATTTTTCAATTTTAAAACAAAAGCAATCAAATGAGCACAAGCATTATATATAGCCAAAGGCTCTAACAAAAAGCCATCCTATAAAAATTAGTCTTTATAGGAGACTCACTTCAATGCATTCTTATCGGATTGATGGAGAAACGGACGTGTGTGTCAGCTGCTGTTTTATTGATGTGATATGCATTTGCACTGTACAGTTGTTCTGATGTTATATAATGTTATATTTATTATATTTTTAATATGATATGATATATTTATATTAATATTAGAGATTTGTATTGCTATTCACTATTGCTATTTAAAAATGCACCTTATGCTCCACAGTAGAAGCAGGCAGTTCAGTCTCAGTCTGAAAGACTGAGGTTGTGGTCAAAAGCACACATTTGACGCCACACATAATTACAACATACTGCAGTGCAGGTGACATTAGTTAATACGCTTGAGAGCACACGTCCATTGAGATAACTGTCTTACACTCTCAAAGTGGGTTCCAGTCTGTGGCTACCATGAGGGTTCCTTTGAGGGGATTCTAAACTCTTACAAGTCTGCAACTCCTGACAGTATACCAATGGGGGGGGGGAAAGGACCCTAACCCGTCCTTGACATGTAAAAGTTACACTTACAGACAGTGAGTCAATACAGTACGCGTCCACAAGAACAATGTGCCATACTAGAGCATAACTAGAACTGCACTCTGCCGAGTGCATACTTGCTTGTTGCACACTAGTAGGTCATAAATGGCCTACTAGTGCGCAAGCAGAGCGCGCAAGTACTTTCGACCGCTGGAAACTATCACATCTCAGTATCTCTGTGAAGGAACGTTTGAAATGTATAATCATTACGTGTAACTATTTGCTACCTAACTACTTTTTTACAGAAAAATGAATCATTGATATGTGATGAAAAAGAAAAGGTATATAAACTGAATTAAAATATATTATACAGTATAATTATTTTATTACTTATTGTAAATTGTCAATTGTTTTAAATGTATTTCATTTTGTACTATAGTGATATTAATACTAAATCATGATCCGAGTAATATGTGTCTCTAACTTCAATTTCTGTAATAATACTTTCAAATTTGTTGAAATATACATGATCTAAAATACTTCCGAAATCTGTAGTTGGATTTGTATCTCAGTGATGACGTAAGAGAAATGGTCAGCTGTGTAATCTGGTCCCACCAGATACCACATTACGTCATCGTTGAGAGCTGGGACCAGAGTACACGGTGTGTATATGTATGACTAGCTCTCAGTGATGACGTAAGAGATATGGTCATCTGTGTAGTCTGGTCCCAGCAGACCAGGCACAGATTTACAAATTACAAATCACATTACAACTACATACAGAGTATGTAGTTGTAATTTGATTAGCAGTATACTGTGGTTACTTGGTTCCAAAAAGTGAAGCCAAGTTTGTTTCAACCGTAAGTCTGTGCCTGGTTTGCTGGGACCAGTTACAACATTACGTCATCGCTGAGAACTGGGACCAGTTACATACGGTCCCAGTTCTCAGCGATGACGTAATGTTGTAACTGGTCCCAGCAAACCAGGCACAGACTTACGGTTGAAAAAAACTTGGCTTCACTTTGAAGAGACCAAGCGAAATGATTACTTGCGCGCTCTGCTTGCGCAAGTAATGACTTTTTGTTTTGTCAGGCCTCATTCACACGTACCAAACACCAATCAAGCAAATGTTTGGTCGTGTTTCTTTTTGGGGGGGGTCACCACAATGCTTTTCCAATGGGAGTCACATGGTTTGATCAAACATTTGTGTTTGATTGCTGATTGCTGGTCATGGTGTTCTGCCCCTCCCCCCCTCATCAAACAAAAATGTCTGGTCAAACCATGTGACTCCCATTGGGAAAAGCATGATTGTGGTGGCCCCAAAAAAACGACCAAACATTTGCTTGATTGCTTGTTTGGTACCTACGTGTGGATGAGGCCTCAGCAAGCCGACATCCTGTGGAAAGTCACAGTGTGTCACTGAGACGGGCGGTGTGTGATTTGATGCTCCGCTACTACTACCGCTATAGTGCTTTTTCAATAGCGCAACGTCCTGCTGCCTCTCCTGCATTATGTGCAATTTAGTAGCAGATGGTATGCAGGGCCATTGAGTGCAGTGATTTTACAACAAGTGAGTCCAAACGCCAACGATATCTAGAGATGAAGGGGTGTGTGTCTCTATGGAAAAGTGATGCATGTGTGCATATATATCGTTGCTGTTGGGAGGAAACCTCATAACTCCATTTTTGGCATAAATCAGTGCAATTGAACACCCTTTTCGAAAATATTGAACCAATGGAAAGTGTAGTAAAAGGTGCTTTGGGACAAAACCTCTGAACTCCATTGGACCCTCAAAATGTCTGCTAAAGCAACTAACTCCACCACCTCTCCCCCTATACATTTTGGAGTTATGAGGTTCATCACGACAGCAAGAGATATTGGGCTGTATTTTGCGTGTCTTATAAGTACCAGGTCTTATTACTTAACTTAAGACCTTGGAGGCGTGATCAATGCCATTTGGCTATATATTCCGAGTGGCCAAAGAGCATTGATCACGCCGCCTCCAGGTCTTAAGTTAAGTAATAAGACCTGGTACTTATAAAGACACGCAAAATACAGCCCTATACTCTCTAATGGCCATTAGGTCCATTCATCGATGTCCCTTTTCCTGGCCCTGACCTCATTTGCCCCCCCCCCCGATACAGAAACTGATCCCAGCTCTGCCTCGACGGACTTGTCTCCGCTTTCTGACCACATAGTTGTTCACTTGTCAGAGAGGCACATAAATGATGGGCCGTCTCTCCATCCAAGGAGCTTTGATTGACTTGTATATCCACTTTCCAAATGCACTCCTTCAACCTGTCCGCAAGGTAGGCTACTGTGTTATTAGGCAAGTCACGGTGACATAACTCACGGTCCTCTCCGAGGATCGGTTACGCCACTCCACTCCACTCCTCCTCTTATCTCCTCTCCCCGTCGTCTCTCAGGCAGGAATAATAGCTCGTACCATATGTTGTTTTTCCCTCTGAATTCAAAGATATTTACCATATCTGCAGCTTCTTGCTATGTGGGATATTATTATTTGTGTAGTTTTAACAGAACCGACGGCTGGCCAATATAGGAATCCCATGTTGCTGACAGTGCAGATACACTGAGACAGGCCACGTGGCGCATGATTGGATACATACGGTATACCGACACCGTACCGCTGACAGACCAACCGGCTTATTTACATTTGCATAAACATGACTATATAGACCTCAGCTATATGCAAATGTGATCCGCAAAGCTCAAGGTCAAACCTAATCAAATCAGAAACGTACTGTTATCTGTAAAATGAGATATGTGTGTGTGTGTGTGTGTGTGTGTGTGTGTGTGTGTGTGTGCCCTGTTGAAAACGGCAAAGCAAAAACTAAGTCATTGTATACACGGCAGCACCATCTACAATAACCCACGTCCACCGGACAAGTTTTAAGCTGCTGGATTCGATATTTAAGATAGGCCATTTTTATGTGTGTTTTATCAGGACCCTCCTATACACTATAGAGGCCCACATTCTAACTCCATTTTAACCATGTCACAGTATAGACTCATTGAAAACAATTGTGACGTCACTTATGATGAAGTATAGCCTCGGAAACCCAGACGTTTTTATTTCCAGGGAGAGAAAAAAAAGTCTGGGTCAGAGTCCACTTCAATTCGGCATAGAGTAGCGCAAACGTCGATCACTCTCTGCTGATTTCTAATCGTCTGCACCTTTGTTAAATTGACGCACACGCGCACACCCGTATACACTCACACACACACACACACACACACACACACACACACACACACACACACACACACTCCTCTCTCTCTGTCGCTCTAATTAATTAGTCTCATGTCCAGCAGCTGCGCACAGTTTCTTCCGGCGGATCCTGCCGGGAGCTGCCTATGCCATAGAAAGCATAGGTGAGTTCCAGGCTACTTATGAAGTCACTGGTGAGTCACCAGTGACTTCATAAGTGACTGATGTCATATGTGACCATGAGTCCAGCTCAGTGGCCTTGTGGTTAGAGTGTCCGCCAATGAAACTGGGAGGTTGGGGTTCGATCTCCGGCCGGGTCATTATACCAAAGACTGTAAAAATGGGACCCAATGCCTCCCTGCTTGACACTCAGCATCAAAGGGTTGGATTGAGGGGGTTCAAATCTACTAATCAAATAATTCCCGAGCGCGGCGCACGCTGCAGCTCACCGCTCCTTGGCTGCAGCTCACCGCTCCAAGAGATGGGTCAAATGCAGAGAACAAATTTCACTGCGGTAACGTGTGTGACAAAATCGTATGACTTTGACTTTGACTTTGATTTGACTGAGAGCCTTCCATCGTGCAACCTCCAGAACTTCACTCTTCACATACTAGAGCATGTTTGAAATAATATTAATATTCGAGCTGAAATGTATAGCCTAAATATGAAATAAATGCTTAAACATGTAGCTATAGGTGTAATGTTAAGAGTCCACAGAAGTGAAACTGTCAAGCCTGTTTTCTCAACTCGCTGTTTTCGGCAAGACATTACTCTGTAAGCCATATATCTCCCAAACTGGTGCGTCAAACTGAACAACCAATATGTCAACTTGAAGCTATGATTCCCTGCTTTCATAACGAGAATTCTAAAAAATTCCAATGGCAGTCCCTCAGTCAAATTTAGTCACATATTGTATTACCCACTTCAATCCCAGCGTCCCCATTCTGAGGCCAACATTCGGCCGAAAATGACAGTTCACACATTGTGAGCTTGTTGATCGGCTATGGTGTAGAATAACACCCTGGTTTAGGCCTCGTTCACTAACTAAAAGACACCTGTCTTTCCGTGTCTTGTGTCTTGTCCGTGTCCCAATGCATTTCCAATGGAAGTCACATGGTTTGACCAAACATTTTTGGTATAGATGTGAATGAGGCCTAGCCAGGGTATCATTCTGGAATAAAAGTATAGGCGTTAAAGCCAGGGTAAACATTCAGTAACAACATATCGACCTACAAGCTCGATCACCTCCCATTTTATATATCAGATCTGGCCGACTCCGGTCAGCGGGTTCAAGTGGCGAACATCTACCATACGGATTGGTCAAAACAATGTTTTATTCACACACACACACACACACACACACACACACACACACACACACACACACACACACACACACACACGCGGGCGCGTGCGAAAACGTATATATTTCAGGCCTGGCTTGCCTAGTCTTGTTTGTTTCCATCTTTCTCTGGGTTTTCGACCAGATCCTGCAGCATCCTGTCTTATTTGCAATTGGGGTCACTTTACTCCGAACAGAGGCATCATGTAATCTGCATGTTTTTTGGTGAGGATCGGTTTCCTGTCCTCTCAGGTTGAAGAACGTACGGCAGATCCTCTTTCTCTCCTCCAACCTTTTCCTTCCCCTTTTCCAACTGCCCTCGACTCTCCTTTCATCTGCTCAATATCTCTCTCTCTCTCTCTCTCTCTCTCTCTCAGCTGTGTTCTTAGTTACATTTGCAGTTGTCTAAAATTGGACTTGCGCGCGACCACGCTACCTGTCGGTGTTCGGTTGAAGACAGCGGACGTGTGTATCTGTGCGTGTGTGTCGTGCGTGCGGGCGCATTTGCGGACACGTGTGTAAATTGCCTTTGTCCTGCAGAGGAATGCAGAGATGGCTGGTACTATATGTACAAACTAGAGTAATAGAATCATATAGTTCATTGATAAACATAACATCTAAACGAATTTTAACTGACTTTGATGAATTGAACATGGTGGACCCTGTTGTAAACAATTGTAATGCTTAATTGGGCCGTCCACTCACAGTTAACAGTCTTTGTATTGAGTTTGTGCTTGAAATGTACTGTGATTCTGCAAACTGTTAGTAAATATTTCAATCAATCAATCAAAAAAAGTCCAGCTAGAAAAAGCCTGAACTAATTCATCAACATGTCCTTTGTGTGTGTGTGTGTGTGTGTGTGTGTGTGTGTGTGTGTGTGTGTGTGTGTGTGTGTGCGCGCGCGCGTACATGCACGCGTGCTGGGTGTTGTAATCTCAGGATTGCTACCAAACTCCTCGTTAAGTATTAATGCCGGACACAGGTGCCAAATGTGGTGACTACATTTGGCCTTAGGCTACCTGTGTGTGTGCGTGTGTATGTGTGTCTGTGTGTGTGTGTGTGTGTGTGTGTGTGTGTGTGTGTGTGTGGGTGTCAGAACTGACGTCCACAGGACAGAGTGGAGGAAGCTATAGCCAGGGGGGGGGGGGGGGGGGGGGTGAGGGTGAGGGAGGTTTCGGAGGAAGTGCCAGCAGCTCTTGCAACAGTAATGAATCTCCTGTGTGGTGAGAGTGAGTGAACACGGCGAGGAGCAGGAGAGTTCCACTCCTCCTCCGTCCGTCCTTCCACCATGAGGCCACACCGAGGACCCATGTGTCTCCACGCTGCTGCTGCTGCTGCTGGTGGTGGTGCCACCGCCACTGGCCCGACCGGTTTGGTGACTGGAAACCGGCAAACCGAAGAAGACGAGCGTCTGTCCTCCTCCTCGCCGTCCTTCCTGTGGGAGTTCTAGTTTTTTTTTTTTTTTTTGGGGGGTGGTGTTGTTGGCAGGTCATTCTAATAGTCTCTGCGGTATTCTTCCTTCCCCCGACGGAGTGAATTGGAAGAAGAGATCGGGAGACGGCTGGTGAATTAAGGGAAGAAGAGAGAGGGAGACGTTATATGAACGGGAGAGAGGCCTATCTATTCCACGAAAGTATACCACAAGTACATTCTTCTATACAACTCTTACTATACTATACTGTACTGGCTGCCGCCACTACAGCGCACCGCTGTTATCAAACACTGCCATGTGATCTGAGCTCTATCTCTCTCTGTTCGCCTGTTCCACACAGGTTCCAATTGGTTCCGCTCCAACTGGTATATAGTCTTGTCACACCGGCGTGTGTTTGTGGAGTGACCCGTTCACCGTACCTTGAAGATGTGTTGTGAGCGCGCGAGACAGCGAGAGGCTTGATCTGAGGTTGTTGTTGTTTGTTCCAAAAATGGACCCTCCAGCTGCCGTCGGCGTCATCCCCCCCAAGTTCGAGGTGGACGCGGACCTGGGCATCACTCTGTTCTTCGTCTTGGTGATGTGCCTGTTCCTGCTGGTCATGATCGTCCGCTGCGCCCAGCTGGTGCTGGACCCGTACAGCGCCATCTCCGTCAGCATGTACCAGGACGAGGATCAGACGGCGGACTAGCGGGACGGACGGTCGACTGACTGACCGGACCCGCCGCGTGTAACAGATTCTATACACGACGTTGTTCTTTTTTTTCTGTTTTCGTGGGAAAAACTGTCTCCTCCTGCTCAGAACGTCTTGTCCACTATACGATACAGCTGTTGATTTGTTACCTTTTTAAAGGTATTTTTTTTCCCCAAAAAACTAACAAAAACTAAGTCAACAAGGACGTTTTCGCTTTTGTATACTATATATTTTTTTATTATAATGCATAGGCTTATTTTTTTTTTCATCATGTATGAGAGTCTACTTTCCCTTTTGCGTTGTCTTTTCTTCACCAGAACTTCTTTGGTATACCGGTTGGAACAGCCATACGGTCCCGATTGGGATTTATGTGCGGTGCCATGGTGGCGACGCGGCAAATTGTCCTTTATATAGCGATCGAAGAATGTCTGCATTTATTTTCACACGGACGGTGAAGAAGAGAGACTGACAAGTGAGCCAGGGGCAGAGAGGAGCAAAGAGCAACGCAGGTCTCCAGAAAGAATAGCTCGGTCTATTCACATAAAACGCCATTTTGGTAATAACTTCCTATTATACTTCCGGGCCTCTTCCGACTTCCTTCACAGATGTTACAGATGACACTAATTGAGGCTCTGTTCCATTTGGTGGTACTTCACAGACCTTTTAATTTCAAGGGCCCCCATAACTCTGAGAGTGACACATGGAGCCAAATGGACCCATTTGGTTCCATTTGCACTCTCAGAGTCACACACTCGGTCCGTACGGGCCATTAGGAACCCACTCAAGGACACTTTGAGACCCACTGGTGTGTAGCAGAGTGTTTCCAGTGAGCCAACATGCACAGTTGCAGCACCCTGACTCCGTTTGACCAGAATGGAAGAGACCCTTAAGGCCAATGGTGTTACCGATGAATGCTAATTAATCATTAGTATCATCGGTAACACCTTTTGAAGGAAGTCGGAAGAGGCCCAGAAGTATAGGAAGAGTTCTTTCCGAAATGGCATTATGTGCATATAAGCCTATTGAACTGTGCTATTAATGCCACAGTAGTGCAACCGATTATTGTCATATTTAACAAATAATAAAAGAGTACTGAGAAAGTTAATGGACTTACAAGTGCTCACATTGATAACATTATAATGTTGAACAGATATTATAGGGAGTATTCTTGGTGGTTCCCACACTGCGTGCGAAAAGTCCATGTGTGCCTTGGCCTTTTTTTGACAACCACAAATTATTGCAATATGGAACTATTGCAACTACAGTACACAAAAGGTTTTCTAATTTACTATAGAAGTACTTTGTGTTCTTTCCCAATAGAGAGGCAAATTATACACCCTAACTATATACTATAATATATATATATATAGTAGACTAGACCAGTAGTTTACATTTGAGTAACTTTAGTTAAGACAATTTAATGTTTACAGAGTGATAAGATTATATTTTAGAGGACATTTGCACGGATATGAATACAGGAGTGCCTTGATATTTTGACTTGCCCTTTGGTGTGCCTTTGGTCCAAAACATTTCAAACCCACTGGTTCAGAACCAGTACACAGTGACGGACAATCGAATACTGTTGTTGATTTAATTGTATTATTGCCAAGTAATTCAGCTCAGGTTGGTGAGGCTTGATTGACTGAATAACAACAGTATAGTAACCTATTTACAACTATTACTCGTAAAAGTAAGCGTGACATTTTTATTTATTTATTTATTACATAAAATATTAATATGAATAATAGCGCATGTTGAAAGTTTCTACAGAGGGTGTAATATCATGCATTGCTATAATTCAATATGAAAGTTAAATTCTACAATGAACTTGAATAACTATATGGGTCACACGTCTTCCCAGGAAGAACAGCTTGCGGACTGCAGGCTGCTGTAGTATAGCCAACGTCCTCTGCTTTGCCGTGGTTTGTCTGTCAGCTGGGAGTGTTAATAAGGGTGGGAGGAGTGAAGGATGTACTATACTCCTACAGCCTCCTCGCTGGTACAGTTATATAGGCGAGTCAGTAGAATACAAAATGGAAATGTGTGTGGGGAGTAGGGCTCCAACGATTCATCGATTAATCGTAATCGAATCGATTATTCAATTAGTCGTCAACTAATTTAGTGATCTATTAATCGAATCGGCGACTAATCACTAGTTTTTTTTGCAATTTATCATAGGTGATTTCCATGCACTTGACCATAGTTTTTAACCATCGCTTTTCCAGTGTTAAGTGTAAGTGAAGTAAACGAAAAGTGAGCCAGCTCTCTTCCCTTATACAATCTGGGTGATAGTTGCACAGTAGCGACTGCAAAGCAAAATATGACACATAAAACGATTATAATATCGAGAACAAGAACAATATTTATTTTTAAATGACCTACTGTATTTGAGTTCAGAAGAGTACTGTTCCTTCTAGACTGACACATGTGTAGCTATTCTTTATCAATGTATGCAGTCAGAATAAGCCTAAAGACACCATGAGTTGCTTTAATTAATTTTAATTTAGTTTGTCTTTTTATTTGAATAGCAGCCTAATCAGCAGCTAGCTAGTCAAATGACATTTTTAATTAATTATATATTTTTTGATAGTTAGAACTAAAAGTTAGTTAGTCTAAAATAACCTAAAATATATTTTTAAGGTGATAGCTAAATAAGTGTCATAATCCGATTAATCGTTCAAATAATCGGCGGATGAATCGATTATGAAAATAATCGTTAGTTGCAGAAAAAAAGATTGTTGATAGACTGAACATATATTCATCCATACAGTCACTGTTGACAGACACTGCATGCATTCCACATTCACCAATCTGTATGTATACTGTTAACTGTATACTCATTGGCAATAGATCTTCATTAATATAATTCACTTATACTGTAGTACTGTCTATTAAAATGTTATAACATAATAACTCATTAATTCAGAGATCCAGTGCTGGTGTCAGAATGTGTTATTTTATTTTATTTATTTACTTCGATTCGTTCTTGAGTTAAACTAGTATGGTCTTAAAAGTTAATTAGGGGGTAAAACTAGGCCACGCCTCCGGCCTGGCAGAGACAACAAAAAAGGTTACAACGTCCTGGTTGAACTCTGAGATGGATATTTCCATTTGATCCATTTCAAATCTAGGGGGGATAGCGCGTCTACAAGCTCACAGTGCATCGCATGCTATTTTCACTATTATTGATTTGTGTTGTTGAACATGTCTAAATTCAATACTGCAATACGTTGAAATAAAATATGTATCTGATTTAACTCTTTAAAAGCAAGGACTCCTCCAGTACTAAATTTGACAGCACCACTTTTACATTTTAATTGAGTAGGCTACTTGAGCCGGACTATCCATTATACTTAAAGAGACAATATTGCTCCTAAAGAAACAATGTGGGCTCGCTTCAAGACAAAAAATGGCAGTATAAAAAGTATAAATTGGGTTTGACGTGTGGCATCTCTGTGTGGTGTTGTGTGTGTGGTGTTGTGTGTGGGTCAGTGTGTGGTGTTGTGTGTGGGTCAGTGTGTGGTGTTGAGTGTGTGGGTCAGTGTGCAGTGTTGTGTGTGGGTCAGTGTGTGGTGTTGTGTGTGTGGGTCAGTGTGTGGTGTTGTGTGTGTGGGTCAGTGTGTAGTGTTGTGTGTGGTGTTGTGTGTGGGTCAGTGTGTGGTGTTGTGTGTGTGGGTCAGTGTGCAGTGTTGTGTGTGGGTCAGTGTGTGGTGTTGTGTGTGGGTCAGTGTGTGGTGTTGTGTGTGGGTCAGTGTGTGGTGTTGTGTGTGTGGGTCAGTGTGCAGTGTTGTGTGTGGGTCAGTGTGTGGTGTTGTGTGTGTGGGTCAGTGTGTGGTGTTTTGTTTGTGGGTCAGTGTGCAGTGTTGTGTGTGTGGGTCAGTGTGTGGTGTTGTGTGTGGGTCAGTGTGTGGTGTTGTGTGTGGGTCAGTGTATGGTGTTGTGTGTGGGTCAGTGTGTGGTGTTGTGTGTGGGTCAGTGTGTGGTGTTGTGTGTGGGTCAGTGTGTGGTGTTGTGTGTGGGTCAGTCTGCGGTGTTGTGTGTGGGTCAATGTGCGGTGTTGTGTGTGGGTCAGTGTGTGGTGTTGTGTGTGGGTCAGTGTGTGGTGTTGTGTGTGTGGGTCAGTGTGTGGTGTTGTGTCTGTGTGGGTCAGTGTGTGGTGTTGTGTGTGGGTCAGTGTGTGGTGTTGTGTGTGGGTCAGTGTGTGGTGTTGTGTGTGTGGGTCAGTGTGTGGTGTTGTGTGTGGGTCAGTGTGTGGTGTTGTGTGTGTGGGTCAGTGTGTGGTGTTGTGTCTGTGTGGGTCAGTGTGTGGTGTTGTGTGTGGGTCAGTGTGTGGTGTTGTGTGTGGGTCAGTGTGTGATGTTGTGTGTGGGTCAGTGTGTGATGTTGTGTGTGGGTCAGTGTGTGGTGTTGTGTGTGGGTCAGTGTGCGGTGTTGTGTGTGTGGGTCAGTGTATGGTGTTGTGTGTGGGTCAGTGTATGGTGTTGTGTGTGGGTCAGTGTGTGGTGTTGTGTGTGGGTCAGTGTGTGGTGTTGTGTGTGGGTCAGTGTGTGGTGTTGTGTGTGGGTCAGTGTGTGGTGTTGTGTGTGGGTCAGTGTGTGGTGTTGTGTTTGGGTCAGTGTGTGATGTTGTGTGTGGGTCAGTGTGTGGTGTTGTGTGTGGGTCAGTGTGTGGTGTTGTGTGTGGGTCAGTGTGCGGTGTTGTGTGTGGGTCAGTGCCAGTGGTTGATCAGATTGGGAACACCCGTTTTGGAGCTTGACGTGTACAAACATTGTAGCATCAAATATATACTTTGAGTACACGCAAATGTATAGAAAATAGCAGATCTACAAGCTGCAAAGTAACAATTACTCTAATTGTAAATGCTGTAATTGTATATAGTGTAGAGAAGTAACAAAAATGGAAAGTGAAGTAAGTTCAAATCGTACTGTGCATTAAGCTTTTTATTATTATTTATTATTCAGCTTACTGTGGAGATCGACACATGCTGGAACTTTTTACTTTGAAATGTTTTATAGTTTCTGAGTTATTTAACTTAAGCTATAGGAGAACAGGGATTTGAACATGTAGAGGTGTATTTACTGAAGGCTGTTGTATAGCAGTGGCTCACAGCATCAGCCTGATGACCTCAAAAGTATCATATCTCCCCTGAGCCATAGGCAGTTTCTTTGGCTTTGTGGTTAAGATGTTGGCCTTCAGTGCAGGGGACCTTTGTTCGATTCCTGGGTGTTACACTCTGATGAACGTGATTCTATGTTCAACTCTTGATTCTTTCAACTTTACTATCTGAAGGCTAACATACAAAAGATCGCTTCAACAGTACTAAGAGGCAGATGTTACTGAGTGATGGTGTAGTAGGGGTTATTCAGCACAGAGAGTTCATGTTCAAATCCCACTCTTCCTAAAGTTTAATGCTAGTTATTGAGCTTAATTTACTGCTATCCTAGCAGTGGCTCACAGCCTCAGCCTGACTACCTGAAAACTCTAATTGTTGTAGTGGTTAAGATGTTGGCTTTCCACGTGGGAGACCAGGGTTCGATTCCCGGCTGTTACACTATCATACAAAAGAAGGCCTCAACAGCGCTAAGAAACATCTGATTAATATGATGCTTTGTTATTTAAACTTTACTAACTGAAGGCTAACGAACAAACGATCACTTCAAAATTACCAGGAGACTTTGCCTGAGAGTGTCTGACTGATGGTGCAGTGGTCTAATCATCAGGCTTTCAGTACAGACATTCCATGTTCAAGGCCTGTTCCTCCTACAGCTCAATGCTGCAGTAATTTGAACTTTTCAAGGCTTGAATAAAAAATAAAAACTCAAAAGCACCAGGAGACATCTGCTGAATGCCCAAAGGTGCCTTGGCTCAATGGTGTGGAGTGCTTGACTGGTTGCCTCTGCTACAGACAGTTGGCAGGTTCAAGTCCCATGTCATGACATCAAGGTGCTGGAGGACCATCGGGAGACGGTGCGGCGGTGGCTCAGGGGTAGAGTGCCTGGATGGGAACCGCAAGGTTGCCAGTTCAAACCCGGGCTCCCCCAGAGTTACTGTCGAAGTGTCCTTGAGCAAGACACTGAACCCCTAATTGCTCCCGATGTGCTAGTTGGTGCCTTGCATGGTTTCCGCTGCCATCGGTGTATGAATGGGTGAATGTAATGCACAATCTATGTAAAGCGCCTTGGATAAAGGCGCTATATAAATGCACCATTTACCATTTACCATTTACGGTGCTCTCTCCCCCTGTTTCCTGAGATGTAACGGTTGGGGCTTATGTCTGAAAGAACCCTGTCCAGCTAACCTTTTACCATGAAAATGTAACATACTCTTACCACCTCTCAGTTTGCACTTTTCCAACTGGCCTGGAAGCCAGACATAAAAGAGGGACTTTCCAACCAAGTTTTGGGCCACCAATCAGGGCCCAGTATGCAAATACACATTAACCTATTCTGTCAGATGATGGGCCAAAACCATGAACTATAGTATGTCGTTTTTTCATCATTTTCATATTGGTTTTTGAAATCGTTGCGAAAACCATGAACTATCTCTCTACGTCGTCCTCAGACGAGCCCTCCATCGTCGTCTCCAGTCATCTCGGTTCTCCATACATCTGGCCAGCTCCTTTGTGCTTTCCGCACCAGTATCTTTCTTTAGTACGTCCACGTAGGTAGGTGTGGGACGTCCTCTCGAACGATGCCCGTGTGTTGGTTCCCACAGTACAAGCTTTTTGGTCGGGAGTTCATGATGTCGGTGGCAGTGGCCAGCTAGTCTCATCCTCCTTACTGCTATCTTCTCCGTTACACTTGGTAATGCCCCGTACAGACGCTTGTTGGTGCTCATCCTGGTTGATGTTCAGTACCACACGTAACATTCTGGTGTAGCACCCGTCCAGGGATTTCTGTAGGGCTTGTTTAAGTGTCCAGCATTCACAGCCGTAGAGGAGGACAGACTCCACGGTAGCAGAGAATAAACTGATCTTGATGTGTCGGGGGAGGTTGGATTTCCACACACTGGTCATACCGTTAAGAGCTCGCCAGGCAAGTGCCTTCCTCACTTTAAGGTCCTTCTCTGTGGAGTCGACCCATGCGCCCAGGTATTTGAAGTTACTGACCTCCTTTAGAACAGTACCCTCTATTGTCGTTAGGGGCAGATGCTCTTGGGGGATGTTATAGATTATGACCTCAGTCTTCTTTGCATTTAGCCTGAGGCCAACTTTGGCGCACTCCAACTCCACACTGGTCAGGAGAGCCTGTGCCTGCCTTACGTTGTCAGATAGCAGGCAGATGTCATCAGCGTAGTCCAAGTCTGTGAGGGTTTCTATAGTTTCTATAGTTTCTATAACTATAGTTCATGGTTTTTGCGACGATTATTAAACAAATATACTATAATGTGTAGTTTTTTCATTGTCAAAAGTCAAGAAAATGACATTGCCATTGTCCAGGATTATAATCGGGCCCCAGTATGCAAATACACAGACTATTCTGTGAGATGATGGGCCAAAATGCATTGCTATTTTATTTTTAAACGTTTGACCTAATTCTTATCTGTAAAATTTTAGGTGGACAGGGTTCTTTCAAACATAACCCACAACTGTTACTTTTCAGGAAACAGGGGGGGAGAGAGCACCGTCTCCCGATGGTCCTTCCCAGCACCTTGATGACATGGGACTTGAACCTGCCAACTGTCTGTAGCAGAGGCAACCGATCAAGCACACCACACCATTGAGCCAAGGCACCTTGGGGCATTCAGCAGATGTCTCCTGGTGCTTTTGAGTTTTTATTTTTTATTCTAGCCTTGAAAAATTCAAATTACTGCAGCATTGGTTGAGTATTAGTTTTGAACCAGTAACCTTTGGATTACGAACCTCAGATTTATCTTTTGAGCCACACTGGCATGTAAGGTACAATCGGGAACTTTTATTTAACCATCCGTTTAGAATTTAGATGGACAGTGAAAATGTTCTTCAGGAGACTTGAACCCTGAATGTTCTGTTTATAAACCCAAGGTTTATCTCCTGTGCCACACTGGCATGTAAGGTTTCAATCGGGAACTTATATTTAACCAGCCTTTTAAAATTTAGATGGACAGTGAAAAAGTTCTTCAGGAGACTAGAACCCTGAATGTTCTGTTTATAAACGTCTTTTTTAGACTCCCATTTTTAGACGCACGTCTAATAGCCGGCTATTGCTCAGTGGGATGGTCAAAAATGATGAAAAACGAGGATTAAAAAAAATCAAAAACTCAAAAAAACGATGGGCTATAACCCATGGTCCAAAATGATGAAAAACGAGGATAATTCTTTTTTTCAAAAATTCAAAAAACGATGGGCTATAAGTACCCATCGTTTCTTTAATTTTTTAAAATATTCAAAAATGATGAAAAACGGCGTGCTATAGTATGCCGTACGATATGGGCTATAGCCCATGCTCCAAAATGATGAAAAACGAGGATAAAAATTTCAATTCAACAATGAAGTACTGTATAATGTTACTTGACATGTCATACAATTATGCCATATTATGAATAGATTATAGTGCATTATAGTTTTATTAATGTATTATAGGCATGGGCTTCATAGAAAGCGTTTTGACAGCCTAGTCTTTGCTCTAAAGCTTTATTTTTATGAAACAGGAAATAAAGAAAATATCTAGTTAATGAATAATATTTAAATTAATAGTTGATTTAAATATAAACATGATTTATTTAAAAATATAGTCTGACATTATTAAATCATCATTACCGAAACAGACATTCTCTCTACAGCAACATACTTAAAAGTATAGCGGTGTATGAGAATGGGTGTTGCGGAGGATGAGAAACATGGTATTTCATTGGTTTCGTGAGAATTACCCTACTAGTCCTACATACTTACACCTAGCAACCCCATTCTAGCCTACTTAGGTTCATCTTACGGTGGACATGTTCGCCTGAAAAGGAATCTTTGAAATGTTTCATAGTTTTAGAAATATAGTGCTTTCAAATTTACAATGGGGCTCAATGGCAGACATTGGCACGTCAAAAATCACTTTCACCTAGAAACTCCATTCACACTTTTTATTATTCAGTTTACTGTGGAGAAACATGCTGGAACTTTTTTACTTTTAAATGTTTTATAGTTTCTTTAACTGACGACGGACCGCCACCACATCCAACCACCTGGAATTAAACGCACATCCAACCATGTTAAACACACATCCAACCGTCTGAGATTAACACATCCAATCTCGAATTAACACATCCAACCACCTGAGATTAACACATCCAACCACCTGAGATTAACACAACAAACCACCTGAGATTAACACATCCAACCACCTGAGATTAACACATCCAACCACCTGAGATTAACACACCCAACCACCTGAGATTAACACATCCAACCACCTGAGATTAACACACCAAACCACCTGAGATTAACACATCCAACCACCTGAGATTAACACATCCAACCACCTGAGATTAACACATCCAACCACCTGAGATTAACACATCCAACCACCTGATATTAACACATCCAACCACCTGAGATTAACACATCCAACCACCTGAGATTAACACATCCAACCACCTGAGATTAACACATCCAACCACCTGAGATTAACACATCCAACCATGTTAAACATCCAACCACCTGAGATTAACACATCCAACCACCTGGAATGAAACACACATCCAACCGTCTGAGATTAACACATCCAACCACCTGGAATGAAACGCACATCCAACCATGTTAAACACACATCCAACCGTCTGAGATTAACACATCCAACCACCTGAGATTAACACACCAAACCACCTGAGATTAACACATCCAACCACCTGAGATTAACACATCCAACCACCTGAGATTAACACATCCAACCACCTGAGATGAACACATCCAACCACCTGAGATGAACACATCCAACCACCTGAGATTAACACATCCAACCATGTTAAACATCCAACCACCTGAGATTAACACATCCAACCACCTGGAATGAAACACACATCCAACCGTCTGAGATTAACACATCCAACCACCTGGAATGAAACGCACATCCAACCATGTTAAACACACATCCAACCGTCTGAGATTAACACATCCAACCACCTGAGATTAACACATCCAACTACTCTACTCTACACTGAGTGAATTGATCCCACACTTTGTTTTTCAATCAAGACTGATATACAGGCTATACTCCTGTGCGAAGCCTAGAAATTAGATGGCTAGTGGTGAAACTTTTTATATTTAATTACATTATAATACATACAATAAAAGTTACGTTTTTTTGTGATGATATATTTTTGTGATGATATAAACATTTTGCTTGGGTAATTCATTAATAATGCTAATGTTTTGGACATTCATCATTCAGCAATGTGATTTGAATACATTGTCTATTTTAAAACCAGTATGGACACAATGTATGTTTAATAGCAGACATTGCATTGAACTGTACTTTTGCTTGTCTTTGGAAACTCTTAAAGTATTCAATCCAAAACCAATATGATAGAATCCATCATCTTCAGACACATGTAGTGTCTGCTGATGGACACTAGATGGCGTCCAAACAGCAGCTGATGTACACAGGATCCATCACTACATTTCACACAATTTATAAGATTATTTAGTGCAACTATACCTGAATGAAACCCAGACACAAAGAAATGTGTGGTACACCTGATTATCAATTTGTTTAAGGAATGTGCATATAATGTAATATTTAACTAATCACATGAAGGTAGCACACACGCACACATTTGCATGCCTATTACGTTCTTTTACTCAAGTGAAGTACTTTCTGCGCCCTTTGTTTTTGAGAAATCTGTCGCTATGGTAACGCAGAACACCAAGAAAAGTAGCTACACAAGAAACAAGACTGCAATTTATTTTCAAATGTAGGCCTAATTAAGACCTGATTAACATGGTGCTGTGACCATTCAAAAGGTGAGAAACAAAACCCCCCAAAAAATCACGTTTTACTGTTTCACTATTTGCCACCAGACAATAAAACAATACAATTCACCAAATGCATTCTAAAGCTACATTTTGACAACTTTGATTTGTTACTGGGTTTGGTATAGTGGGCTACAGGATGTGTGTGTGTGTGTGTGTGTGTGTGTGTGTGTGTGTGTGTGTGTGTGTGTGTGTGTGTGTGTGTGTGTGTGTGTGTGTGTGTGTGTGCGTGTGTGTGTGTGTGCGTGCATGCGTGCGTGCATGTGTGCGTGTGTCCATGCATGTCAAACTGGGGGTCCTTCAAATTAAACGGGACAGAATCACTGCTAGAGCCGTAAAAGTCTCCTCTCATGGGGGTATAGCGGCCCTCACAAACAGCAACCAATAGGACT
This sequence comes from Protomyctophum bolini, assembly GCF_963924005.1. Lineage (NCBI taxonomy): Eukaryota > Metazoa > Chordata > Actinopteri > Myctophiformes > Myctophidae > Protomyctophum > Protomyctophum bolini. The sequence continues at coordinate 44,793,843 of NC_137868.1, read as the reverse complement.
CTCCTTTACTGATCTAGTCCTATAAAAATCACACTTGCGTGAAGTGAGGGGCGCTCAGGCTCAGGGCTCCCTGCAGCACAAGGAGATGTTACTGTACAATTTTCATATGACAACATAGCCAAAAGTTAATATATGTATAGATTAAGGAAACGGTCGCAAATTAATACTGTACATGAAACAGTGCAGGCTCTCAACAGCCTGTGGACGGTGGATGGAACCATGGGGTGGATGCATCTTGCTGTAGGTAAGATATTAATTAAGATCCATACAAAGATATCACTATAACACCGGGGGTGTTACTAAACACCCCACAATGACAACTTCCACCCGCTAGTGAAAAGATCACATATGCACTGGAGCCCTGGCGCCACCCTTATTCCTTATCCCTAAACTTATTTGCCATTTTTTATTATTTTGAAAATAATAGTTCAACTAGCCGATCTACATCTACACGTTGTGAGCTTGTAGATTGGCTATTTGAACTATTTTTTAAGGTTTTTTTAAATAGTAAAAAAAAAAATAGCAAATAAGTTTAGGGATAAGGGTTGCGCAAGATGGAGCCCCTAAAGCCCAAGCCACACCGGTAGAGACTGCTTATTGGGACAAAACCCTTTTAAGTCAAAGTCCAAAAAAAAAAAAAACGTCTTGTCCCGACACGACCTTTTGGTGTTGCTTTGGGGGTGACGGCGTGCATGGTCAGCTCAGCAGAAAAAACAACCCTGTACTGCATGTACTGTATCTGAACAACAGCAGCTGATTACACCAGACATTTTCTCAGACGATCTTTCCAGCGCCGGTATACGGTTATTACGACACGACGGCTTGCGGTTGCACATTAACTTTCCACTGAGCGCGACCGCGCGCCCAGTGGCGTGCACAGACATTTAGAGGGGCAGGTGCTCAAGTGAATGTCACCATGGTCCACATACTGTACACTGTATACTTTTTTTTCTCCTTTTCTTCAAAAGGGCACCCCCTAGTGTCTATCTGTGCACGCCACTGTGCGCGGCCGACGCTGGTTCGTCGGGTTTGTGTCTTTTTGGGGGCATTAAAAGGAGGCTGTGAGACGCCGACACTGCAGTCACTGTGTTCCAGAATGAAGCGCTCATGCTCCGTGGCCGTTCTGCTGCTACTCTTCTGTCTGTCTGAGGCCGACCATGAGGCTCAGACTGGACCAGCTGGTACCCTCGTAGAGCAACCTGCAGGCCATGACCTTCTCTGGGCCGAGCTAAGACACCTCAGGGACATGGTGGTGGAGCAGAGAGTCCAGCTGAAGAACACCGAGGCCAGGCTGTCAGCCAGCGAAGAAGACTCCAAGGATCTCAGAGCCACTGTGGTGGAGCAGAGAGTCCAGCTCAGCCACATGGAGGAAGACTCCAAGGACCTCAGAGGCACCGTGGTGGAACAACGTGTCCAGCTCGGCCTCATGGAGGCCAGGGTGTCCGCCAGCGAGGATCTCAGAGAGGAGGTGCGCCGTCTGGGAGCCACCGTGGTCCAGCAGAGAGAGAAGCTCAGCTACACGGAGGCCAGGTAATTAGGGATTTAAAAAAATATATATATAATTAGGTTAATATATCGAAATGTCATCCTAACAAGTAACATGTGGCAATCTATCAAACTAAAGGGGGTTTCGGGTTTCCAAGATTCGAATCCAAAATCCATTGCAAAGCACTTGTTTGGCACTCAAAAACACTCCTTGGGGCTAAAAACGGCCGTAACACTTTTCCAAATGTGATGACCTCAATGACGGCAATGGATTCAGAATCATGTATAAACCCCCTATAGTTTAACATGCCACTTGAAGCAGGGTGAAGTTGTGTACATTTTGCCTGTGCAGTGTATGATGGTTGTTAAATCAATGGTACGTACGGCAACTTTCAGCAGCTGTCACAAAGTTTCCCAAGGGAGTTGTCTTGGATCAGATTGATAATGTCTGAGCAGTGCATTCTTATTCTTCCCATTAGTGAAGCAGATTAATATGTTATATATTATATTATATTACAGCTGGTTTATCTGCCTTATTTCTCCGTGGGAGAGGATGGCATGTCTCGATGTGAAAAAAATAAAAATAACTTTGGTTTCAAAGATGAAATAGAAAGTAGTAACACATTGGTATGACTAAGCTAAATTCATCAGATAAATTGGGGGGAAAAAAGCAAAGAAATCTAGGCAAACATAGGTTTTAACAAAACTAAGACAAATCTAAGCAAAAGACAATGTTTACATACTCTAATTTGAAGAGTAACAAAAGTTCCAAAATGAACAAGTTTCAAAACAAAAATGAACATAATTTTCAAACATTATTTAAAAAAGGCATAATTCGGAAGGACTTTCCAGGCACAAAAAAAGTACAATTTGATTCTGGTTCCCCATTGACCAACACCAAGCGGGAGAGACCATATACTGTGTGGCTTTTTAACCACAGAATATGGGTCCATTTCTACACCCCGGTGCTTCCCCATGCCATACTCTGTGACTAGTAGGTCACAGAATAAAGTTCTGGCTTCACACACAGATTTACATACACATACATACTCATCTCAGCACTTACACCCATATCATGCTTACACACTTATACACATCTAAGTTATTCCATAAGTTCACCCCTTTTACCGATATACATACACCTGCCTTTTGCGTTGGTTCTAGCACTTCTTGTTTTAAATATACACGTACCCCTGAGTGCATACTGGGATTGCCTATAGCCTCGAACAGCTCCTGGATGCAGGGTGGAAGTATATTATTACGTGCCTTGTGCATGATTACAGCTGTATTTTTGTCCACTAGATATTCTAATTGTTGTTGTTGTTGTTGTTGTTGTTGTTGACTGATTGTTCGTTGGACTCCAGGCTGGGTGGGCTCACTGTTGGTCGCTGTTGAAACTGCCTGGGCAGAATATCATAGGGATGGGAGGTATGGTGACTGCACATATCTGACCTGCAGGGTGATATGGTGATACATATCTCCTATGTCCAGCTTTTTCTGTGTGTGTGTGTGCGTGCGTGCGTGCGAGCGAGCGAGCCAACTGAATGTTTTCTAAAAAAAAAAGGACAACTTGTTTTCCCCATCCTGACCAGCCTATTATTATTATTATGATGTGCAATAACTAACTGCAAGCCAATAAAGAATGAACCAATCAGTATAGCATTGTCAGTATTTTTCTTAATTTCTAATTAATATTTATTTTGTTGACAATAATTTAAACTGTATAGGTCAGTGTTTTGAGATATAGGCTATTGTCTTGTATTATTTTAAAATTAAATGGTAAAACAACTAATTCTACATGCATTAAAAAGTGGCCAGTGGTTACAATGGTGGGGCCGCAGCTATCTGTGGTGGAGTAAAAACAACAAGGTCACATGGCTTTGGGGAGTTTGGGCAGCAGATCTACAAGCTCTCCACATGTCATGCTGCAATGTGCTGTGGGCTTGTAGATCACCAATTTGGATAAATAGTGAAAAAATAAACGGATTCTTTTTTCTCCACTAATCGGTAATCGGACATATCGGTCGATCACTAGTGTGTGTGTGTGTGTGTGTGTGTGTGTGTGTGTGTGTGTGTGTGTGTGTGCGTGCGCGTGTGTATGTGTGTAAACACAAACATTGAATGCCATTGAAAATTATTAAATTAATGTTAACTTTTTTGTGTTTGTGTAACCACAAACATTGCGTAACACAAACATTGAAGACGAAGACACCTTTATGAACTCATTTGTGAAGAAAGCATTTTATTTTGCTTTCCCTAACTAAAGGGTGGCAGCCAGCGAGGAAGAAGCCAAGGAGCTCAGAGACACCGTGGTGGAACAACGGGTTCATCTCAGCAACATGGAGGCAGAAGTCCAGGAGCAGAGGAGCTTAGTGCGAGGTAAGGATCTGGTCTACATGGAGCTTAGTGCGAGGTAAGGATCTGGTCTACATGGAGCTTAGTGCGAGGTAAGGATCTGGTCTACATGGAGCTTAGTGCGAGGTAAGGATCTGGTCTACATGGAGCTTAGTGCGAGGTAAGGATCTGGTCTACATGGAGCTTAGTGCGAGGTAAGGATCTGGTCTACATGGAGCTTAGTGAGAGGTAAGGATCTGGTCTACATGGAGCTTAGTGAGAGGTAAGGATCTGGTCTACATGGAGCTTAGTGAGAGGTAAGGATCTGGTCTACATGGAGCTTAGTGAGAGGTAAGGACGGTCTACATGGAGCTTAGTGAGAGGTAAGGACGGTCTACATGGAGCTTAGTGAGAGGTAAGGACGGTCTACATGGAGCTTAGTGAGAGGTAAGGACAGTCTACATGGAGCTTAGTGAGAGGTAAGGATCTGGTCTACAAGGAGCTTAGTGAGAGGTAAGGACGGTCTACATGGAGCTTAGTGAGAGGTAAGGATCTGGTCTACATGGAGCTTAGTGAGAGGTAAGGATCTGGTCTACATGGAGCTTAGTGCGAGGTAAGGATCTGGTCTACATGGAGCTTAGAGAGAGGTAAGGACGGTCTACATGGAGCTTAGTGCGAGGTAAGGATCTGGTCTACATGGAGCTTAGTGCGAGGTAAGGACCTGGTCTACATGGAGCTTAGTGCGAGGTAAGGACCTGGTCTACATGGAGCTTAGTGCGAGGTAAGGATCTGGTCTACATGGAGCTTAGTGCGAGGTAAGGACGGTCTACATGGAGCTTAGTGAGAGGTAAGGACCTGGTCTACATGGAGCTTAGTGCGAGGTAAGGACGGTCTACATGGAGCTTAGAGAGAGGTAAGGACCTGGTCTACATGGAGCTTAGTGCGAGGTAAGGACGGTCTACATGGAGCTTAGTGAGAGGTAAGGACCTGGTCTACATGGAGCTTAGTGCGAGGTAAGGACGGTCTACATGGAGCTTAGAGAGAGGTAAGGACCTGGTCTACATGGAGCTTAGTGCGAGGTAAGGACGGTCTACATGGAGCTTAGTGAGAGGTAAGGACCTGGTCTACATGGAGCTTAGTGCGAGGTAAGGACGGTCTACATGGAGCTTAGTGAGAGGTAAGGACCTGGTCTACATGGAGCTTAGTGCGAGGTAAGGACTACATGGAGCTTAGTGAGAGGTAAGGACCTGGTCTACATGGAGCTTAGTGCGAGGTAAGGACGGTCTACATGGAGCTTAGAGAGAGGTAAGGACCTGGTCTACATGGAGCTTAGTGCGAGGTAAGGACGGTCTACATGGAGCTTAGTGAGAGGTAAGAACGATCTACATTTCTTTCAGCTTAGAAACATTTCCAAAATCAAGTCGCTTTTAACCCCTCGAGATCTGGAACAACTTATTCATGCTTTTATTTCTTCCCGGCTGGACTATTGCAACTCATTATTCACTACACTCAGTCGCTCTTCAATACATCGCCTCCAGTTGGTGCAGAATACAGCTGCCAGACTTTTAACATACATTTATTTCTCTGTGATTTTGTTTACAGTAATGGCTGCCAAAGTGAGAGAGAGTGAGTCCCAGGTTGCAGACCTCCAGACAAGGCTGAATGCTACAGAGACCAGGCTGGATGCTACAGAGACCAGGCTGGATGCTACAGAGACCAGTCTAGATGCTACAGAGACCAGGCTGGAGGCTACAGACGTCCAGGTTGCAGACATGGAGAAAGAAAGTGAAGGTACATTATTTGGGGGCAGCAGTGGTTCAGTGGTAGAGTGGCCGGTAGAATAGATGGGATGGGAACCGAGAGGTTACTGGTTCGATCCCTGTGGGCTCCCCCAGAGTTAGTGTCGAAGCGCAGGTTGGAGCCTTGCATGGTTTCCTCCTCCATCGATGTGCAGGTTGGAGCCTTGCATGGTTTCCTCCTCCATCGATGTGCAGGTTGGAGCCTTGCATGGTTTCCTCCTCCATCGATGTGCAGGTTGGAGCCTTGCATGGTTTCCTCCTCCATCGATGTGCAGGTTGGAGCCTTGCATGGTTTCCTCCTCCATCGATGTGCAGGTTGGAGCCTTGCATGGTTTCCTCCTCCATCGATGTGCAGGTTGGAGCCTTGCATGGTTTCCTCCTCCATCAAAAAAATGAGCTAAAATAAATAATACTAAAAAAGGTGGCTGTGTAAAATCATAATCGTAATCTTAGTGTTTAACTCATTCTGTGCCACTGACCAATAAAGACGTAATTTGTTTCAAACCTCGGTTGCTAGGCGACCGAGTAAACATGCAGGAAATTAGCGGAAGTTAAATTCAACTTGTCGTCTGCATTCCTTCCTCCAGCAGCTAAATGTTAAAGTTAAAGTCATCTTGTCGTCTGCATTCATTCCTCCAGTAGCTAAATGTTAAAGTTAAAGTCATCTTGTCGTCTGCATTCATTCCTCCAAAGCAAGCTTTATTCATGGCCCATACAGCGCCGTCGCTACGCATATACGCACAAGACAAACTATGTGTAGGGCAACACGCCGAGGGTGGCAGCACAAACATTATTCGTGGGGCAAGTTGGGCAACCAAATCAGCAACGTCCCCCGGCCCAGAACGAAAGTCTTGATGTTTCACGCTTACAAAATGTTTCGGTATGTTTCGGGTGAATTTAACATACATTTATTTCTCTGTGATTTTGTTTACAGTAATGGCTGCCAAAGTGAGTGAGAGTGAGTCCCAGCTTGCAGACCTCCAGACAAGGCTGAATGCTACAGAGACCAGACTAGATGCTTCAGGGACCAGACTAGATGCTACAGAGACCAGGCTGGAGGCTACAGACGTCCAGGTTGCAGACATGGAGAAAGAAAGTGAAGGTACTTTATTTGGCGGCAGCAGTGGTTCAGTGGTAGAGTGGCTGGTAGAATAGATGGGATGGGAACCGAGAGGTTACCGGTTCGATCCCTGTGGGCTCCCCCAGAGTTAGTGTCGAAGCGTCCTTGAGCAAGACATTTCTCCCGATGTGAAGGTTGGTGCCTTGCATGGTTTCCTCCTCCATCGATGTGTGAATGTGTGAATGAAGCGACGATGGAGGGCTTGTCTGAGTGTCCTCTGAGCGTTCATTAATTAATTTGAGCTCAGAGAATAGACAGTGTGGTAATTTAAGGTAATTTACTGTATTCATCATACAATCCACACATGAGAGAGCACATTAGAATACATGTAATGATTGTGATTATGTAATGACTATTATAAATGATTTAATGGTACTCTTGTGTTGATTTCAGCTCATGCTGCTCAGCTGTCCGCCGTAGAAACACACCTAACCGCTACTGACAACCAAGTACAGGATCTGAGGAGTGAGTAGATTTATTAAACATTATGCTATAATGATCCGAGTAATAAACTTACAATTTACAATGTAGACACTCTTAATCCAGAGTGATTTACAGTAAACAAGAACACATGATAAATACATCAAATATATAGAAATAGTCATCTAGGACAAGGATATAAGTAAGCTAAGAACCTAATAGTGGAATATCTATATAATGAAACCATGTGCATTATACATATAGTGCTATGTCTACATAAAATGCTATCTAAGTTACATAAGTTGATCCTTTGCATACACCTGTAAGGTCAACGAGGCTAGGGCAAGTGCTACGGGCTAAGATGCAGTCTGAAGAGGTGGATTTTCAGACTACGGCGGAAGATTTCTCCAACCAAATGTTGGTTGGCAAAATGCACCTCAAATGTACCTCAGAGTACATTCTACTACAGATACTAGACTACTCTGAAGTAGCCTACTGTAGAATGATTAAGTACTATAGAATACCACTATAGATACTAGAATGTACTCTGAAGTACTGCAGGATACTATATTGATACTAGAATATACTCTGAAGTGCTGTAGACTAGTGTAGAATACTATATACCAGAATGTACTCTGAAGTACTGTAAAATACTACAGATACTGTACTACAGGACAATACATTTAATACATTTGATTGGTGCATTATTGAAATAATAATAGTAAACCTATAATATATGCTTTTATTAATAGTAAGGTTTGTAATGTGATGCGAAGCGACTTTAAGCAACGGCGGCTACGGCAGTCGGCTATACGGCAACCGGAAATGGATCAGTGCTCGATACATAAACCTGCTCTCCGTCGCAGCCCTTTCTACTATACGGCAGAACCTACACTTACACGTTGTGGAGTCTCAGTGGTCAAGGAGCAGGCGGAACAGGGGATTGCAGCAGTTTCAAACGGCTCTTTATTTGTTTAGCAGCAAAGTATACAGAATGCATGCAGGAGAAACCCCACGTAGGTTCAGCATAAATTATATTCCATACAATTTAAGTTTCACAGGCGTCGTCGCCAGCCTGGAGAGGATGAGAACAGAAGATTAGATTTCAACTCAGGTTTGTACAGTCTCTGATAGCTCGCTCCTCACTGGAGGGCTGTGGTTTTAATAACGATAAGAGGTGACGGCGCTGCCTTGCTTCGTGACGTCATCGGTCTTTATCTTTAACTGTAGCGGGTCTTCTCCCCTAGCGGGTTCCAGCTCCAAGAGAGCACTAGCCGTTTTGCCACCCTGGCGTATATAATGAGCGCCTGTTCGCTAGACAGGCCTCAATAGTAGACTCAAGAATTATAGGTTTCTTTCCGACCTTATTTTGGGTAGTGTCCTTGTCGCTGTCACTGTGGCGGGGCTGCCACCCTCCCGCCGCGCGATATGCGGACTTGGAACTCCCGTCTCTATATTTTACTCATACAGTCCGAGTGTCTCTGTCCCTCGGACATTCCCTGGACCGTTCCTAAAAGCCTGTGATGAGAGGAGAATGACAGTTAAGACATGCAGAGCTATTCACATGAATGTGTGTTCGGTGGAGGTGTGTGTGTCGTCTTACCCCCCGACGGTGTGCCGTGCGTGCCTCCGTGAGCATGTGTGTGTGAACCAGCCGCTGTCAGACGTAGACTGAGTCTTCCTTTTTATATGACGGGTGTGGCCGCTTGCTGATTTGGGTGCGGTCGATCCATCAGCTCCAGCTGGCGGAGGAGGAGATTCGGGACGTATATATTCCCTATCACACGGCCGAGGGCGTTCCTAACGGCCCGAGGCTTCTTCTGTCTGACAGCGTGTCTGGTTGCCCTGGCAACGCACTTACCATCGCGGGGTGTCGCTCTCGAGACCCCACACACTCCCCCCCTAAGATCCTTGCTTCGGCGAGGGTCTTTATTTTCCTCCTCTTCTTCATACATTCGGGACATCGCATCCGCGTGGCGCATGTCCTTACCGGGTCGGTGTTCTACCGTGAATGTGTAGTTCTGTAGTTCTAGGAACCACCGGGTGACCCGCTCGTTCCGATCTTTGTTTGTGGACATCCACTTGAGTGGCGCGTGGTCTGTTACCAAGGTGAACCTCCGCCCCCACAGATAGTAACGTAGGTGGTGGATTGCCCACTTTACTGCGAGGCACTCTTTCTCCACTGTGGAGTAGTTTCTCTCGTGTTTGAGCAACTTTCTACTTATGAACGTGACTGGGTGTTCGTCTCCCTCTAGCGTCTGGGCCAGGACAGCGCCCACTCCTGTGTTTGATGCGTCTGTGTGGAGGACGAAAGGGGTGTTAAAGTTAGGCGTTATCAGCACTGGGCTTCCACAGAGAGCGTCTTTCAACGCTTGAAATGCGCTCTCTGTTTCCTCGGTCCATCTTACGTGGTGGGGTAGACTTTTTTTTGTGAGATCGTGCAACGGGCTTGCTATGGTGGCGAAATCTTTTACGAATTTTTGGTAATATGCTACCAGGCCGAGAAAAGACTTCACTTGTTTTTTTGTGGCGGGTCGGGGCCAGTTTTGTATTCTCTCTACTTTTTTCTCTTGTGGCTTGATGCAGCCTCGTCCAATGGTGTAGCCTAGATAGTCTGTTTCGCTCCAGGCGATTCGGCTCTTCTTGGCGTTAACAGCGAGGCCCGCCTGGCGCAGGGCGTTCAGTACCGCATCTAACCTTTCCAGGTGTTGCCGCCAGGTGGCGCTATGGATGATAACATCGTCCAAATATGCTGCCGCATAAGCACTATGGGGTCTAAGGACCTTGTCCATTAACCGTTGAAAGGTGGCCGGGGCTCCGTGTACCCCGAAGGGCATGACTTTATATTGGAACAGCCCGTCTGGGGTGGTAAATGCTGTTTTTGGTTTGGCTCGCTCTGTGAGGCCAACTTGCCAATATCCTTTAGTCAGATCTAAGGTACTGATATGTCTAGCGGGGCCTAGCCGTTCTATTAGTTCGTCTACGCGCGCCATGGGGTAAGCGTCAAACTGTGATATCTCGTTTAGTTTCCTAAAATCATTACAGAAGCGTAAGCTTCCATCTGGTTTTGGCACGATAACTATGGGGCTCGACCAGGGGCTGTGTGACTCTTCTATGACGTCCAGTTCGAGCATTTTCTTCACTTCCTCTTGTATGGCCCGCCTACGTGCTTCCGGGATCCTATACGGCCGTAACCTGACTACCTTACCAGGGGTCGTATCGATGTCGTGCTGTACTACCGCGGTGCGTCCGGGTAGTTCGGAGAAGACATCTCGGTTCCGGTCTAGGAGCTCTCGGATATCCTGTTGCTGCTGAGGGGCCAAACCCTCTCCTACAGCAGCTGGCGGGGTCTGGGGAGGGAGGCGGGTTAACAGCGCAGGTAATGGGACGGTTATCGCCGGAAACCACTTTTTCAGAATGTTTATATGGTATACCTGATGGCCCCGCCTCCTCCCTGGTTGGGCCACTCGGTAGTTGACCGGGCTGAGTTTCTTCACAATCTCATAGGGCCCCTTCCAGCGGGCTAGGAATTTACATTCTGTGGTGGGCACAAGAACGAGGACCTGGTCCCCTGGCTTGAATTCTCGCACTTGTGCGCCTTTGTTATACACTCTACTTTGGGCGGCCTGTGCGTCTGCCATATGCTGTCTTACGAGTGGCCAGATGCGCTTGGCGCGCGCCTGTAGTATTTCTACATGTTCGATGATGCTTCGCAGAGGGGAGGGTTGGCTCTCCCACGTCTCCTTGGCGATATCTAATAATCTGCGCGGCTGTCTCCCATACAGGAGCTCAAATGGGGAGAAGCCTGTGGATGCCTGAGGTACTTCTCGTATGGCAAACAGGACATATGGGATGAGGCGGTCCCAGTCTCGTCCGTCCTCTTCAGCCACCCGTTTTAACATTTTCTTCAGCGTGTGATTAAATCGTTCTACCAACCCGTCTGTCTGGGGGTGGTAGGCCGAGGTGCGTATTTGTTTCACTTTCAGCCAGCTATACAGTGCTTTGATAATGCGCGAGACGAAGCATGTGCCCTGGTCAGTCAGAATTTCATCCACTAAGCCTACTCTACTAAAGAGCATCATGAGCTCGTGAGAGACTGTTTTTGCATTGGCCACCCGTAGGGGTATAGCCTCGGGATATCGTGTGGCATAATCGAGGATAACTAGGATATATCGGTGCCCGCGCGCCGACTTGGGTAGGGGTCCCACTATATCCATGGCTATGCGCGAGAACGGGACACCGATAATAGGCATGGGAATGAGTGGGCTGTGCACGACCCCCCGTGGGGCCGTGAGTTGGCATTCCTCGCATGACTTGCAGAATTCCTCCACGCCTCTTTTTATTCCCGGCCAGTAGAACCGAGCCAATATGCGATCATATGTCTTTTGTACAGCTAAATGAGCGCCTAGCTGGTGTGAGTGTGCCAAATACAACACGCGTAATACATGAGATTTAGGTATGAGTAATTGCTCAATTACAGCGCCCACTTTATCTTTGACGGCACGATAAAGTAGGCCATTTCGTACTAGAAAATGAGGAAAGTTTGTTTCACTCACCCCATCGCACTGCTTCCCTTCTACACTGGTGAGGTTTTGCCGTGCGCCGGCGAGATTCGGGTCCGTCCACTGGGCTGTGGCAAACTCTCCTTGTAGCCGTGTGGGCGGTCCCTCCACCTGGGGGAAGTTGACGAAGGGGTCCTCGTCCAGTGGTGGGGTCTCTTCCTCCGAGGTGTGGGGTTTGCCTGGGCCGGTCTCGTCGGAGGCGGCGGTCGTCGCCGGTGATGCAGGCTCTGCTGCGGGTTCCCCGAGGGCGGGGCAAGCGCGGTGTCCTTTTGTCTCTGGTCTGGGACGGCGTCTTCTCCCTTTCTTCTGCTGTGGGGGACGGAGGCCCGGTGCCCAGTATTTGTCGAAGAGTGGGCAGTCTGTGCCGATCAGGAGGGGGACGGGGAGGTCCGGCACTACTCCGGCGGGGACAGTCACGCTGCCTCGGGGGGTCTGTATGTGTATATGGGCCACGGGGTAGCGGCGTAGGTCGCCGTGCACACAGCTGACCGGCATCGTCTCGGGTCCACCGCTGGTTACCAGGTCTCCTCTCACCAGAGTCACCACACTGCCGGAATCCACCAGGGCATGTGTGTCGGTCCCATCCACCCGGACCGGCAGGGCTGCTTGGCACTGGGTCGAGCTCCCCGAATGTAGGCACGGTCTGGAGCTTACCAGACTGGCGGCTGAGGCCATGGAGACATCTGGGTCCCGTGCCCGGTCTGGGCACGCCCAGGATAGGTGGTCTTCCTGCCCACAGACATAGCACCTCCTGGACTGGCCCCGTTCTGAAGGCGGGTTCGTACGGGGTTTGGGCGTGGGGGCCGCCTGGGTCTGACGGCGGCGGTCCCTCCCTGGTCGGTTGTCGGCCTTGGCTGGTTCACTTTTAGATGTTTGCAACATCTGGGTGCCCACCTGATAGTTCTCTACCAGGGTGACTAGCTCTTCAACGGTTGTGGGGCAGGCGTGTACCGCTATTTTCTTTGCGTCGGGGGGCAAGGCTCTCATGCCGCGGTCGACCACTATTCGATCGAGGAGTGGGACGTCTTCTCCTGTGGTGAGCCAGTTCTGTGTGAGTCTGCACAGGTCGGCGAACTGGGTGCGCGCCGGCTGCGCCATGCGGAACTCCCACTGGTGGAACCTGTGTGCTCTGGCGGGAAGGCTGTACCCCAGGCTGGACAGGATGGCGGCTTTTAGCTTTCCGTAGTCGAGCGCGTCTCTGGCGGTGAGGTCTCGGCATGCTTGTTGTGCCGGTCCAAACAGGTAGGGCGCTACAATGCCGCCCCAGTCGGCCAGTGGCCATCTCTCCCGGGTGGCGGAGCGTTCGAATACTTCTAGGAAAGCCTCGATGTCGTCGTCGGGTGTTTGCTTGGTGAGCACCGCTGCCGGTGTTCTGGTGGCCGGTGCGTCTCTGTCCAGTCTGCGCAGTACCTCCCGCATGCACGTCTGGAGGTCCGTGCTGCTCTTCACCAGGGCGTTTAAGGCTGCTGCTGCTTCCATGGTAGGCGGTGGTTAGGACCTGATGTACCCACAGTCTCCACGACTTGTGGAGTCTCAGTGGTCAAGGAGCAGGCGGAACAGGGGATTGCAGCAGTTTCAAACGGCTCTTTATTTGTTTAGCAGCAAAGTATACAGAATGCATGCAGGAGAAACCCCACGTAGGTTCAGCATAAATTATATTCCATACAATTTAAGTTTCACAGGCGTCGTCGCCAGCCTGGAGAGGATGAGAACAGAAGATTAGATTTCAACTCAGGTTTGTACAGTCTCTGATAGCTCGCTCCTCACTGGAGGGCTGTGGTTTTAATAACGATAAGAGGTGACGGCGCTGCCTTGCTTCGTGACGTCATCGGTCTTTATCTTTAACTGTAGCGGGTCTTCTCCCCTAGCGGGTTCCAGCTCCAAGAGAGCACTAGCCGTTTTGCCACCCTGGCGTATATAATGAGCGCCTGTTCGCTAGACAGGCCTCAATAGTAGACTCAAGAATTATAGGTTTCTTTCCGACCTTATTTTGGGTAGTGTCCTTGTCGCTGTCACTGTGGCGGGGCTGCCACCCTCCCGCCGCGCGATATGCGGACTTGGAACTCCCGTCTCTATATTTTACTCATACAGTCCGAGTGTCTCTGTCCCTCGGACATTCCCTGGACCGTTCCTAAAAGCCTGTGATGAGAGGAGAATGACAGTTAAGACATGCAGAGCTATTCACATGAATGTGTGTTCGGTGGAGGTGTGTGTGTCGTCTTACCCCCCGACGGTGTGCCGTGCGTGCCTCCGTGAGCATGTGTGTGTGAACCAGCCGCTGTCAGACGTAGACTGAGTCTTCCTTTTTATATGACGGGTGTGGCCGCTTGCTGATTTGGGTGCGGTCGATCCATCAGCTCCAGCTGGCGGAGGAGGAGATTCGGGACGTATATATTCCCTATCACACGGCCGAGGGCGTTCCTAACGGCCCGAGGCTTCTTCTGTCTGACAGCGTGTCTGGTTGCCCTGGCAACGCACTTACCATCGCGGGGTGTCGCTCTCGAGACCCCACAACGTATACTGTATAGTGTCTACAACGCCATGTCATAACCATGTTCATTGAAATGATAGCTGCCATACATTTACACCCATTGCACCATCACCTCTCTTATGCTGTGTAATGTGTTGGCATGCTCTGAATGAAGAAATAACACTAGCCTATACCATATGTCATATTAACTCATCCATCGCTATTAAGAAGTGCCAAAAAGTCCCTAAGCGCCAGTCTCTATACATTTTTTTATTTAATTTTAATTTTATTTTTTTTTATTTATTTTTTTTGGTCCAATGTTATACACGTCTGAAAAAGACGATAAAGGCGTCGTTGGCGCTGCTGGAGTTGCTGAAGGTTTCCACTGAGGTTTCCACTGGACACACACTGGTCTGATGAACCCATTCTGACCTGAGATCAGATTCTAAAAATGTCAGTCGTTCTTCGATTCTTCAAAAATAGCAGACCTACAAGCTCGTAGCGCGCCACTCGGTGGCGCGCTATGAGCTTGTAGATCTGCTATTTTTCAATAGCTAAAGCATAACATAATGCTAACACCAAAATGGGTTCCCGGTCAGAATGGGTTAAAGTCCCTAACGTCTCTGTGTCGACAGACCCACCGAAGGTGGCGTTCTCAGCCGCTGGGCTCGGCGAGGGAACAGTTGGACCGTATAGTTCTACCACCACTCTGATCTACAAGAGAGTCATCACCAACGTGGGCAACGCCTACAATCCATCTACAGGTTGGCTAGGATTCATTTATGTTAATTCACTTCATAGAGTACATTATAGTTTACTATTTAAACCAATAGACAGGATGAGAGGAGTGACGTTTAATCATGTCATTGGTTGTGAGCTTGTAGATCTGCTATTTCTAACAGTCAATTAATTAATTATACAATACGGTGGGAGGGTTCATTCACACCGTTTTAATCTGCGTTTGTGTGTTCACTCTCTCAGGTATCTTTACATCAGATGTGAAAGGTGTTTATCAGTTCAGAGTCACTGCAGCTGGCATCTGGTCATCACAGCATGTGTTTATTATGATGTATAAAAATGATCAGCAACTCTTTCAGAACCTTGCATATAATCATGGTAATTGGGCATATGTGTCTAATGGAATGATCGTAGAGCTGGAGCAGGGAGACACAGTTTACATGCGTTTACCTAATGGGCAGAAGCTCTATGATAACTCTGACAACCACAATGTGTTCAGTGGTTTTCTGCTCTATGCTATGTAACTCTGTTACTACCATTACATTAACACTGTTACTGTGCCATTACATTAACACTGTTACTGTGCCATTACATTAACACTGTTACTGTACCATTACATTAACACCGTTACTGTACCAGTACATTAACACCGTTACTGTAACATTACATTAACACCGTTACTGTACCATTACATTAACACTGTCACTGTACCATTACATTAACACCGTCACTGTACCATTACATTAACACTGTCACTGTACCATTACATTAACACCGTTACTGCACCATTACATTAACACCGTTACTGTACCATTAACACTGTCACTGTACCATTACATTAACACTGTTACTGTACCATTAACACTGTCACTGTACCATTACATTAACCGTTACTACTGGTACCAGTACATTCTATGTAACACCGTCTGTGGTAACGTTACATTAAAGAGAGAGTATTTATACATGTCAATAATAAACACTCTAGAAGACAGTCATGACGTGTTTTTGTATATAATTACAGTATTGCTGTCGAGAGGAAACTACTTAACTCCATTTGGGAGGTTTTTGATCGTTGTTTGCATGAATTAGAGCTATTGAACACCCTTTACGTCTGTGTGTTGGTTACAAAAATATTAGGCCAATAGAATGTAGTAGAAAGCACTTCGGACAAAACCTCTTAACTCCATTTGACCCTCAAACTGTCTGCTAAAGCAGCCAACTCCACCAACTCTCAAACTGTCTGCTATAAAGCAGCTAACTCCACCACCTCTCCCACTCTCAAACTGTCTGCTATAAAGCAGCCAACTCTTCTTTTCACCTGGTAATCATTTTTCCATTATGAGTGTGAGAGATTACAGTATGTAGCTGTAGCATGCTGCAAGCTGGATTTCTACTCTACCAGGGAAACTCTATTTAGTAGTATATGATGATATTTATTTGTGGAGACTTCTTTTGAAACCACACTAACAAATCAACAGATTACTTCATTATAATAGAATGTACAGTATTAATTTATTCCCTTTAACATCCAAACCTAGTAGAACAACAAGAACCACAGCGACCTTAATTGACATTTCTTTTAAATTATGTTTTTATTTTGGTCATTGTCCAGTGCATTTAAACATTTTGCATCATATGGTACATTACATGTTATTATTGTTCTTAAGTCTAACAGGTGTGAATTTATAAAATAAATAAATAAAAGAAAGACAGCTTTTGGGTAAAGAAAGAGTGAGGAGACGCTTTCACATAATTACACTTGTTTGAAAACAGATACAAGGTCAACAATGAGCAAGACACCAAAAATAAAATAAAATAAAAGATAAGGGGTAGAAAGAAACTTGGAGAAAGTAATAGCAACAGTTTATTTCCCTCTTTTTTTTAAATAAGCATATTCAGTCCATTTAGTCAAAATCCAGAAGATCTTTTCTTCCTGAGTTCCAAGTGAGTAAGACAGTTATTTTTTCCATTTTGTAAATATCATGAGTTCTCAATCCATTGTTCAACTGTAGGCGGCTGTGGTTGTATAGCCACTTTCTCCCCACCGGGAGGAACAGAATTATGTTTTCATCATTGCGGTGTCAAATATGATTTTTTTTTCCCCAACTAAATTCTCGACATTATTTGAACATGTTGATTCCCATAAAAAAACCTTACAAGCTTTCTCAAGGCAAAATTGAGAGGCTTATTAATAAATGACAGAAAAAAAACATACATATTCAAATGCTGAAATCGCTGAAAACCCCATGGAAGCCCTCAGAAGGGATCTCGCTAGGCAGAATTGGAGCGGTGTACTGAATGAAAGGGACATAAAGTATAGAACACGTTCTTAAATATACTCAGTATTGTAATTGCCCAATTAGAAAATATAAAGATAAGCCTGAAACTAAACCCTGGATTTTTTTATACTGAATTTATAGATACTGAAATTAGATAGAAAATAAAGTTAACTATTATGAGAGCCAGTAAATAGAATTATTATAACATATAGAAAATAATACCAAAGGACAATATTAAATGGGATCGTAAGGAAAAATAATACCCAATAAGTATTTCCAAAGAAATTCATTGACCAAGAACGAAAAATAGACAGAAATAGACAAAACGGTTTCAACATTTTTCTTTTGTAAATATAGGAACTGAACATGCCAACAAAATACACAAAAAACATGACTATAGGCTTTACTAATCCATGTTCAATAAACTTGAGATGTGGAGGAGCAGGACGTCCTTGAAATAGTGGCCAAATTAAAAAATAAATCGATACCAAATGAAATAATGGACAACATTATTAAACCGTTCACTCGCATTATGCAACTTGGCACCTTCCCTGATGCTATGAAAGTGGCAAAAAGTACCCCGATTTTCAAATCCGGCAATTCAACAGCATTTCACCATCTACAGACCAATTTCTCTGCTACCACAAACTCTCAAAAAATACTTTGTCAGTCTGGATTATTTCATCAAAAAAATACAAACTGAAATCTTCAAAACATCACGTGTGGGTGGGGTACCGCAGGGATCAATTCTGGGACCGAAACTATTGATCATGCACATCAATGACCTGTGTACAGTAACAAATATAACAAAATGTGCACTTTTTGCGGATGACAAACATCTTCTGTACCAGAGAGGACATCTAGCAACCACAAAAGCATTAAGTTAATATAAACAGTGGTTCGACAACAATACATCTTTAAACTTAACAAAAACGAAGAACTCAAGCTTAAGATCAGTGCAGATTTTGTGGTCCAAGACAACACCACATTTTTTCGTAAACGCGCTCCGTTGTCGATCTTAAGCTTGAGTTCTTTGTTTTTGTTAAGTTCAAAGATTTATTGTTGTCGAACCACTGTGGGAGTCAAGATAGCAAAGAGCATTTCTGTTATTAACAAGGCAAAAAAACCACATCCTCAATCCCAAATCACTACATATCCTGTACTGCACCATGATATTACCATACCTCTCCTATTGTGTAAGAAGTATGGGGAAATGCATACATGACAGCAATTCACTCACTTTCCATCCTACAAAAAAAAAAGAGACGTACGAGTCAGACAATACGGGATAACCTGAACACACAAAACATTCTCTTCTATAATATTCTCGCACCCTAAAGTTCCCATATCTAGTCGAATTCAAAACAGCCCAAATCCATGAGCAGAGGAAAATATAAATTACTTCCATCCAATGTACATGGACTTTGGGCAGTCGCTGGTCTGAACTACCCTCAAATTAATGTGTGTTTTTCTTGCAGAGTGTCACTGTGGAGCGAGCTGGTTGAGGATGTAGATCTCATCTAAAATAATGATATAGATTATACCACTAGTGTATAGGAGACATTATGATGGTGCTGGATTATTGGTTGGGTTGGCGTATTATTTTTGAACACTTGGTGGCGGGCTTTGGATTTGGCAGCACTGGGTGTGTATTTAGAGGGCACTCAGGTTGCAGTGATTCAGATCACTAGACACAGGGAACCAGGGAGCAAACCGTTCTTAACTTCTTACCAGTAGCAGCAGCACAGCAGCAGCAGAACAGAGACAGAACTTGTAAACTAACTATCTACTAATAACATCACTGGTATGTTCATGTTCATGCTCACTTTCAATTCTGATAAATAAATAAATAAATAACACTCAAACTGGATCAAAGACTGGACATCCGTCTATTGCAATATTCTGTGTGTGTATACTGCGTAGGGTCACTCCCATACCTGTGAAGTAACTGCAAAGGGGTAACCGCGTCAATATGCCGACGGTCCATATTGGTCCGATCGACAACCTACATCAAACCCTCACCCTAACCCTAGAACCTCCCCCGGGGCAGACACCTAAACCTAACCCCAACCCTCTCCCGACCCCCAGCGCACCTCGGACCAATGCTCCTTCGGAGCAATGGTCCTTCGGATCATATAGGGTGCTTCCCCTGCAAAGGAGAATGGAAACTAGAAAAATGGCAGTTGCGTTCAAGTAAGAACGGTGTGAACTGTGAAGCAGGTCGGCCACAGTACGTATGTGTGTGGGCACCAGTCCTGTGAAGCTGGTCGACCACACCATGGTTGATAACTGCACTATACCACAGATTCTCTATTGAATGTACCCCCCGGCAGCCTGGAGTCTCAGTCCAAACAAGAGCTGGAACAGAGGCTAAGGTCCTTTATGATAATGGTGGTGGCCCTGGTGCAACAGCCAGGCTAAACTGGTGCTCTGCTGCCACTACAGGCTCTGTGCCCTCTGACGTCAGGGACCAAATGGTGCAGACTGAACACACTGAATTCAGCCAGGTTCAAAAGGAGCTGGACCAGGAGATTGGAGATCTGAAACAGTTGACCACCATCCATGCATGACCTCAGATATGCGTGTGCTCCATGCGAAACCGAGTAGGAGAGAAGAGAAGCGATAATGGGAACATAGGGTTTCTATAATATAGATAATATTGATCATACCGCTAGTATTATATGGTAGTATTATTGTAGTATATAGATTATACCACTCTTATTATAGAATATGATATTATTGTAGTATTATAATAGATTATACCACAATTATTATGAATGGTTTATTTCGATCTCATGCCATTGGAACATTACAAGAAGAATCATGTATTAAACTCATTTGATCGAAAAGGTATAGGTGGAAGCTACAGTGGGGTTCCTTTCCTTTTCGCCGGCCCAGTACCCATAGTTACCTCTAGGTATTTAAAAGTACCTGGGTACCTATGGAAGTCACACCTCTGATGGGTGTGGTTTAGTCTTAAGGGGTGTTTTCTTTTCACCCACTGTGTAATATAATAAACAGACAGTAGGTGGCAGTAGGGCAGTAGGACAGAGGCCAGTGCAGTATACAGCTTGCAAATTTAATGAAAATTTGAAGGGATGTGCCAGGGACCCCCCATTTTGGGGGATGTGCCGGGGACCCCCATTTGGGGGGGTGTGCCGGGGACCCCCGTTTGGGGGGATGTGCCGGGGACCCCCGTTTGGGGAGATGTGCCGGGGACCCCCATTTGGGGGGGATGTGCCGGGGACCCCCGTTTGGGGGGATGTGCCGGGGACCCCCGTTTGGGGAGATGTGCCGGGGACCCCCATTTGGGGGGGATGTGCCGGGGACCCACGTTTGGGGGGGATGTGCCGGGGACCCCCATTTGAGAGGATATGCCAGGGACCCCCGTTTGGGGGGATGTGCCGGGGACCCCCATTTGAGAGGATATGCCAGGGACCCCCGTTTGGGGGGATGTGCCGGGGACCCCCATTTGAGAGGATATGCCAGGGACCCCATAAGAGAAGGTATTTACAGCTATAGCAGTGACTCTCAACCAGTTTAATTTCAAGGACCCCCAGTTTGACATATGCGTTAGTCTATCTATGGAGTATGGAGGGGGGGTCCCTGGCGTGTCTCTTCGGGTGGGGGTCCCTGGCGTGTCTCTTCGGGTGGGGGGTCCCTGGCGTGTCTCTTCGGGTGGGGGTCCCTGGCATATCTCTTTAATCTGAATATTGTCTTGATGATTATTGATTCTTTTGAGCTTGTAGATCTGCTACTTTAGCCCTTTTTTAATTTGAATCCTTAACACCCCCCCACCCAACTATACAGCTTGCAAATTTAATGAAAATTTGAAGGGATGTGCCAGGGACCCCCGTTTGGGGGGGATGTGCCGGGGACCCCTATTTGGGGGGATGTGCCAGGGACCCCCATTTGAGAGGATATGCCAGGGACCCCCATAAGAGAAGGTTTTTACAGCTATAGCCATTAGTCTATGGAGGGGGGGTCCCTGGCGTGTCTCTTCGGGTGGGGGTCCCTGTCGTGTCTCTTCGGGTGGGGGGTCCCTGGCGTGTCTCTTTAATCTGAATATTGTCTTGATGATTGTTGATGAAATGTTTGCAATTAAACACTTTTTGTACTTTTGGTAAACACGCTTCTGCCCACTTTTTTATATAATTATATATTTAGTTACATCATACCCCCTGTTCTGAGGACTGTACATTAACTGTACATTAACTAAAGTTTGCAAATAAATGTAGTGGCGTACAAATACAATATTTGCCTCTGAGATGTAATGGAGTAGAAGTAAATAAAATACACATTAACAACTATACACAATAGAGCGCCGCAGTCGGCGCCCCCCTTTTAGAAAAGCGAGTGGCCCAGGAAGTGGAAGCCCCATGCATTCTCCCATCGGCACTTTTAATATAATTTATTTAAAGCCGGTTACGCCGCGGACAAAGCCAATTCGGATCGTGACGAATCATGACAATGAACACAATATTTTGGGCCGATCAAATAATTTATAAGACGAAAAATAAAACAAATAGTGTTGACTCCTGACTTTCTTTTCTTCTTTCTAATGATTTGATCGTCCCAAAATATTGTGTTCATTGTCATGATTCGTCACGATCCGAATTGGCTTTGTCCGCGGCGTAACCGTCTTTAAATAAATTATATTAAAAGTGCCGATGGGAGAATGCATGGGGCTTCCACTTCCTGGGCCACTCGCTTTTCTGAAAGGGGGCGGGGACTGCGGCGCTCTATTTGGCCATTTTAAAATAGCGTGTGAGCTTGTGGATCTGCTATTTTCAAAATATTTTTATATATTTGAAAACTTGAAATGAGACAGAAAATCTAAATTAAATTCAAAGGAGCTTTATCGGCATGAGAAAACGTACGTTTACATTGCACTCACTCTATTTCCTGCCTTGATCTCCTTCCTTTTTTTTACTTGTAAAACTGATGTAACAGCTTCTGATTCTGAGAGACAGAGGATGTGTGTATGTGTATATATATATGTGTGTGTGTGTGTGTGTGTGTGTGTGTGTGTGTGTGTGTGTGTGTGTGTGTGTGTGTGTTACTGCTTTGGGGTCTCACTCTCTCTCTCAACCCCTATTAATGCCTATAGGCCTACTTATTACATTAAGTAATGACTAAGAAAGGAATTATATTATGATATTAATGTAGTATTATATAGAGCATACCACTAGTTTTATACAATATATGAATGTAGTATTATATAGATTATACCACTAGTGTTATGTTATACAATATATTAATGTGGTATTATATAGATACACCACAGAAATCAAAAGCAAGAAAAACATCAAATATTTCAACTTCATACTACAAACCGGACCCGATGAATACATGGACTATCATTTTCCTCATCCCACCATTCAAAAATGCGAACTACAGAAATCACCAACCACATTAAAAAATATCCAAAAGGCTACCAACAAATGTAAGTTTAATTATCTTCTAACATTTGCTATTTTATATGCCTGTAAAATAACTATCAAATACTACCATAATAAAGAAATGTGTGCATTTAATACTCGTCTTACAGATACAAACCAATGCAACATTCAGATCAACAACAGAACTCTCATGCAATATACCTCAGAACCACTCTTCAAACACAAATCACCAAACGGACAATCGGACATATAAGCAATGTTGAGTCAAAACTCAGAAATGGACCACAAATCTGGTCAGCATGACAACTCAGACCTCAGAAACGACATCTCCCAGAATGCAGCAGCAAGATGGCTGCTCGCTACTTGATTGGGAGCACCTTATTAAAAGGAATGTAGGTTCAGAGTCAAACACGGAAGTGGTTGGTTGAATTGAACGCCGCTGTTGTCCTCACACAAACACTGCACCAAGACACAACATACACTATCACTGATCTCACTCACCGCACATTCCCCTGCAGTGCACTCACCACATCTTGGTCAACGCAGTGCCGGTGGGCAGAAGAAGCGGTTCAAAGACCAAATTAAGACCACACTGAAGAGAGGCCAGATCAACCCCTCTTCACTGGAGGAACTCGCTTCCTGTCGCGACCTCTGGCGTTCTCGCTCCGCACAGGGAGTGCAGCATATAGAAAGCCAGCGCACACAACACCGTGCAGCAAAGCGTGCAAAGAGGCATGCCCGCAAAGCCACCCCTGTTCCCCCCAGTACCGCTTCCAGTACCGCTTTCATATGCCTGGTCTGCAACCGTGACTGCGGATCCAGGATCGGACTATACAGCCACCAGAGGACTCACAAATAGGAGAAGATGGTCATCATCGGACACGATGGACAACCACAAGCAAGCAAGCAAGTGTGTGTGTGTGTGTGTGTGTGTGTGTGTGTGTGAACCAGCTGAGACAGCTTTTAAAAGATAAGGTCAGATAAGGAGACTCCAAACACGGTGAGGCACAAACTAAAACCTACGAAAACCTACTCGGGTTGTGCAAGGCTGCGATTGGCCAGTAGCCACTTGGGATCAATTCTGGGACTGAAACTATTGATCATGTATAATATCAATGTACCTTTGTACAGTATCAAATATATCAAAATGTGTACTTAGATTATACCACTAGTATTATAAAATGTGATATTATTAGAGTACTATATAGATCATACCACTAGTATTATACAGGATAATATTGTAGAATTATTCAACATACTATCTAATTATCCTATAGATTACAATTAATTAATACCATAGTAATTTAACCTCTTTCTATACACATTATTATTAAACTGTTGTTATACCTCCAGTGAGACCATTCCACAGTGACACCCGTGGGTCAGACTCTCCTTATTCTCTCTCCTATACTCTCAGATTATTGAGATGGATTTGATTCGATTCTTTATTTTGAACCTTCAGGTAAAACCGTAAAATAAAATAATAATAAACAATGGTGTAATGCTGCACGGGTTGTATCAAGTCCTCAACATGGCTTATCCTCGATAATCGAGACATTCTCCAAATACTGCACCGTTGCTGAGATGGTTGTCGAAGGTTTGCTGCAGGCCACCATCTCATCTCCTGCTCCAGCTCACCGTCGAGGGCGATGACTTCTGGGCCGTGCTGCTCAAGAGACACTTGCAGAGCCTGGGGAGGAAGAGGGTCATTTTTACAGTGGGGTACATATAGAATAGAACCACAGCCTGGGGAGGAAGAGGGTCATTTTTTACAGTGGGGTACAGGTACCTAATAGAACCACAGCCTGGGGTGACCCTGATGCCAGGCCAGCCGCAGGACCCCCTGGCCTCCCACATGGGACCTCCTAGCGCCCCGACAGTGGGGTACAGGTAGGCTACATATAGAATAGAACCACTAATATGACACGTCACATGCTACTTGAAGCATAATTCAAATGTTTTATATTTGGAAAGTTAGCGTGCTGAAATAGAAGCCACTGTTCTTGAGTTTAAACAATAGAACAAGTTTTAGTCTCTCGATAATGCCAGTTTCCGAGTAATCCACAGCCCTGCCTTTTGAGACAGGCAAGTAGAAGGAGACGGGTATACCAATTATAGGTCGACAGGTTCAAAATGGGTGCGGTTCTAAAAAGGCCTTCTAAATCCTAACCTTTTCGTTTTCTGAAAAAAAACTAATATTTACCCATATTGCACTTTGTGCAAAATAATATATATTCTAGAATAGGTATATGAAAGTTTCACCTTTTTTTTGTAATTCACAGGACTCTGTCCATTAAATAATCATTAAATGAATATGAAGGCAATGTTACCTCGGGAGAAAGCTGGGGGCACGGCGACTGCCGCTTTGAGCCGCTGGGGCTCTCCTGGTGAGAGGAAGCAGCAGCACTGGAGCTATAGGAGATCCCAAGTGGGAGGCCAGAGGGGGTCTAGGAGGTCCCATGTGTGAGGCCAGGGGGCGTCTAGGAGGTCCCCCCCCCCCATAGCACCACCAGTCAATGTTCTGGAGCCGTCGCTGATGTGCACCTCTACACCAGCATGCCTATTAGAGCATGGGCCAGACAGTATTGACGTGTTACAAATATTTATTCAGGCTTTGCAGATATTCATATATGAAAACTGAAGTGACCAGGCTCGGCCAATATAATGACGGGGGGGGGGGGGGGGGGGGGCTAGCAGAGTAATATAGTAAGAGAGTGGCCTTGAAGGGATAGTTCAGATTTTTAACTTAAGCTGTATGAAATGCTTTCCATTAATATAGTGGTTGCAACTGTATTAATTGATTGCCCGAGTCCCGTGGTGCAGAGTTCTGCTCTGGTTTTGGTCAATATTAAGTAGTTCCGGTCATTTTGTGTGGGGCACTGGGGGCCACGCATTAAAAGTAAATGAATTCACAAAACTAAAAGTCATTTGTATTGTTGACCCATTTCTAAAATATTAGCGCAACTTTCGTTCAACTTTGACCCCTCTATCACATGGAACTATTTTTTTGAGCGTAGTGATATGGACACACGGAACATAGTTCCGTGTGATAGAGGGGTCAAAAATGAACGAAAGTTGCACTAATATTTTAGAAATAGGTCAATGAATTTACTTTTAATGCATGGCCCCCAGTGCCCCACACAAAATGACCGGAACTACTTAATATTGACCAAAACCAGAGCAGAACTTCCACCACGGGACTCGGGCAATCAATTAATACAGTTGCAAGTTTGCAACCACTATAGTAAGTGCTCACTGCGTTCGCAATGAGACCTAGCAGATCATGTCTGTGTGTCCGTCCGTGTGTCTGTGTGTCACGCTTTTGTGCCCATATATGGAGCTGCTTTGGGGACTCCTTATATGGTTATGGCTGAGTCATGGTGACATGAGTGTGATGGCGTGGTCCAACTTGTGACCACCACATATTTATGGTGTTTTGAATAAAAAGAAAACACCTTGGAGCAGACCTGTGTGCGGACTCTCTTCTCTTCACTGTATGTACCTTAGTCCATGCAGCACCAGACAGGAACTGGATGTGCGCTAGCCACCTACCTTTTTATACTGGTCCAACTTGTGCCCATATATATGGAACTTAACTTAAACATAACTTAAATATGTACGAGCTGCGTTCGCTTCCCGCGTCTTACTGGTGGTAAGTATTTCATACAGCTTAACTTTAAAAAATCTGAACTATCCCTAATTTTTAAACACAGAACTAATAAACAAACAAACAATATTGTCATGGTTGTATTTCAGTTGTCTTAAAACAAATCCTTTAAGTATTTGTGTTGAATTGCTGGTTAAAAACAAACAGAATGTTGTAATTCTATAATTAAAACACTATTTACCATATGGTGTGGAGTCTAGCTGTCACTGTGCTATAGCCTATAAATAAAATGTACTTACTTACAAGTGGCTCACTTGTGTTCAACATAAACCTGCAAAACAAAAGAAAAACAATTCGATTTATGTTGTGTCCACTGTCCAACCAAAGCAGCTGCACTGCACTCACACCTAGAGCTATTTGTACCTAATGCCCACGTCACATCCGGTCTAACGGTTCTAACCACTGTTCTAAAACCTAATCTAAAATGCTTTCCTGGTTTAAAGTTGCCGTTTGTGTGCGTTAACTGGACCCCTGCAAAAATGCTTTATAATAAATGCTGTTTACTTAAAAACAATGAATTTCTAGGACATACTACTACATCTACTTACGTAAGAGAACACAACCAACCCGTGTGAACGGCTATCTGTGGCTTTAGGATTAAACACTTTGTGTCGTTATTGTGTTCATTTATGGAGATTTACGAGAGCCGTATTACCGTTTATGCCTACTACAAACAAAACATGGCAGGGTTGAACACACTACACATGATGGGAGCGAATGTTTTGTGTTGCATTACGGCCGTTCTCCACCAGGCTGGCCGGTTGTAAAAGATGGGCCAACGGAGCGCCTGTTAAGCCCCGCCCGGGCGTCCCTGCAGGATATAACGAACATTCAGCGTTGCCATGTCTGCTTATTGCAAGCGACATTTGGTTTGTTTTTCCTGTAAAGTCGCCCGAGTAAATATTGTCAGCTTAATTGTGTCTCCAAAGAAATATTACAAATGTGTCAATTATTTATTTATTTATTTTTCTAGAAAATTATTTGGATTGGATATACAGTTTTTGTCGCTATTTGTAGCATGTTGTTGTTTTTGTAGACCATGTGGTTCTCAAACCTTTTCATGTCAAGGACCACCCAAAACGCCTGCAGTCTCCGAGGGCCGAGGCTAAGGACCCCCAAATTGACACTCATTAATTAGACCATATTATGGTCTGTGTAAATTAAATTAAACATGCCATGGACCCCCATAAGAGAATATGTTTAATTTAATTTCAATGACCCATATTTAGGATACAGACCCATTGGGAGTCGGGACCCAATGTCTACGGTACGGACCCCCCATTTAATGGCATTTCTATCTCTGGGACCCTTGATTTATTGCAAAAGCAGTGAGCACTTACTATGACCTAGCAGATCATGTCTGTGCGTGCGTGTCCCCCCCCTTTGTGCCATGGAGCTGAGTGATTTGTTTGTGATTGATGCAACACACATTATATTATCCACATATTTGGACGTATAGCTGCTTTGGGGACTCCTTATATGGTTATGGCTGAGTCATGGTGACATGAGACTTAAAAATAAATCTTAAAAGAACCCAAATATGTACGAGCTGCGTTCGCTTCCCGCGTTTGCGCGTCTTACTGGTATTGTAAAATCAATGTCAATTTAACTCTGAGAGTCCATTTGTACACGTTACAGGCCCATAAGGGTCCAATTTGGTTCCTATCCTTTTGAGAACCACTGTAATATAG
Organism: Protomyctophum bolini; assembly: GCF_963924005.1. Taxonomy (NCBI): domain Eukaryota; kingdom Metazoa; phylum Chordata; class Actinopteri; order Myctophiformes; family Myctophidae; genus Protomyctophum; species Protomyctophum bolini. Next base: position 44,765,876 of record NC_137868.1, on the reverse strand, counting down.
ACCACCCTCTTTGCTTGTTTATCGCCAAACCTGGCAATTGAGCTTCTACACAAGCACAATGTACATGTATAGCTAGTGTTTACACACACACATGATGGAGAGCACAGAAGTAACGTGAGTCTTCCTCTTATCACTTTCTTATTATGTGTTTTGTTTGCATTTATAAATATAGATAAACGTAGAAAAAGAAAGGAAAACAACACGGGAAGCATTCATTATTAACCCGTAACCGAGCAGCAGGAAAGAGCTGTGAGGCTAGTTAGCATGTAGGCTATTGTTCGCATGTTGGCTAATATTCGTGTCAGTCTTTATAGCCATGGTTAAGGCGGAAGGTTGTTAATGTTTAAACTACACGTATTAGACAACAGAAACTATACAGTGAGGTTAGATTATTTTAGCCGCCGAGGCATGGAGGCAAGCTATAACGTTGTGAGTTTGCAGCCATGGTTTGGTTTTATTATTATTATTATTATTATTATTATTATTATTATTATTATTATTATTTCACTCATGCACATGATGTTTTCATTTTAAACGCTCTCCGTCTGTGTGGTGTGAACAAAAAAACCCCGACAGTAGCTGCATCTGTCTAAATAGATGAAACAGGTTGGTGTGTGTGTGTGTGTGTGACAGTGTGAGAGAGATATGTCTGTGTGGATGTGTTGATAGTTCTTTTGAATGGATGTCATGTCAAATGGATGTTTGTGTAAACCAAACATCCAAGGCATTTATGTATAATCAATATTGTATACTATATGAATGGATGTTTTATTTAATCTATCTATATAGTCTGGTAATCTGGAAGCTCTGGTCCATAGCTCTAATGCTTCTATGATTCTGCCCTGCAGGGCAGAATCATATGGTACGATGCGATTATTGACAAGGACTACGATTCGATTATTGCCATTATCGATTAATTGAACGACCCACCCATACAACATTCGGCAGCAGTGGCTCAGGGGTAGAGTTGCTGGTAGAATGGCCGTATGGGAAAACCATGAGCTTCCCCCATCGATCCCCAGTTAGTGTCAAAGTGTCCTTGAGCAAGACTCTGAAGTAAAATGAGACAGAAGTAGCATGTGCTTAAATTCATATTTAGAAAATGTTTCAGGTGTCAAAAATGTCTGAGATGGTGATGATATGGTCATGATGATGGTCATTGAAGGGGAACCTTCTGAAAGCTTCATGGGCTCAAAGATAATCAACTTCAAAATCTAATGTGCTAAATTGGCCTAATTGCTTCCAATGTGCAGGTTGGTGTCTTGCATGGTTTCCTCCGCCTTCGGATGAAAGTGCTTGCATGAATGCACCATTTATATAATCTATGACCTTATGATCTATAATCTTATATAACCCATTTTGGGGCGGGAAGCCCTTTTGGTGTTAGCATTATGCTATGCTTTAGCTTTTGAAAAATAGCAGTTCTACAAGCTCATAGCGCGCCACCGAGTGGCGCGCTATGAGCTTGTAGGTTAAACTGTCAGGATTTAAGACATTTTTAGATTTTTTCTTTTTTTTAATATATTTTTTATCCCACGATTTTGTAACCCATTTTTCACCCCTGTGCCAATCATCTACTGTGATCCTGGGCTCTACACACCCTCCGCCAACCTGGGGAGAGCAACATTTTTAGAATCTGATCTCAGGTCAGAATGGAAAACTGTCAGGATGTAGAAGACATTTTTAGAATCTGATCTCAGGTCAGAATGTGTTCAAGAACCACCATTCGTCTGTGCGTTAGAATCTGATTGCGAACGCAGTGAGCACTTACTATGAGACCTAGCAGATCATGTCTGTCTGTGCGTGCGTGCGTGTGTCCCCCCTTTGTGCCCATATATGGAGCTGAGTGATTTGTTTGTGATTGATGCAACACACTCCATATTTGGACGTATAGCTGCTTTGGGGACTCCTTATATGGTTATGGCTGAGTCATGGTGACATGAGACTTAAAAAAAGAATAACTTAAAAATAAATCTTAAAAGAACCCAAATATGTACGAGCTGCGTTCGCTTCCCGCGTTTGCGCGTCTTACTGGTCTCAGGTCTGTCTCTCTCTCTCTCTCTCTCTCAGGATGGAGGTGGAGGGCTGGGACTCGGACCTGGAGGAGGACCTGGGCGTGTCCCTGGACGAGCTGCGGCAGCTGATCGAGGAGGCGGTGGAGAAGAGCGAGGTGGTGCAGAAGAAGAAGAAGCAGCTGGACGACCTCCGCCACTGGGTGGAGGAGAAGGAGGAGGAGCACGCCAAGGCCGAGAAGCTGCTGGACGTCACGCAGCAGTGAGAATGAACTCCTTTTCCTTTCTTTCATTCGTTCGTGCCTCGATTCACTCGAGTTCATTCGGTCATTCGTTCATCCTATAATTCATGAATTCACTGAGTTCATTCGTTCATCCTAATTCATGAATTCACTGAGTTCATTCGGTCATTCGTTCATCCTAATTCATTAATTCACTGAGGTCATTCGTTCATCCTAATTCATTAATTCACTGAGTTCATTCGTTCATCCTAATTCATGAATTCACTGAGTTCATTCGTTCATCCTAATTCATGAATTCACTGAGTTCATTCGTTCATCCTAATTCATGAATTCACTGAGTTCATTCGTTCATCCTAATTCATGAATTCACTGAGGTCATTCGTTCATCCTATAATTCATGAATTCACTGAGGTCATTCGTTCATCCTAATTCATGAATTCACTGAGTTCATTCGGTCATCCTAATTCATGAATTCACTGAGGTCATTCGTTCATCCTATAATTCATGAATTCACTGAGTTCATTCGGTCATTCGTTCATCCTATAATTCATGAATTCACTGAGTCGTTCGTGTGGCGGCGGGGTCTCAGGGGGGGTCGAGTGGCCGGTAGAGTGGCTGGGCGGTATAACGGAGATTCCCAGTTCGATCCCGAGTTAGTGTCAAAGTGTCCTTGAGCAAGATTGCTCCCGATCATGTGCAGGTTGGTGCCTTGCATGGTTTCCTCCACCATCTGTGTGTGTGTGTGTGTGTGTGTGTGTGTGACTGTAATACACAATCTATGTAAAGCGCCTTGGATAAAGGTGCTTATATACTCAATCACTCACTCACTCACTCACTCACTCAACAAATTATCACTCATTCCACAGCCATGCATGTCAGGCTTTTGTCATCGCTCTGGTCTGTGTTACTTTTCGGCAAAATCACTTCAGAATCGATGGGCCGATGTTCACGAAATGTGAATTGTAGGGAAGACTGATTCACTCTTGCGTGGAGGAAGGGTCAAGGTCACAATTATGTAATCTGGCTGTCTGGTTGCCGCAAAACATTGGGCGAAAAGAATGGCACTTCTACATGCTTACGACGCAGTGCAATGTGATGTGTTGTCACTGTTGTGACTCTGTGAGCTCATAGATTGGTTATTTTCTGCAAATTTCTGCCCGGGGTTATTTAATCCATTACATTATAGCGCCCAGTCGATTTATAAACGCGGACCACTTTTACCGACGGACCGGATGTTGTTTTGAATGTGTGTGTAGTAGCTAACAATAATCTATCGGGACTAGCGACTGGACCGTCTAACACAGGATGTTTTTTAATAATTAGACGGGATGATTTAGAACGCAAGTTATTAACGTTTTAAGATTTTCGTTGTCGTCGACTAAACGGGGGGAAGGACATTTTTTGATGACGTCTCACTGTTGCGCAACATCGAGGATTGCACAGAACAGGCACTCCCAGGCTGTGGAGCGATGCGATCCGTTTTCACATCAATAAACGTCATCTCTTGGATCAAACTTCGTCTTGGGCGTCGGGACGTTACTAATAGAAAGGACAAAGAACTTCGTCCTGGGCCATGGAGGTGTTGACTGCAGTTTGTGTCTCCCCCCCCCACCCCCCCCGCAGGTCCATACACGAGTGTGAGAACCTGGTGAAGGCGACGTACCGACGCAGCGGCCTGGACTACATCGAGAGCTCCGACGAGGAGGGGGTGGGCTGCGCTCCGGTGTCTGACGTCATCGAGATCGATGACGAGGACGACGACGAGGACGACGACGATGTCATCTGTGGTGAGTTTTGAGTTGTGCCGGTGTGTTGGGAGGCCAGAGTAACCCCGGATCACAGTCACAGACACCCTCCTGGCTAGGCGTAGCCGTGGTCTGGATCACTTACCTGTAGACACCCTCCTGGCTAGGCATAGCCAGGGACGGATTAACCCCCACAAGGGCCCCTGGGCCGGTAATATTTACAGGGCCCCCCATAGCGAGCGTGAGCGCAACATTTTCGTGTTTTTATCATGTTTTTGACCTAAATTTAACTAAATCTTTGGCCAATGAAGGACCCCAGGAGCCCTTTTCAGGGCGTCAAACCTAGTACTTCTCGAAGGGCCCCTGGGCTACCGCCCCACTGGCCCAATGGCTAATTTGTCCCTGGGCGTAGCCTCGGTCTTCTTTTACAGAGGTCCGCAGGACCCAGTGTTCATTTCGTCGAGTAACCTTTTGGTGTTTTTTTTTAAGCATTATGTTATACTTTAGCTATTGAGAAATAGTGAAAATGTAGTGCAAATCTTTGAATATATATATTCTTTCAGATCGAGTGTTTTCAACTCAAATCTTTGCTTCTAGGGGGTCCCTGGAATAACATATTTTCAGATGGGGGTCGACGTCCTATTGCATATATTTTTTGAGGTCCTTGACATGAAAATGTTTGAGAACGACTGACATAGAAACATGACGTTTTTCAGAAGACTGTCAGGATTTAGAAGACAATTTTGTAGACTCGTCCACGGGTCTAAATGGGTTAAAACTAATCTATGGTGACTAAAACTAAGACTAAATATAATATATTGACAATTTTCAGCAAGTGTAAAATCAAATCGGTCATCACGACAGCATCAAGGCCCGCCAAAATACATTTTAGTCGACTAAAGTCTTATGATATTTAGCCGACTAAAACTAGACTTAACATAATCCCCGCTTACTTCCCTGGCAGTTGGTCATTCCCGCGAACCGTGGATTGTTGCCGTTTTCTTCTGCTCTTTGTTTTTCGGTGGTTTTGTCAGCTCTTTAACCCATTCTGACCGGGCACCCATTTTGGTGTTGGCATCATGTTATGCTTTAGCTATTGAAAAATAGCAGATCTACAAGCTCATATCGCGCCACCGAGTGGCGCGATACGAGCTTGTAGGTCTGCTATTTTTTGAAAAATCGAAGAACGACTTTTTAGAATCTGATTACAGGTCAGAATGGGTTGATCAGACCTGTGTGTGTCCCAGTGGAAACCTCGTATGAATCTGATCTCAGGTCAGCTCTTTAACGTGTCCATCCTCCTGTCTGTCTTTCAGTTGTCCCCCCTAAGGACTCTGGCCCTGTGGAAGACTCAGTGGTGAGAATGTACAGTTGACACACACACACACACACACACACACACACACGCCTGTTCACGCCTCGCCCCGGCACTCCGATGCGCCGCTGGTCTATTTCCAGGCATTGTCGCGCGGTGAAAATGTATTTCTGGTGCTCATGGGTCGGCACTTCAGACTTCCTGGACTACATGTTGTCTCAGTAAGACAGCCCTCCCCCTATCCACTAGGGCTGTCAGTTCACCTCTATAATCCAATTCGAATTTCATTGCTTAATTATTTGTAATTTTCGAAAATATTCGAATATTTACATTGTTTATTTTAGCTCATATTTAGCCTATAATAATACACGTGGCTGGCATGTCTTGTGAGTTTTGGGAAGTGCATAGTTTTGACAGGCCTGCATGCTGTGGACAGTGAAATCCTGACCATTAAACACGGGCAGAGGCAACGATAAAATCTATCATTCATTGTGAAGCCAGCAACATGTTGATGCAAACAGACGTGTACAGTAGCTGCTCGGCCTGCTCCAAATGATATTAGCATTCGTCTGTGTCTGCCCGTGTAAACGCAGCATCGAGTGTGTTATTAAGGACGACTCCTTGGCTTCTAACGATAGCTCCCATGCTAACTAGTTGCTACCCTCGTCAGAAACAATACCACAGATCGGGTGGAAGATGCTGATATCACTTTGCTTGTGCCCGTGGATGGGAAATGAGATTTAAAAGGCTATAGAAGCGTGGATGAAAGGCAAGCACAGATGTGCAATAAAGTTGCGTCGTGAGACTGTATTATGATTTTCGTTCTACCGGCGATTTCTGTCTGCGTAGTATACTAGTATCTATGTATGTGTTACAAGGGTTTGTGTGTCTGTGATTAAATGTGCTACTGCCAGTAAGCCCGCCCACCCTGTAGACTGTCTCTGATTGGCTTACCCTGAAATCTGGCCCTACTTTAGCCAATCAATGACCTCTTCTGCGACGTGACCGGCGTGCACCTTTTCACATGCAGTGGAAGCGGCTGGGGAGATTTCACAGCGGTAGATGCGTTACTCAATACATTTAGTGAGCGGATAAAATAACATAAAACAAAATAAAAATATGAAATAGAATTAATAAATTATAAAAGCTCCATTCGAATGGCAATTTTAGCTTTCGAATATATATATATTTTTTAATATTCGAATTTCTTTCATATTATGAAATTCGTTCTGACAGCCCTACTATCCACAAGCAGGAGCAGTGCACCAAAGCATTATGGGAATTGCAGTGCAGGAAGGAAGTGAGCCCCAGTGTCCATGACATCAGAGACACTGGGCTCACTGCTAACATCTAAAATATCTAAAAGCACATATTACACACATAAGGACCCCCAGGAAAGTGTTCTAAATCTCCTAAACGTATTTAACATATATCTTCTTTTTGCAAAAAGTGTCCTTTTAACACCCTTGTCGCCAAGGCCAAATTACCCTTTTGATAGTCAAACCCCCCGTGCCGCGGGTAATCGTTTTATATTAAAATCCACCGGCAGGCTTGATGTTGATATAAGCATGGCGCAGAGGTATCATTAGACCACTAGATGGCGCAGCTCTCAAAGTGTCAAGCTAACTCACGCATAGAAATGCACTCAAGATTAGGGAAATTTAGCTCCGGCTTGCTGACAATCTTTAATCATAAGGCCACACCCATTCTCATTAATCAGCATAATATATGAACAACTGATCGATTTACTATACTAGCCCTTACCCGTTGTGAGATATTTGCCCCCCTCTTGTGGCCGTGGGGGGGTACTGTGCCCGGTGTGTTTTTAATTCACTGATAAATGTTGCATCCTTTGGTATTCTTCTCCTGATAAACTACACGGTTTGCACACATCTCACCATGCACAACGGCGACAGGGAGCCTGTCCACACATGGACCGCTACTTTGCATTCATATTCATGTGATATTGACAGTACAATACCCATTTTTGCATTTTTTAATCCACTAATAAATTCATTATAAATCATTAATGTGTAAAATTGGAAAAAGGGCTCCATTAAGACCTCCATATAATTATGGTCCATGCCTGTGTGAAAAGTGGGAGTGATTGGGCCAGCCAATGTTGAGATAAAGCGCTGTCAGGGACATTCATTCAGACATAGGGACATTCATTCAGACATTCAGACATTCGCTGAATTTTAGTATGATATATATCGACATACGATATACTAAATCCTGACAATTTTCAGAAATACCTATGTTTCTGTATCAGTGGTGCTCAATATTTCATGTCAAGGACCCCTAGAATTATATGTATTTGGCCGCCGACCCCCATCTGAAAATATGTTGTTCCAGGGACCCCCCCCAGAAGCAAAAAATGTGAGTTAAAAACGTTTGCTCTGAAAGAATATATTCAAACATTTGGGCCACATTTTCACGATTTTTCTACATTTAGTCAATAAATGAAAAGTATTCAAAAGACTAAAGAAAACTAAAATCAAATGTTGCTGCCAAAAACAACACTGGCACGCGTGTTCCTTCTCCGCTCTGTTGTCGTGATCGCCACTATTGTTCAACACTATGACAAGCGATTACACCGTTTTTAAAGCAGATTTTCATGACGGAGCAGTGGCTCTTCAAAGGTTAGCGAAAACGAGGCGTGGAGATCTGGAACACGATTGTTTAATCACACAGCATTAAAACGGTTGATATATAGGATTACATTAACGCCAACTGTGTTGTTTGTTTATTTCTGTATGTGTGATCAGTTTAAGGAGGCGTCTTCAGCTCTTCAGAAGACGTCAGAGCAGGTCCAGAAGTTGGTCCAGATGTCCAACATGTGTCCTCCTGCTTCCATGATGATCAGATCGGCCACACACCCAAACGCAGGTTAGCACGCACGCACGCACGCACTCGCATACACATAAACATACACATACAGTCATACACATACACATACACATAACACCTACACATTAAGACTCTGAAAATGTCTTCTCAATATTTCTTTCTGAAAAAAGTAATGTAAAATCAGTCGTGCTCAAACCTTTTCATGTCAAAGACATTATATGCATTTGGCCGCAGACCTGCATATCAACAGATTCTTCTTTTTTTTACCAAGGACCCCCAGAAGCAAAGATTTGAATTACAAATATTTGCTTTAAAAATATATATATTCTAAGAGTTGTATGGTAATGGTACATTTATATAGCGCCTTTTTATCCAAGGCGATTTTTGCATGGATCGTGCATAACATTCACACGATGGTGGAGGCACCAACCTGTACATCGGGAGGGCTTCAGAGTCTGCTTTTTTTGAATAGCCAACCACGCACACATTTTATTTAAATATATATATATCTAAAATCGAAAATGACACGGATGCTTTCGCGTTTTTAAATTTTAATGGGTTAAAAGTAAAACGGGGGTGGGCAACTTTGACGATGGAGAGGGCCACGTTGCGTATTACTGTCGTAGCGAAATTAGCCGATCTGCGGCGCGTTTTGAGCTTGTAGATCGGCTAATTTAGCTATATTTGAATTGAAATCCTGAATTGTTTTGCTATTTTTAATTGGAATCCTGAAAAGTACCATTTCTATTTCATTCCATATGCTTTGCAGATGCCTTTTTAATTATAGTTATGTTAACTTTATTCATGAACTATACATTGGACATAAAAAAGACGATAACATTTTTAATCATTAAGCTACTAATTATGAAATAAACATATGCGCTGTGAGCCAACGTGAGCCATGATGTCATAGGTTTTGCGGATTCACAGTTTTGCCTGTTTACACGGAGAAGGGATAAAACGGCGTTCTCAAAGATTTCCACTCTGGGGAGGTGGTTTCACCTCCTGATAACACCATTCTCGTCTAAAGAAACACCAGCAACCCCCCCCCCCCCTGAGATTTTATTTTTAACTACATTGCAAAAGAAGTATAGCATTACTTTTGACAGTGCAGAAACATAATTGCCTTCCTTGATGAGCATCAACGACCATCATCATCACCTGGGCACAGTCACAGACACACACACACAGCTCCCCTTCTACAGTGCTCTACTACTGAAAGTCACTATCATTTCTCTCTAAAAGCACTTGAATATGATGGAATATGACTAAAGCTCACATTTCACATCACACACTAGCCCCCCCTTTCAATGAATTTATTCATATCGTCGGGATTAAAGGTAGAGTAAGTGATTTCACTTAATTCAAATATCACTTATTTTTTTGTTTTGTTGTGATAATCCTCTCTACTATAGAGTGTGCTGAGCATATAAGGAGTTCCTCCCTGTACCCAGTTAACCCCTGGGGGTCAAAAAACCTTAGGTTTCGTTTTTGACTCTCTATCCTGATTGGACGAAGGCTTAGGTCCCACAGCCAAAAAACGAAACCTAAGGTTTTTTGAGTGAAATCACTTACTCTACCTTTAATATCGATATATATATATATATATATCTATATACGATTTATCATCACATGCCTACCTATGACTTAAAAACAAAATCAAAATCTCGCTGCCAAAAACACCACTGGTGTGTGTGTGTGTGTGTGTCTCGCAGGGCTCTCCTCCGGCCCGGCGGTGTTTCAGACCCAGCCCACGGTGCCCTCCCCCCTGCAGCCCACCAGCGCCCCCAGGGAGGACGAGATGACGGTGAACATGACCATCCTGGGCAAAAAGCGGACCAAGACGTGGCACAGAGGAACGGTGGTCTCCATTCACCCTCACGGTACGCAGAAGCAAAGATCGGAAGGGGGGGCCACCACCGGTCCCCCCCCCCTCCCCCCCAAGCCTTTTCAGCCCCGAGACAACCCAAAAGATAACATTTTGGTTTCGGCAAACTTCTTAAAAAAAATCTTTATGAATTAAAGGGACACTTCACCCTTTTTGCAAAAAGATATATATATGTTAATGACGTTTAGAAGCTTTAGAACACTTTCCTGGGGGTCTTTATGTGTGTAATATGTGGTTTTAGATATTTTAGATTGTAGCAGTGAGCCTGTTGTCTCTGATGTCATGGACACTGGGCTCACTTCCTTCCTGGACTACATGTTGTCTCAGTAAGACAGCTCTCCCCCCTATCCACAAGGAGGAGCGCAGTGCACCAAAGAATTATGGGAATTGTAGTCCAGGAAGGTAAAGAGACCAATGTCCATGACATCAGAGACAACAGGCTCACTGCTACGATCTAAAATATCTAAAACCACATATTACACACATAAATACCCCCAGGAAAGTGATCTAAAGCTTCTAAACGTCATACATATAACATATATAAAAAGGGTGAAGTGTCCCTTTAAAGACCTGAGGCCGATTTTTTTTTAAAGAAATGTCTTGCTCAAACTTTTTCACGTCAAGCACCCCTAAATTTGTATTGTATATTTGGCATATTTATATATACAGTACATATTCTCAAAATCTGCACACATTTTCAAGATTTAAAAAAACAAGAACAAAATGGCAGATCTACAAGCTCACAGCGCTGCTAAGAAGTGACACGTGCGAACAAGTGACACACTGTGAGCTCGTAGATATTCGTCTATTTTTAGCGCCATGGCAAAAAAAAAAAATCATATCCGGGGCTTAAATGGTTACTCAAAATGATTCATGTTTTTTGTTGTTCAAGGTACCTTAAATTTGCCGTTGTTGTTGTTGTTGTTGGAACGAGTCACGCAACAAAATCCCCCTTATTGCCTCTTCTGTATAGGAGGGGGGATCTTTAAGTACAAGGTCCAATTCCACTTGCCTGTCCTTCCAGGCGGCGGCATCGACAAGTACAAGGTGAAGTTCGACAACAAGGGGAAGAGCCTGCTGTCGGGCAACCACGTGGCGTACGACTACCACCCCACCCTGGAGAGCCTGTACGTGGGCGCCCGGGTGGTGGCCAAGTACAAGGACGGGGTGCAGGTGTGGCTCTATGCCGGCATAGTGGCCGAGATACCCAACAACAAGAACCGCATGAGGTGAGAGGAAGGAGGAGTCGAGCTGTGTACGGCTGTTGACGCTGTCGACCTCACACAGCTAGGAGGTTCCTGTGGTTCGATTCCCCGCCCGGGGGGGGGGGGGGGGGGGGCGTTCTCTCCTCCTTGCGTCATCAGCAGTGTTGTTGTTTTCGTCGACTAAAACTTAAGACGAAAAATGTTTTGTCGACTACCTTTTTTCCACTGACGAAAACGAATGGCAACTAAATGAAAATGAAGCTACGATGACTACAACTAAGACTAAATATGCCGACAATTTCGTCGACGAATAAAAACTAGACTAAAATGTTTAGGAAGGAACTAGTGGACAAGAGTTCCAGTATAAGTCATTTTACACTTTGGTTGAAAATAGCCGATCTACAAGCCTGCAGCGCGAAGCGTTGTGAGCTTGTAGATCGGCTATTTTCAGCAAGTGTAAAAAACACTAATTACGACGGCATCAAGGCCCGCAAAATACATTTTAGTCGACTAAATCAACTGTAGATTTAGCCGACTATCTTCTATGACGTTATGACGTTTAGTCGACTAAAACTACCGGTAGATTAACACTAAGACATTCCAGGTGACTAAAATATGACAAAAACTAAAGTTTCAGTCCAAAGACTGACTAAACCAAAATAGAAATTTGCTGCCAAAAACAACACTGGTCATCAGTGCCCATACCTTTTTTTTTTTTTAAGGCGGGGTTGGCGAAAGGGGCATTTCTGTTGTGTGGAGTTTGCATGTTCTCCCCGTGTCCCAGAGGGTACGTAAAAAAACATGCAGTAATCCTGGTCTCTAAACTGCCTGGCCAGCACTGGGGCGCCTGATGGAAGGGGAAAAGGAACTGGTTGGGATAACGTTTCCCTTCTTATACGCGCTACGTCCAACCGGGGAAACGCTCCCCTCTGTCGGGTGAAAAGAAGCGGCTTTGGACGCTCATTCATTGAAGGAAGCATGAGGTTGGCGGAGGGAGTGTTAGAGCCCAGGATTACAAGTTCTGTTTCTTGATATTACTTTAACGTATACAATATACCATTATATAAACATGTATATACTGTATATATATATATATGAAGCGCAACTGAATTCACAGACTCAACGTGTGTGTTTCAGGTTCCTGATCTTCTTTGACGATGGTTATGCATCCTACGTGACTCTCCCCGAACTCTACCCAGTCTGCAAACCATGTAAGTGTGCACGGTGCACGCGCACACACACACATACACGCGCACACACGCAAAGCCAATGTTTTTCGACCATGCACTCCTTTCTCCATGACACGCTCCAGGCACTTCTACGCGCCGAAGGTTCAAATGTCACGTTGCTCGCCGACGTTGCCAGACAGCCGATCGGATCGAGCAAAAAAGGAGGCCACCACCGTAGCCTATATATACGTTTATAACACATTCTTCCTGTTTTTGATCACGTCTGATGGCCCCGGGGCGTTGAGCGTCTCATCGGAGAGGTCGTTGTCCAGGAGTTGATCGAGCGATTAAAAAAATATTGATTAAATTCCATGTCAATCTGAACAACGGAAAGAGGAGTTGGGGGCGGGAACCCCTTTTGGTGTTTTAAACATTGTTATAATTTAGCTATTGAAAAATAGCAGATCTACAAGCTCATATAGCTTGTAGGTCTGCTGTTTTTGAAAAATCGTGAAAATATTTATTTCAGAAAACTGGAGGATTTTAGAAGATTTTTCTTTTTAATTTCGAGGTCAGGCCTAAATGGCTTAATCTATTGGGGGAAAATAAACCTTATCTCTGAATGTTTTCTCTGTCTCCCCATACCATCTGCCCCCCCCCCCCTCTCTCTCTCTCTCTCTCTCTCTCTGCCTCCCACTCTCTGCCTCTCCATCTCCCTCTGCCTCCATCCTCTCTCTCTCTCTCTCTCTCTCTCTCTCTCCCTCCTCCATCTCTCTCTGTCTCTCTCGCTCTGCCTCCCACTCTCTGCCTCTCCATCTCCCTCTGCCTCCATCCTCTCTCTCTCTCTCTCTCTCTCTCTCTCTCTCTCTGTCCTCTCTTCTCTCTCTCTCTCCCTCCATCTCTCTCTCTGCCTCCCACTCTCTGCCTCTTCATCTCCCTCTGCCTCCATCCTCTCTCTCTCTCTCTCTCTCTCTCTCTCTCTGTCTCTCTCTGCCTCTCCATCTCCCTCTGCCTCCATCCCCTCTCTCTCTCTCTCTCTCTCTCTCTCTCTCTCTCTCTGTCCCCCCCCCCTCCCTCCGTCTGTGTGTGTGTGTGTCTCCCCCCCAGTGAAGAAGACGTGGGAGGACATCGAGGACGCCCCGTGCAGGGACTTCATCCAGGAGTACATCACGGCGTACCCCAGCCGCCCCATGGTGCTGCTCAAAGTGGGCCAGATCATCAAGACGGAGTGGGAGGGCACCTGGTGGCGGAGCAAGGTGGAGGAGGTGGACGGCAGCCTGGTCAAGATCCTATTCCTGGTACGGGGTAGGCCCTGGCCTGGCCGGGTTTTTCTTTTCTCCCTCCACTACATGGATTTATAACCACTTTTTGGGGCTTACTTACTTACTTACACTTATAGCTCAACTTTGGGCATATAGGCCATGATCAAGAGCTCTCTCTTGTCAGGTGTAAAGGAGCAACTTGGACACTCAGGCATGAAGGGAGCATGAGTTAAGTCCGTTGCTCTCCCCAGGTTGGCGGAGGGTGTGTAGAGCCCAGGATCACAGTAGATGATTGGCACAGGGGTGAAAAATGGGTTACAAAATCGTGGGATAAAAAATATATTACAAAAAAAAGAGCTCTCCAGACATCACGGTCCTCCTGGGCCATCTTCTCCATTTTTCTTTTGTCGCGGGAACCCCTTTTTTGGTGTTCATATATAAGCATTATGTTATGCTTTAGCTATTGAAAAAAGAGCAGATCTACAAGCTCGTAGTGCCACGCTACGCTACGAGCTTGTAGGTCTGCTACTTTTTTGAAAAAATCGTGAAAGTGTGCCGCAAATCTTTGAATATATATTCTTTTGAAGCGAACGTTTTTAACTCAAATCTTTGAATATATATATATATATATATATATTCTTTCAAAGCGAACGTTTTTAACTCAAATCTTTGAATATATATATATATATTCTTTCAAAGCGAACGTTTTTAACTCAAATCTTTGAATATATATATATATATTCTTTCAAAGCGAACGTTTTTAACTCAAATCTTTGAATATATATATATATATTCTTTCAAAGCGAACGTTTTTAACTCAAATCTTTGCTTCTGGGGGGGGGAGGGGGGGACAAGATATTTTCAGAATGTGGTGGGCGGCCAAATACATACATTTTGGGGGGTCCTTGACTTGAAATAGTTTGAGGAACGACTGACATAGAAACATGGATTTTTCGGGGGGAAAAAAAGGGTGAAGCGGTCATTACTTATTTTAAGATGAAACGGAATTTAAAGCGATAAAACTAGCAATAGAATACACGTTTTTGAGCATCTTCCTGAAACATGACAGGTCTCAGAAATGTCATGTTTTCTTCAGCTGGTCGGCCCTAAAAACATCATTACATTCTCAGTCTTGAGATTATTTTTCTTGCTTAACCCATTTAGGCCGGGAACCCCTTTTGGTGTTAGCATCATGTTATGCTTTAGCTATTGAAAAAATAGCAGATCTACAAGCTCATAGCGCGCCACCGAGTGGCGCGCTACGAGCTTGTAGGTCTGCTATTTTTGAAAAATCGAAGAGTGACTGACATTTTTAGAATCTGATCTCAGGTCAGAATGGGTTAATCAGACCCAGTGTGTGTCCAGTGGAAACCTCGTATGAATCTGATCTCGGGTCAGAATGGGTTAATTCTTTGCAACTAAAAACCAGTGGTGGAAAGTAACCAAGTATTATAGGGATGTGTTAAAAGTGTCCAAAAATGAAAATCGATTAGTACTATAAATCCATATTAACAACAATAAATCGATTTAATCAATTATTCCAATTTGCAATCTGTATGATGATAAATGCCCAGGGTGAGCCAGAAAATGGCATCCAGGAGAATGAGACACTGCCAAAGACATCCAGGAGCTTCCAACCAGCAAGTTAGTATTGTGGGAACCAACACATGGGCACCGGTCGCGAGGACGTCCCACATTAATGTAGCAACTTTTGGCTAGTTTGGCTAACGGCCGACGTAATCTACCTAAAACCGTCCGAAATCCTCGCACGCTCTCGCACGCAAGGCACGCGTGCGCAGTCTTTATGTGCTATAGCTGCATAATATGCGATATTCAGGGGGCTTGACTAGAGCTTAATTTGACTTGGATTATATTAAAATAAACGATGATCACATATCATCGGGGACAGATCACTGTGTGACACAGTGCAGAAAGCTATAGCCGGATGTCGTGATCCGTTTTAACCGGAAATGGCATCGCCAGATTCGCTCTTTTCGGTAAAAATCGGCATAACGGTGAAGTCACCGCCACCATCAAGGACTACTGTGTCTAATACTATAGTCTTGACTTTAGCTATTGAAAAATAGCAGATCTACAAGCTCATAGCGCGCCACCGAGTGGCGCGCTACGAGCTTGTAGGTCTGCTATTTTTGAAAAATCGAAGAACGACGTGACATTTTTTTAGAATCTGATCTCGGGTCAGAATGGGTTAATCAGACCAGTGTGTGTCACCAGTATGAAACCTTGTATGAATCTGATCTCTGGTCAGATTGGGTTCCCCCCAACGCACCAACGTCATGTCCAACAGGGGTTGTACATGGTGTACAGTACATCAATCTACCTCATGTTACCACACGAGGAGATAATATGATCCTCTGTCTGGTGTCTGGGCTGGGGAACCACTGCTTCCGAAGCTTGCTTACTTACAGTAGTGTCAAATAACTAAGTGCATGTACACAAGTACTGCACTTAAGCCATTTTGGGTGGGAACCCCTTTTGGTGTTGGCATTATGTTATGCTTTAGCTATTGAAAAATAGCAGATCTACAAGCTCATAGTGTGCCACTGAGTGGCGCGCTACGAGCTTGTAGGTCTGCTATTTTTTGAAAAATCGAAGAACCACTGACACAGAAACATAGCTTTTTTCAGAGAACTGTCAGGATTTAGAAGATTTATTATAGTATTTTCAATACTTTTACTTCTATAATATTGTACTTCCAAGTTAGAATAATTTTGAAAACCTTTAGTACTAGTTACTTTGTTGTTATATGTTTGATTATTAATACTAAACTACCATACTATTCATTTGAAGCTTTATTGTAGATCTGCTATTTCAAAAGATTTGTATCCATTTGAAAACTTGTGAAGCGAGACATTGTTGCATAATGAGTACTTTCTTCTACTTCTACTTTCTAATTCTTCTTGTGTTTATTAGACATGTAACGATTCACTCACGATACGATTTGTATCACGATGTGAGGTTCACGATATGATTTTTCACGATATTAAAAAAGATATATATTTAAAAGAAAATTTACATTTTATTTTATATAATTTATCTTCCCCCCCTGAGATTCTTTATTTAACTACATTCGCAGACACGCACAGCTCCCCTCTACAGTGCTCTACTGCTGAAAGTGACTATCATTTCTCTCCAAAAGAGAGAACACACTAGCCCCCCTCGATTTTTTTTTATTTCAATGAATCGATTCATATCGTCAGGATTAATATTGATATATATCGATATACGATATATCGTTACATGCCTAGTGTTTATTGTCATGATTTGTCACGACAAGAGTTGGCTTTGTCCGCGGCGTAAACGTCTTTAAAGAAATACTTTCTGAAAAGTCTGAGGAAAATGGACAGGGATTTATTTTCCGGGTCTCTCAAGGGGGCGGGACTGCAATGCTCTATAGAGCGTCGCAGTCCCTCCCCCTTTCAGAACAACGAGTGGCCCAGGAAATGATTCTCCATTCATTTTCTCCACAGGCTTTTCCTAAAGTATTTATTTAAAGACTGTTACGCCGCGGACAAAGCCAACTCGGATCGTGACAAATCATGACAATGAACACAATGTTTTGGGCCAATCAAATAATTTATAAGAAGAAAAACCACAAAAAAAGTGTTGTAACCTGCCGTTTTTTTTCCTACTTTCTAATTATTTGTTTGGCCCAAAACATTGTGTTTATTGTCATGATTCGTCACGATCCGAGTTGGCTTTGTTCGCGGCGTAAACGTCTTTAAAGGTATTATGACATTATTTTTAACATAATTTTAACAACATTAAAAGTCTTGGCTATGGTCCTTCAAACGTGTCTAAAAAGTTTGAACTTTTTTTGAACACTCCAGTATTTCTTGCCAGGAGTTTTTGTGTGTATGTAATATGCATCCTGAGAAGGCATAGAAAAATACATTATTTTAGCCTGTAGATGTCGGTAATTCCCCCTTTCCTGTCAATCACTACCCAGCTCCGCCCCCCCCCCCACCCCTCAAGCCCTCCATACCTCTCCGCCCCCCTCAGAGAAAGGGACTGTTCTTTTTTTTTTCCTTTACAAGTTCACAGCATCTCAGCCATAGCAACGCTGCCAGTGCCAACGCACGCAACTTCTTCTCCTTTTATAACTATTTGTTTATAGTTTATATAAAATGTTATTTATAATAAGACTATCACTGCATGTATGTACTGAGGGGATGGACAACAACATGTATTCTCTGCTGCAAAAGGAGAGGAGACTGGAGCAACACGGACATTTAGAGCCTTTTATTAAGGTGCTGAGTATACAAAACGACTAACGTTTCGACCTTGCGGTCTTCATCAGAGTCCACTCTGATGAAGACCGTCCGCAAGGTCGAAACGTAAAAGGCTCTAAATGTCCGTGTTGCTCCAGTCTCCTCTCCTTTTGCAACTTTGATGTCCCTGCACCTGTGAAGCACCGGATCAGCCGTTTTAGGCTTGAGGCGCGTTGGTAGACTCCCTTTGTAACATGTATTCTCTATTCAACGTCATCGTACGAGCAACAGTTGGTAAACAAATAAGGCACGTTTGGAAATACCGCACCGGAGCGCACTCGCCTATTAGTTTGCATTGCACAGTGCCAGTGGGCTTAGTGCGCTATTTCCGAACGCGCCTATGAAACTCCTGCAATATCTCACCCCACGACCACGTCGACATAAACTTGTGTAATGTCATCGTCATCGATATCATACTCAATGACTATAGCCTATCATTATTCGCCATACTTTTAACGTGGATTATATCACACGAGCGTTGGCTGCGCGTTGCTATTCCACTGTATTGCATTACAAGAACAATAATGAGCACATGCAATCTACAACAGCTGGTGCACGCCACGAATCAAAGATTAATAATAGTCAAACACACAGCTAATGCGGGTAGTGGCAGTGATTGACTATAAATTAAAAGTAGGCTACCATGAAGCATTTCGGAGTGCTGCAGGCGATTGATTTTTTATTGTGAGTCCACTCAAATAGTACTGCACAACAATTTAACACAAATCATTGCAGTATAAATACTTATATTTGGGATTGGGACACGAATGCTTGGTATTGCTCCTGGGTTCATAAAAAGTTTGGTTGCAAATCCACTCTGAACTTGTCCGAGATTTGAAAAACTTTCTGGGGTGAAATGATGTGCGCACACCAAGAGTCCCTTCTTTGACAACTTGGTTGGAACGTTACCGTCAAAAATAAAATGCATCCACCTAGAGCATGAATCTTCATCTAGGCCAGTTGGTGGAAAGTGCAAGGACTTGTGTTGATTGACACAGCCGACAACGGAGCAGATTGCTTTTTCTCTAGAAGCCATTATTATTATTATTATACTGAAACAAAGTCGCGGACAGAATGAGGAAGAAGAGAGGAGAGCAGGTGGAGGAGAGGGGCGGGGATGAGGAGGAGGGGGGCGGGTAGTAGAATTGGTAGACAGGGAGCAGAGGAGAGGGGGCGGGGTTTAGCGTTACATTACGTAGGCCTCCGCCGTCCAAGCCACGAGTCATATTTGCATAATTATTCACAAAAGTCCAGACAGCGGAGAATACACTGAATGTTCAAATTTGGTTTTTTTTTGGTGAAATTGATGTCAAGAAAAGCCAAAGAACACAAGATATCTACAAAAATGTGTTTTAAATGTCACAATCCCTTTAAAGAAATACTTTCTGAAAAGTCTGAGGAAAATGAACGGGGATTTATTTTCCGGGTCTCTCAAGGGGGCGGGACTGCGACGCTCTATAGAGTAATGTCTTGCAGAGAAACGAGGTTCACTTCTGTGGACTCTAACATTACACCTAGCTACATGTTTAAGCACTTATTTCATATTTACATCGATTTCAGCTCTGACACTTATTTCAGCCGTGCTCTAGTAAGTGACTAATTTTGAGAAAAAGAGAAAAAAAAATCTCCTCTGGTGAAAATCTGGAATTTGCGCGATGGCAGGCTCTGAGTCAAATCTGGTCACAATAATGATTACTTTCTCCACCGCTCGCTACTGCGGAAATTCCCCCCAAAAAAGATAAAAAATGCAAGACCTTCAGCTCAGATTTTGCTACATCAGGCTGCTCATGCTCGTTCGTTGGGCACACAGGGAACGTCACAATGCTCCGACGCTAAAACGGAGCGGCTTCTTCCTGTTTTCTTTGTTACTCTTATAGGACGACAAGAGGAGCGAGTGGATCTACCGAGGCTCCACCAGACTGGAGCCCATGTACAACCTGAAGACCAACTCGGCCAGCACGCAGGAGAAGAAACTCGCCGGGGCGCTGATGAGAACCAGGCCAAATACCATGGGTAATATACCGCAATTACGCACGCACGCACGCACGCACACACACACCAGTGCTGATTTTGTCGATTAACCCATTCCGACCCGAGATCAGATTCTAAGAATGTCTTCTACATCCTGACAGTTTTCTGAAAAAGCTATGTTTCTATGTCAGACGTTTTCCATTTTTCAAAAATAGCAGACCTATAAGCTCGTAGCGCGCCACTTGGTGGCGCGCTATGAGCTTGTAGATCTGCTATTTTTCAATAGCTAAAGCATAACGTAATGCTAACACCAAAACGGGTTCCCGCCCCCAAAATGGGTTAACCCATTAAGAAGATGTCTTCTAAATCATGAAACATTTTCTGGAAAAACCTCGTGTTTTCTATATCGGTGGTTCTCAATATTTCATGTCAAGGACCCCCACAAATTATATATGTATTAGGCCGCTGACCCCCCCATCTGAAAATATGATGTTCCAGGGACCTCCCAGAAGCAAAGATTTGAGTAAAAAAAGATGTTCGCTCTGGGTGAGAAGGGTGTGAAGTTCAGTCACGCGGGAGAGACTCGGAGTAGAGCCGCTGCTCCTTCGCCTGGAAAGGAGCCAGCTTAGGTTGGTTCGGGGCATCTGGTTAGGATGCCTCTCGAGCGTTTCCCTATGAGGTCCTCGATGCACGTCCCACTGGGAGGAGACCCCCGGGGCAGACCAAGGTGCAGTTGGAGGGAACGATGCCTTGGAACGTCTCGGAATCCCCCAGGAGGAAGTTATTAATGTTGCTCTGGAGAGGGGAAGTCTGGAGCTCTCTGGTGGAGCTGTTGCCCCCGCGACCCGACTACGGATAAGCGGTTGAAGATGGATGTTCGCTCTGAAAGAATATACTGTATATTCAAAGATTTGAGGCACATTTTCACGATTTTTCAAAAATGGCAGACGTCGAGTGCTGCGCTATGAGCTTGTAGATCTGCTATTTTTCAATAGCTAGTAGATCTGCTATTTTTCAATAGCTAAAGTATTACACAATGCTTAAAACACCAAAAGGGGTTCCTGCCCAGAATGGGTTAAAACTATGACCAAAACTGTCCGTCAACTACCTTTTTTCACTGCCGAAAACGAAATAAAAACAAAACTTTGATGACTAAGACTAAATATATTGACAATTTCGTCAAACAAATATAAACTAGACTAAAATATTAGGGAGCGACTAGTGAAAAAGATTTCCAAGGCATTTTATGTTCGGTTACGCTTGGGTGGGAAAAAAAGAGCTGCACCACTCAGTTCACACGGGTGCGATTTATTATCTTTTTATCGTGAAAATGTGGTGCAAATCTTTGAATCTATATTCTTTCAGAGTGGACGTTTTTAACTCAACTCTTTGCTTCTGGGGGGGTCCCTGGAACTACATATGTTGAGACAGGGGGGGGGGGGTCGGCGGCCAAATACATATAATTTTGGGGGTCCTTGACATGAAATGGTTTGAGAACCACTGACATAGAAACATAGGGTTTTTCAGAAAACTTCTACAAACTTTAGAAGACATTTGTAGAATCGTCCTCGGGTCTAAATGGGTTAAGTAATGTTTCAGTAATATTGGAAATGCGGCATTCAGTGGCAAAATATACAGTTCCACAATGTTTCACCTGGCAAACAATGTTGCAATTTACACAATGACTAAGCAGTCATTCACATGCACTGAAAATCACTAAACGTGTGGGACTACCTTCGACTACCTTCGTTACGATTTTAACGGTTCCGGATCCCTCTTTAACGGTTACGGTTCCCAACGGTACCCTTAACGGATCCTAATATTGTTTTTTTCTGACATATGTATATGTTGTCTTTAATGTTCAGATTAATTTAATATGAAGGACCCCTTACCCTAATGGAAACGAGCCATATAAAATCCTCTTAGCAGACCTTGTATTGAACTGTAGGCTACGTTCCTGTGCTTTTTTTCTGCAAACTGTTTCTAAAGTAATCAATCTATGGAGCTATATATGCACCTAAACGCAACAGCCACGCGATTAATTTAGAGCCACATCAAAAGCAGTTGAGTTGCGTATAAGTTGTAAAAAAAATAAGTGCAGACAAATTGATTTGGCTCTATAGTTAACGTGATTAATATATCTGACAAATATCATAGAGAAAGACGTCGAGTCATTGGCGTTCTAAATTAACACCATTAACAGCCCTTATGCTCATGTCGCCGCAGAGCAGCGCCAAAAAAATACATCTTTCTAGCGACATCAAAGCTAGCTTTCGACAATACTGTCCCAGTCCCTCTCGCTCCGCGGCGGTCGCTGAATGCACAGAACAGTGGACCCCCCCACTCACCCATGTAGGTGGGGTGTGACGTCACCCCAGGCTCTGCTCGCTTTGCATGCACAGACACAGCGGAGCTAAATGACGACCGATGAGAACCGTTTGGGGGGGGGGGGAACCGTTAATTAAAAAAAGAAAAACGATGGAACCGGCTCCGGATCCGCAATGTCGGAAACCGGGTCTGAAATGGACCCCGATGAGCTTTGTGAGCGTTGTGAGTGAGCTTGTAGATCGGCTATTTTCTGCAAGTGTATAAAATCAGTCGGGCATCATCAAGGCCCGGGCAAAATACCTTTTAGTCGACTAAATCGACTGTAGATTTAGTCGAGTAAAATCTTATGATATTTAGTCCACTGAAACTGGACTCGCACTAAAACATTCCGGGTGACTAAAACTAAAAATCTAAATGGTCTGCCAAAAACGACACATGATTTGAACCCACTTTTTATTTTACATTCCTCATTGCCCCTCTCTCTCTCTCTCTCTCTCTCTCTCTCTCTCTCTCTGTAGGAGGTATGAGGAGTAAAGGTCCCGTGGTCCAGTACACCAGCGAGGGTCCCGTACTAGCGTCGCCCTCCAAAGGTCCTCAACTGACGCCCGTCGCATCGCCGCCCTCCCTCCTCGCCACCCCGCCCTCCCTCGCCCTGCCACCCCCATACCCAACCGCCCTGGCACCCCCACGATTTGAGTAAGTGTTAACCCATTCTGACCTGAGATCAGATTCAAAAAAATGTCTTCTACACATCCTGACAGCTTTCTGAAAAAGCCATGTTTCCATGTCAGTCGTTCTTCGATTTAAAAAAAAAACAGCAGACCTACAAGCTCGTAGCGCGCCACTCGGTGGCGCGCTATGAGCTTGTAGATCTGCTATTTTTCAATAGCTAAAGCATAGCATAAATGCTAACACCAAAAGGAGATTCCGCCCCCAAAATGGGTTTAAAAGAGTTTTCCATTTCAAACCGCGCTGCATAAATAAAGCGACTGTGTTTAGAGGCTCAATAGCTCTTCCCCATGACCTACGCATCTAAAATATGAACGCTTCTAAAGACTCTTAGCTAGTGATTTGTCCGATTTAGCCCAAACCACTGCTATTGTAATTGTCTCAGCAGTTCATTTAAGGATGTGATGGAATCACTTCCTCGTTTCTTCAATGGTGGAACCTTGTTCCTCCAATTCCTTCGGTTCCCAATCCTACACTCGTATACTTCAGTGTACTTGCTCAAGGACACCAGGGGAACGTTTAAGATGAAACGTTTACAAACAAGAAAACCATATAACGCGTGTGTGTGTGTGTGTCTGTGTTTCAAGTTACAGCAACAAACACCAGATGGCGAAGAAGAGCACGTCTCCGTTCATTCCGGGGATCGGAGGAACTCACGCGTCCAAAATGCTGCAGATGAGCACCAGTCCCACGATCAGCAGGTCATTATTTCTGTTCATTTGACCGTCGTTGTCGTTTTGTATTGTAAACCCATTCTGACCTGAGATCAGATTCATACGAGGTTTCCACTGGACACACACTGGTCTGATTAACCCATTCTGACCTGAGATCAGATTCTAAAAATGTCAGTCGTTATTCGATTTTTCAAAAATCGCAGACCTACAAGCTCGTAGCGCGCCTCTCGGTGGCGCGCTACGAGCTTGTAGATCTGCTATTTTTCATGTTGTAGTGTCGTTTTGTGTAGTCGACAGGCAATTTTTCTCAATAAAAGCTCTCGTAGCTTTTATTGAGAAAAATCGCTTTGAGGGGAAAAGGAAGTTGCCGCCCCGTTGTTCCTGCCTGTCGACTACAAAACGATACTACGACATGACGTGACGATGTCATCCGCTCCCCGACAGGATCATATACCCTAAATGGAATGGTGCCCAGGCTAGAGTACGCATGTCTTTCTTTGTGTAATTCACCATCTAATCGTGCGGTCCGCTGGACCGATGAGCACCATATATTTTGTGCAACGCGCCATCGCGCCACGGAAGTAAATGGTGCATTTATATAGCGCTTGCATTTATCCAAGGCGCTTTACATAGATTGTGCATTACATTCACCCATTCACACACACGCACACACACACACACACACACACATTCATACACGGATGGCAGCGGAAACCATGCAAAGCACTAGCTCTGGTCCATAGCCTTCTACTGCTTCAGTATAAGGCTATGGGACTTTCGTTTTAAATCTCAAATCGGAATCAGACCAGCCTCTCCTCTTAAATAAAAATAATGTTTTTCTACTCACCAAAACAAAGGCGGGTCGTGTCATTAGAAAGCCTACTTTCCTTAGTGGACGCACTCTGAGCCTCACAAAAGCAAAAGCGCCCCTCACTTCACACGAGTGTGGTTTTTGTTGCGAACGCAGTGAGCACTTACTATGAGACCTAGCAGATCATGTCTGTGTGTCCGTCCGTGTGTCTGTGTGTCACGCTTTTGTGCCCATATATGGAGCTGCTCTGGGGACTCCTTATATGGTTATGGCTGAGTCATGGTGACATGAGTGTGACGGCGTGGTCCAACTTGTGCCCATTTATGGAGCTGCTTTGGGGACTCCTTATATAAATCTTAAAAAAAAAACAAATATGTACGAGCTGCGTTCGCTTCCCGCGTTTGCGCGTCTTACTGGTTATATATATAACTAAGCAATACGATTCAGTCGGGTCAACCTGCTCTCTGCCCGGAACCAAACGGAACTAAATGAAACCCTTTCTCTCTCTCTCTCTCTCTCTCTCTCTCTCTCAACCCTCTCCGTAGACCTCCGAGTTCCGCCGTGTCTTCGCTGGGTTCTCCGTCGCCCTCCATCGGCCTCTCCTCCGCCACCGCCACCACCACCACGAGATACATCGTGGTGGCGCCTCCGCCCCAGCTCCTCCCGCCCCCGCCGCCCCCTCCTCCCCCCACTCCCATGGTGCTCCTCGCCCCCCCTCCTCCTCCTCCTCCCCCCGCCGCCGTGCCCCAGGCCATCATGCCCCAGCACAAGACGTACCGCGCGCCCACCGACCGCATCTTCTACATGGCGCACGGCTGCAACGCGGGCTGCCTGAACCGCGTGCGGCCGGCGCGCGCCGACGCCCACCGGGGCTGCAACCCGCTGCTGAAGCCCCTGCTGTACGACTTCAGGCGCATGACGGGCCGGCGCAAGGTCAACCGCAAGGTAGGAGGACCGCCATTTTAGTTTTAGTCATAGTCTCTTGAATAGTTTTCAATTGGTTTTAGTCACCTGGAATGTTCTAGTGTTTAGTCTAGTTTTAGTCGACTAAATGTCATACGATTTTTAGTCGACTAAATCTACGGTTGATTTAGTCGGCTAAAATGTGTTCTGACAGGCCTTGGTGTCGTTGTAATGACATATTTTACACTTTGGTTGAATGCTGAAAATAGCAGATGTTGTGAGATTGTATATCTGCTAGATGCCACGCTATACGAGCTGTACATGAAGAACCACAGACATAGGTTTTTTTTTTTTTAGGAATTCTCCGGATTTGTAGAATCGTCCTCACAGTTCTAAATGGGTCAAGTACTTTTTTTTCTCCGTCCGACCCACGGGCTTGAACCCAACTGAACGTCTCTCTCTCTCTCTCTCGCCCTCCCTCTCTCTCTCTCTGGAAGATGTCGTTCCACGTCATCTACAAGGCCCCGTGCGGCCTCTGCCTGCGGAACATGTCGGAGATCCAGAAGTACCTGTTCCAGTCGCGCTGCGACTTCCTCTTCCTGGAGATGTTCTGCCTGGACCCCTACGTGCTGGTGGACCGGCCCTTCCAGCCCCAGCGGCCCTTCTACTACATCTCCGACATCACCGAGGGCAACGAGGACATCCCCCTCAGCTGTGTCAACGAGATCGACCAGACGCCGCCGCCCAGCGTCGTCTACAGTGAGACACACACACACACACACACACTAGGGCATTCACTTCTAGTCATTTTTTACTCGTTGACCAGTTGTTTAACTACCTATTATGTAAAAAAAAAAAATAATAAAAACTGTGTGTACATTGGTGACTATAACTATAACCAGGGCTGCACATAAGCCGTGCGCCAGCGCGCATGCGTCGTCAAAATTCAAAATGCGCTGTCAACCAAGCGCCGGGGAAGCGCTTCTGCGTACCAACAGCTGGGGGCCGCCTAGAATGATTATTATGACCAGAATACTAGTAAATTCTGTTGGGCGAAAGCATTTTCAACCCGACTGCCACTCAAAGTGGCTACTGGCCAATCGCAGCATGTCTTGCACGTACTGTACAACAAGAGCCATTCTAGGGCTAAATCTAGCGTTGCAATACCCTCCATTGACTCCCCACTCATCAATACCCTCCATTGACTCCCCACTCATCAATACCCTCCATTGACTCCCCACTCATCAATACCCTCCATTGACTCCCCACTCATCAATACCCTCCATTGACTCCCCACTCATCAATACCCTCCATTGACTCCCCACTCATCAATACCCTCCATTGACTCCCCACTCATCAATACCCTCCATTGACTCCCCACTCATCCAATAAATATCGTTTTGCTATAAGTCATTCATCCCTCTTTTATCCATCCGGCGAGACGGGTCGCCGCATTTTAGGAGCACCAAGAAAACTCCTCCAGGTGCTCCTCTGAGTACTAGACCAAAAAAAGTTGTGTGCAGCCCTGACTATAATCTACCTGATCTTGAGGCCTACAAAATAAAATAAAAATGATAATTTTCTTTCTTATCAACTAGTACCAACGTTAAAGGTCGACTAGTGTATTTACTAGTCGACTATTTAACTAGTCGACTAGTTGCTTAAAGCCCTAAAACGCACACACACAAACACGAGGAAAACACACACACACACACACACACACACACACACACACACACACACACACACACACACACATGCATCAATGAATGATCCGTAACCTTGTACTCTTGGTCTCCTCCTCCTCCTCCAGGTAAGGAGCGTATTCCAGAGAAAGGAGTGCATATAAACACCAGTGCAGACTTCCTGGTTGGATGTGACTGTACCGACGGCTGCATAGACAAGTAAGTCTGCCTCGGTTCACTGTCTTTTTTTTCTTTTTTAGTTCTTCGTTTTATAGTGACTCATAGGAATAGACAACCGGGTATAGTCTGGTGACCACCGGAGAGACGGGTGACAGCCGGGAATGTAGACGGCACCCGGGTGAGCAGTATGGGTTTGGCGGCGCCCCAGCCTGTGTCCTCCGTGAGGAGGAAGCCCAACAGCCCTCGGTGAGGCCTTCAGGAGGGCCATTCGAGCAGCAAGCGGAGCACCACCTTCTCGCTCGGGTGGAGTCTGCGGAACCCATATGCCCACCACTCCTGAATGAAGTGTCTGGTGCTGGGGACTCTGGTGCAACGCACAGGCCCTGGGCCTGGTGAGAGCAGGAGTGGACCTGGTGAGACGTAGGAGGGGCCCGGACAGGAGTCAACCCACAGAGCCTATAGTCCTTCCATGCGCCAGAAGCGTACCTCCCAGCCCCGGCAGAGTAGTTCTGGAGTAGTTCCAACATATTGTGTGGCCCTGGTTTTTCCACTGATTGAGGGTAGCTACTGGGACGTAAGTCGGGACTTGATCAACCCCGGCTGGGTCGACTGAGTGAGGGGTATGATGTTTGTAGACCCGAAACCCCGATGACACGTCCCAGGTGCATCCATGGAATGTATTCTTTTTAGTTTAATATGTGACATCATTTAGTTCTGATGAACCAACTAAATGCAAAAAGCGGCACTCCAAAATAAAAGATGCAATGCTGACTCAGACGCAATTTCTCTGTGTGCTCTGAAGAAGGCTCTGCCGAAACGCCTCGGCGTTCTCAAATGAACATGAGGCATTGCATTCTGAGCCAGTCTTGCATCTTTTATTTTTGGACTTTTTTTCTATTTACCGGTAGTTGGTTTATGAGTTTAAAGGAGCATTTCATGCTAGACGGCTTTCTTACCTTTATTTGTAGTCGTTACGTTCCCACCAATGAGGTCCAGGTGTTATTTTGTGCAAAAGCGCATTATTGGCTCCCTTACCATAAGCCCTCAATTAATTGCATTGAATTGAATGGGGGCTATGGGGTCACGGGTGTTGTGCTAATTTGCTAATTTCCATTGCTCAACGCTCAAATAGTGTAATAGTGTAAATAGTATCCCAAGCGGGGCACTTTACTACTTATTTCGATGGAAATAAGCGAATTAGCACAAAAACCCAACCCCCATTGAGAGCTTATATTAGGGGAAATAGCCAATAATGCACTTTTGCACAAAACAACACCTGGACCTCTTTGGTGGGAACGTAACGACTACAAATAAAGGTAAAGAAAGCCTTCTAGCATGGAGTCCTCCTTTAAGTTATTTTCAAAGCTGAGCACCCACTGCCTCAACCAAAGGGCAGATTCCAGAGGAAGCGCACCTGCCTTTTCTTTCTTTATCATTTAGTCATGCTCGTGCATTGTGTGTGTGTGTGTGTGTGTGTGTGTGTGTGTGTGTGTGTGTGTGTGCAGGACCAAGTGTTTGTGTCACCAGCTGACGCTGCAGGCGACGGCGTGCACCCCGGGCGCTCAGACCAACTACAGCGCAGGTTACACACAAAAAAGGCTGGAGGAGTGTCTTCCTACTGGGTGAGACGCACACACAGCCTCTCTCTCTCTCTCTCTCACACACTCACACACACTCACACAAATGGCTGGAGGAGTGTCTTCCTACTGGGTGAGACGCACACACAGCCTCTCTCTCTCTCTCTCACACACACACACACACACACACACACACACACACACACAAAAAAGGCTGGAGGAGTGTCTTCCTACTGGGTGAGACACACACACACACTCTCTCTCTCTCTCTCTCACACACTCACACACACACACACAAAAAAGGCTGGAGGAGTGTCTTCCTACTGGGTGAGACGCACACACACACTCTCTCTCTCTCTCTCTCTCTCACACACACACACACACACACACACACACACACACACAAAAAAGGCTGGAGGAGTGTCTTCCTACTGGGTGAGACGCGCACACTCTCTCTCTCTCTCTCTCACACACTCACACACACACACAAATGGCTGGAGGAGTGTCTTCCTACTGGGTGAGATGCGCACACACACACACACACACACACACACACACACGGTTCCTCAGTGGGGTTACTAGAGGTGAAACATTACAGTAAAGTTTAAACGACACAGGGTTGATGGAGCTGCTTGACCATTGAGCGATTTAAAGCTGCTATAGGCAATAATATGTTATAACATTTTAATTACCTTTTTATTTTATTTTCTTTGGTATTCAGACAGCCAGCAATGGGTCGAACGCTCCCAACAAAATGTATAGTCTCTGTGACACCATATAGGGCGCCGCAATCTGCATTCAAAGATGTTCCTAGAAGCTTTTGTCGTTGGTTGATTTGCCCGTCTGCTTCCTGATTGGTTAGTCATTGCGACCAGGTTTTTTCTTTTTTTTTATACCAATGACAAAGCTTCTAGGAACATCTTTGAATGCAGATTGTGGCCCCTATAGATGTGTCACAGAGCCTTTGGGAGCGTTATACCCATTGCTGGCTGTCTGAATACCAAAAAATGGAGAAAAAAAGGTCATTAAATATAAAGGCTAATAACAAAAGCCATTTTGGGAGGGAACCCCTTTTGGTGTTAGCACTACGTTATGCCACCGAGTGGCGCGCTATACGAGCTTGTAGGTCTGCTATTTTTGACTGACATAGAAACATAGCTTTTTTCAGAAAACTGTCAGGATGTAGAATCTGATCTCAGGTCAGAATGGGTTCAGTATAAAGGCTAATAACAAAAGCTTTAAATCAATTATGTCTCTCCCTCTCTCTCCCTCTCTCCCTCTATCTCTCTCTCCCCCCCCCTCCCTCCCCCCCCAACCAGCATCTACGAGTGCAACAAGCGGTGCAAGTGCTGCGCGGCCATGTGCACCAACCGCCTCGTTCAGCACGGCCTGCAGGTGCGCCTGCAGCTGTTCAAGACCCAGAACAAGGGCTGGGGCATCCGCTGTCTGGACGACGCCGCCAAGGGCTCCTACATCTGCATCTACGCCGGTACTACGGACACACACTGCACACACGCTGCCATAATGGCAGACCAAGAAGAGTAATTCATTATACGGAGCGGGATTTTTGATTTTGATTTACAATTCATAGGAGAGCAGTACAGAATATTCAGGATTGCACAAAAAAGTCTGAGGACTCATTTCCATTGTGATCCAAATAAATAGTTACAGTACAGCATGTGATAAGAAGAACATGTGTACTAACATTACAATGCTAATGACATTTACAACCGGCCATCATAGATCAATAAACAAAAGACAATAAATTGATATAAATGGATAAATACAGCACTATACTAACTTGCCCATCAGCCACTTTTTCTGACTGGGCAAATTGAATGTCCCTTCACCCTCCACCCCTGTATATTTAAATGAGCTTCTACCTACCCTATGTCTCAGGTTTGGTGGTTTAAGATCAGCTACACTATAGCCCTTGTGTTCAAACTATGGAACTGGTTAACACAATCAGTAACCTTTTTATATATAATATTTTGGGCATTGTTCTTTTAAAATGTTATAGACCATAATGAGTCTCCGTTGTATTCTGCCTTCCACTGGGAGCCAATTTAATTCTCTAAAATGGTTAAGTGCCAATGTGGGTTCTTGGGGAGAGATAAAGGACTATACCCTCATTAGTTTAGTTTTTGGTATTTTTTAGATAAGCTGCTGTACCAGGTTAGGCAGGTGTAATCATGCGGAGATAATCGCATGATGAAAAGATCCTCTGCGATGGGAGCTGTTTTTTCAGTGACCACGTGATTTCCTTTTTTGACTGTTTACTGTACAAGAACAGTCAAACGGTGACTCGCATGTTTGTGCAAGGGGTGCCAAATCTCCTCTCCCAAAAATTGGGAACCAGTGATCTAAATTCTCCCTCTCTCTCCCTTCCGTTCTCTCTCTCTCTCTGTCTCTCTCCCCCCTCCCTCCCTCCCTCCCTCCCTCCCTCCCTCCCTCTCTCTCTCTCTCTCTCCAGGCAAGATCCTGACGGACGACTTCGCCGACAAGGAGGGCCTGGAGATGGGCGACGAGTACTTTGCCAACCTGGACCACATCGAGAGCGTGGAGAACTTCAAGGAGGGCTACGAGAGCGAGGCGCACTGCTCCGACAGCGAGGGCAGCGGCGTGGACATGTCCCGCATGAAGATCCAGCCGTCCGGCGGCGGCGGCAACAACGCCGGCGCGCGGCCGCAAGGGAAGAGGGACGGCAAGGGCAAAGGTGAGGGAGCGGCGGCGGCACAGGCTTTAGTTTAGGACATGGGTTTTCAACAGGTGGTCCGTTGTGGACCACTGGTGGTCCATGGAGGTATTGCATGTGGTCCCTGACCATGCATTTAGTAATGTATAGGATTTGTTTTAAATGTTCTTTCCACTAGTTGAGAAACCGTCAACTAGTGACCTGTGATGAGTCCATCCATGTACGGTAGTCATTCACTGCGAAGTTCCAAGTTCAAGGAATTCAACAGAAAAAGGGAGTTAGAATCTCAAGAAGGGGGAAGTGCACCGGATTGTCTGGTTGAGTCATTATTATTATTAGGACATTTTACCAGTAGTAGTCAACGGTTGAGAAACAGTGGGATATGTATACACATGGCATGCATAGCAAGTGTTCACTTACAAAAGCACTGATCTTAGCCCATATCCCCAGTTCCCCACCCAACACAATAGTGGTCCCCAGGTTGATTCGAAGTCAGGGTGGTGGTCCCTGGTTCACAATCAGTTGAAAACCCCGTGGTTTAGGACATACTATTGGGCCGACCGTCGTTACACCGACAACCTACCTGACCGTAACCCATTCTGACCTGAGATCAGATTCTAAAAATGTCTTCTACATCCTGACAGTTTTCCATTCTGACCCGAGATCAGATTCCAAAAAAAGTCTTCTACTTCCTGACAGTTGTCTGAAAAAGCTATGTTTCTATGTCAGTCGTTCTTCGATTTTTCAAAAAAATAGCAGACCTACAAGCTCGTAGCGCGCCACCGAGAGCTTGTAGATCTGCTATTTTTCAATGGCTAAAGCATAATGTAATGCTAACACCAAAAGGGGGTTCCCGACCTAAAATGGGTTAAAAGGACAACTTTAGTTTTTTTTCAACCACGGTTCATGTTTTAGGTTGTTATTAGAGAAAGTAAAAGATTTTTTTTCATGTGCTGCTTTCTTTTGTTTTAGGGATTTTAGCTGTTTTTGACAGGGGGGCATTCGAGCATGGGGCTGAATATGTATTTCTTTACAAAATGTTACAAAAGTGTTACAAAAAGTGATTTTATTTTTTTATTATTTACTATAGTCCTACTAGATCCCAGGAAATTACATCTGGCCACAAAAGATCACAAGATCTACTGAATGTGTCAAACTGACATATTGAGCCTGTTACAGTGTGGCTTCCCCCCCTGTATAGGCTATACCTTCATATTCAGTAGATCCTGTGAACTTTTGTGGCCAGATGTAATTTCTTGGGGTCTAGTAGGACTATAGTAAATAGCCCCCCCTGTCAAAAACAGCTAAAATCCCTAAAACGAAAGAAAGCAGCAAATGAAAAAAAAAATTAACTCATCTTTTACTTTCTCTAATAACAACCTAAAACATGAACCGTGGTTGAAAAAAAAAAACTAAAGTTGTCCTTTAACCCATTTTGGTGTCAGCATTATGTCATGCTTTAGCTATTGAAAAATAGCAGATATACAAGCTCATAGCGGCGCGCTACGAGCTTGTAGGTCTGCTATTTTTTTTTAAATCGAAGAACGACTGACATAGTGGAAGACATTTTTTTTTAGAATCTTGATCTCAGGTCAGAATCGGTTAACCCGCAAGCACGGGAGAGCAGCGCATGTGTGACCGTTGGTTTCCGGCATGTCGGTCCTTTGGTGTGTCTAATCTGTGTGTGTCCCTCCCTCCTGTCCTCTGGTGTGTCTGTCCCTCCCGTCCTCTCGTCCGTCTGTCCTCTCGTCTGTCTGTCCTCCAGGCGACTCTTCGAAGGACAGCAACGACGAGGACGACAAGGACTCCAAGAGCGACGAGGAGAGCGACGGCTCGGACCACACCTTCGGCCTGAACAAGGACAACTACTTCAACTCCAGCTCCGTGTGGAGGAGTTACACCACGCGCAGACAGGCAAAGGGTATAAATGACTACAATGGCCATTTTTCACTAAGTCACAGTAATATCCAGCAGAACCTTTTTGTATTGACTCGTATAACATTGACTTAATTCTCCACTTCTTATTGTTATGAAACCTCACGAGATCCAATGAATGGCCGGAGATCGCCGTCCTCGTGTGCTTATTTATTTCCATCCACAAACGGGATCCCTCCTGAGCTTCTCTCAAAAAGGGTCCACTTGAAAATAATGAACTGGCTTAAAGGAGAATTCCATACTAAAAGGCTTTCTTACCTTTCTTTGTAGTTGTTACGTCCCCACCAAAGAGGTCCAGGTGTTATTTTGAGAAAAAGCTCCTTATTGGCTATTTCCCCTACCATAAGCCCTAAATTAATTGCATTGAATTGAATGGGGCTATGGGGTGTTGTGCTAATTCGCTTATTTCCATCGCTCAAAATTATAATTTCTTTGTATATATCCTCTCTTCATAATGTAAATAATATCCCAAGCGGCACACTTTACTACTTCTTTCAATGGAAATAAGCGAACTAGCATAACACCCCATATCCCCATTCAATTCTTCAATGCAATGCAATTCATTGAGGGCTTATGGTAGGGAAAATAGCCAATAAGGAGTTTTTGCACAAAAAAACACCTGGACCTCTTTAATGGGGACGTAACAAGTACAAAGAAAGATAAGAAAGCATTCTAGCATGGAATTCTCCTTTAAGAACATCAAAGAAAAATTATAAAAACACGATTCCTTTGCTAGTTTACGGTTGCAAAGTTTACTTAATTTACGGTTACAAAGTTCACGGTAAAAAAACTGTGTCGTTCCACTGTTGTATCAGCTCAACTCTGAACTTACTTTCTCTTTTATCTGACGTCACTGGACAATCTCACATGCGCAGTACCTGTTATATCGCTCAAAATAACACAGTATATTTAGAAATGTACAATAAAGTATTGCAATAAACTATACCTAATATTAGTAAACAACCACAATACCAAAATGCAACTACTGATAATAATAATATTAACACTATCACCTTGATAAAACACAATAATAATAAACAAAAATGCAGTAATATTGTAAATCACTCAAAATGTGCTTACGGTCAGTTTTGGCTCCTACAATGACATGGTTTATTTAGTTTTTTGTTGTTGTTTGTATTACCCCCCTTTTGTGCCAGAGAAACAAATACGTTTCCAATACAAGAAATGAATGTTTCCGAATCGGCGATATCGGCCGATAACCGATTTTATGTGGCAGATACATCGGTGATAAGACACGGCCTCCATTGCCCGACGCTGTGTTTTTGAAGGATTATCAAATAATAAATGCTCTCAAATAACGTCTGCGGACACAAACGGGAGCACAAAAGGTTAACACTGTGATAGTCAGAAGAAGAAGAAATGTACCCATTTGGTGTTTTAATCGTTACGTTATACTTTGAAAAGTAGCAGACCTACAAGCCCATAGCACGCCACCGAGTGGCGCGCTCGCTATGAGCTTGATTGTAAAATCGCGCTCGATTGTAAAATCAATGTTAATTTAACTCTGAGAGTGTACATTTGTGCGCTCTCAGAGTCACAGGCCAACAAGGGTCGATTTGGTTCCTAACTGTCATTTAGCTGGGTACCCCCTGGAACTCCCCCAAGGACCCCCTGGGGGTCCCCGGACCCCACTTTGGGAACCATTGCCCTAATTGCTCCCGATGTGCAGGTCGGTGCCTTGCATGGTTTCCTCCGCCATCGGTGTGTCCAAATGGGTGAATGTAATGCACAATAAACATAGAGTTATTATACAATAGAGAAGACACCCAGAGGAAATCCTGAAGCGCAATGGACATAGTGGCCGAAGAAGGTATTGCAGTTTGGTAAGGTCTGGTCCTCAAACACATGAACGCGCACTAGGCTCCGTCCACTCTGCCGGTCGTCGCGCGTTCATGTGTTTGAGGACAATCCATCCAGAATGCACACTGTTCCTAAACCGGAAGGAGGAGTGGATTCGCCTCATGCGCTTCTGAGCAACTCAATGCAAGTGGACGGGAGGAGAACGTGGGTGTCTTCTCTATTGTATATATACTCTAAGACAATAAAGCACCTTGGTTAAAAGCTCTATATATATTTAAAAAAAATGCAGCATTTACCCTGGAATGTAGAATAATTTGTACATTCCAGTCCAGTGTTTCCATGAGAAAAAAAAAAAAAAGAATCGTTTGATGGAGAGAAAAAAAAGCCGGTGATGGTGACGGTGTCTCTGTCGGTCGGTCCTCAACAGGCAGCCAGGACAGTAAAGAGGGACCGCCGTCGACAGGGGGTCCCGACGACCGGAAGCCCCCCGTGGTGCCAGAGGAGACTGGGAAGAGCAAAGTGGCCTCATGGCTGACCAGCCAGGGTCTGAAGAAGGTGACGACTCTCTCTCAGTCCTTCCCGTTTGTCTTCAGCCCAAATTCCAATGCACACTTGGCCTCGCTTAGCGATACTGATATCACTGCGTGCGATATTAGTCCGGTCCCTCTCAGCAATTTTTTTTTTTTTCTCCCGCCCCATGTTTGCATACTGGGTTGGTTGTAGTCTTGTTCAAGACGAGATCTCGTTGTCTCGTCACCACTTCGGCCGTGAAGTCCCCCCACAATTGAGAGGGGCCAGACTCAATCTGCCTGGGGCGATATGCATTGATTGGGGAACAGACTTAATCTGCCTGGGGCGATATGCATTGATTGGGGAACAGACTTAATCTGCCTGGGGCGATATGCACTGAGAGGGGCCAGACTTAATCTGCCTGGGGCGATATGCATTGAGATTTATGTGGCCTACTCAGTTGAAGTCTGCTCATAAACAAACAGACACTGACATTATGTAGGTCAGATCTAGCTTGTAGATCTGCTATTTTCAGCATGCAACAAAGTGTAAAATCAACCGTTGCGACCCGGCCATCAAGTCCCTCTAAAATGTATTTTTTTCTCGACAATATCTCATGACATTTAGTTGACTAAAACTAGACCAACACTTAACACATTTCAGATGACGAACAAATTACTGAAAACAAATGACATTTTATTCAAAAGACTATGAATAATAAAATAATAATTGATCCTCTTCTTTTATGCGTTCCAGGAGGGTGGAGAAGACAAGAGGTATGTTTGACTCATGTTATAAATAATGTGATGTGTACTGTATTCCCTTCAATCTATTGATTTATTTGATTGTTGCCGTCCACAAGAAGAACGTAACGCATATTTCAGACTGAATCTAGATTCCAAATCACTTTATTGTGCCCATTTTGGGCGGGAACCCCTTTTGGTGTTTTAAGTATTATCTTATACTTTAGCTATTGAAAAATAGCTATTTTTTTTTAATCGTGAAAATGTGTCGCAAATCTTTGAATATATATTCTTTCAGAGTGAACGTTTTTAACTCACTTTGCTTCTGGGGGGGGGGGGGGATCCCTGGAACAACATATGGGCTTCTTTTAAAGGAATGTTATGAGTTTGTTGAGCACGCCGCTATTTTTTAATATGTAAAGAAAATGCAATAATAATAATAATAATAATTTGAAGATCTTCCCAAACAAACTAGGGATGCCAGAGTTCAAGTATGTTACTAATACAGCACACATGCAGTGGTTTTACGTTTATCCCCTGGTCTAGGGGGACACCTACTGGTTGACAAGTGCTACTGCACCAAAGTCAAAGCTCAATAATTTATCCTTTGCTCAAACATGTCGAGATGCTGGCGGAACGCTGCGTTCGAATGCCGCTTAGGATATAAAAGTTACAGATTGAAGCTTTAATGTGGGTAATGAACTGTGTGTGTGTGTGTGTGTGTGTGTGTGCGTGTGCAGCAGTGAGTTGGTGAAGAAACAGGAAGTGATGACGCTATCGGACAGCGATGATGTTCAGACCATCAGCTCTGGATCAGACGTTCCTCTTCCTCCTAAACACAACAAGCCCTCCCACGGTGAGGAAGGGTCTGGGGGGCTGCATATATGTGACCGTTTCTGACTGAGGCTAACTAAAGGTGCCCTTACACACACAAGCCGATTTCTTTTTTTTTTTCAATCTGAAATCTGATAGCACCACACACTACAGAATAATCGGGCCGATCGCGCTGTGAGCGGCCCCCCGAGCAGATGGGAGGGATTACGATTGGATCTTTTATACACTCACACTAGGCGATAATTTATGCCCGAGAATCGCTCCCGATTGTTTTTAAATGTCTGAATGTGAAACAGGGAATCATAGCTTCAAATTGACATATTGGTTGTTCAGTTTGACCCACCAGTTTGGGAGATATGGCTTATAGAGTATAATGTCTTGCAGAGAAACGGCGAGTTGAGAAAACGGGACTTGAAAGGTTCACTTCTGTGGACTCTTAACGTTACACCTAGCTACATGTTTAAGCATTTATTTTATATTTACATGGCGATTTCAGCTCTGACACCTATTTTATACATGCTCTAGTTAGTATGTGAAGAGTCTGTTTACTCATTTTGGATAAAAAAATATATATAAATAACAGTTAGTCTTGTCGCCACGACTGTCTCTGTATCAAGAAGAGTCACATTTGATGACGACCAGCTTTTTTATATTGCTATATTAAACTATTTATTTAACCTTTGGTTATAATAAAACAATAACTATATAGTGGGTTTACAAAACTAACTTTTTATTTTTTACAATTGTTTGTGGATGGTTGGTGGTTCATATGTCACTGAATACGTTTTTAAATGTGATCTTTTGTTACGTTTTTAGTACTACTCAATCCTGCACTTGACATTAGCATTTTCACCAAAAAAAATATAAACTAATAAAAACTAGCAAATCCCTTCTAAAGACGAATTAAAACTGAATTAGAAAAATATATTATATTCAAAATAAACTATTCTAACCTTCCCTCCCTCCCCATCAGTGACCAATAAGAAGCAGGTATAGCGGTGAAGTCTGCGAATAAAAACTAGACTAAAATGTTAGGAAGGGACAAGAAATCCAGTACGAGTCATTTCACACAAGGGTTGCATAGTCGACCTAGCCGACCTAGCTTGTAGATCTGCTATTTTCAGCAAGTGTAAAATCAGCCATTGCGACGGCATCGAGGCCTGACAAGAAATAAATTTTAGTCGACTAAATCATCTGTAGATTTAGTCGACTAAAATCTAATGATATTTTTGTCGACTAAAACTAGACTATAACACCAGGACATTCCAGGTGACTAAAACGTGACAAAAACTAAATTAAAGCCATTCAAGAGACTATGGGGGCTGTATTTTGCGTGTCTTAAGTACCAGGTCTTATTACTTAACTTAACCCATTCTGACCTGAGATCAGATTCTAAAAAAATGTCTTTTTGAAAATGACAGTTCATCGATTTTTCAAAAATAGCAGACCTACAAGCTCGTAGCGCGCCACTCGGTGGCGCGCTATGAGCTTGTAGATCTGCTATTTTTCAATAGCTAAAGCATGACCTAATGCTAACACCAAAAGGGGTTCCCCGCCCCAAAATGGGTTAAGACCTGGAGGTGCGATCAATGCCATTTGACTATTCCGAGTGGCCAAAGAGCATTGACCCACGCCTCCAGGTCTTAAGTTAAGTAATAAGACCTGGTACTTAAGACACGCAAAATGACTTAAAAACTAAAATGTGCTGCCATAAAAAAAACAATTCTAACCTTCCCTCCCTCTCTCTCTCTCTCTCTCTCCCCCAATCAGTGGCCAACAAGAAGCAGGTGGCGGTCAAGTCCACGCGAGGCTTCGCCCTGAAGAGCCACGGCGTGCTGGTGAAGTCCGGGGTCCCCGGGGGGGTCCCCGGGGGCTCTGCGGCCGCCAAGGCCGCCGCCGCAGCTCAGGGTCAGACCGGAGGAGGGGGCCCCGACGGCCCCAGGAACACCCGGCAGTTCTTCGACGGCGAGGAGTCCTGTTACATCATCGACGCCAAGCTGGAGGGCAACCTGGGCCGATACCTCAACGTTGGTTCAACTTTATATATATAATATATATATATTAAAAAAAAATATGGAGTTAAGAGGTTTCCGCCCACCAAAAAGGGTTATATATACTGTCGCCACAGCTGCCTGTCTGGCGGAAACCTCTTATCTCCATATTTTTTTATCTTTTTGTGTTTCTTTGTGAATTTAACCCATTTTGGGGTGAGAACCCCTTTTGGTGTTTTTTTGATGTTTTAAAATTAAATGTTTTATAATTATATTATTACATTATAATTTTTTTATGTTTTATAAAATAAAGGCTTTCACCTTTATTTCATATTTTTTATGGAGGGATAGACACTAGGAAAATGGAAAATGGGGAGAGAGATGGGGAGGAGGGGGGGGGGTGACATGCAGTAAAGGCCGTCGGGATCGGGAGTCGAACCCGCGGCACACTGCCAGACTGGATTAATAGCAGCCAAGGTGCCTAGGACCGCTGAGCCACGGCCCAGCCCCCCTTTTGGTGTTTTAAGCATTATGTTATGCTTTAGCTGTTGGAAATGTTGCAGATCTACAAGCATTCGGGGCCGTGCTACGAGCTTGTAGGTCTGCTATCTTTTTTTGAAAAATCGTGAAAATGTGGCGCAAATCTTTGAATATATATTATTTCAGAGCATTTTTAGCTCAAATCTTTGCTTCTGGGGGGGGGTCCCTGGAACAACACATTTTCAGATGGCGGGTCCTCGGCCCAAATACAGGTTAAGGTATTTGGTTAAAGGTTAAGCACCACTGACATAGAAACATAGGTTTTTCAGAACCTTTTTAATCGACCGCAGTCCAAAATGGGTCAAAGGGCCACTTCACTTCTCTGGACCTATGAGGTTTCCACTTGAAAGAGATGATTTTCATATTCAGCTCAACGCCGGTTGCCATTTCATCACATTTGGAGACGTTAACTTTTATATTCATCACGGTCTCTCTCTCTCTCTCCAAATCTCCTCTTCCTCCCACCTCTCTTCTCTCTATCTCTCCGTCTCTCCTCTTCATCTCTGTCCTGTCCGTGCCTCCATCTTGTCTCTCTCGCTCTCTCATTGCAGCATAGCTGCAGTCCCAACCTGTTTGTCCAGAACGTGTTCGTGGACACCCATGACCTGCGTTTCCCCTGGGTCGCGTTCTTCGCCAGCAAGTGAGTTACATCATCTTCCACTGATTAACTTCCCCCCCAGCTGTTCTCACCGTTCGTTATCCGTGACAATAATTGAATTACAGCTAACGGGGTAACATGCTGTTGAATCATATCGGGGGCAGGGTTCCGGTCGAAACGGTGCCCTCTTGTCAGTCTGTCCTCACACTGCTACACTGTGGGACCCCCCCCCCAGGGGTCATTGAGGCAGTTCCAGGGGGTCCCCAGCTAAATGATAGTTTGGAACCAAATGGAGCCTTATGGGCAGATAGAAATGTCATTAAATGGGGTTCCGTAGACTAATGCATGTCAAACTGGGGGGCTCCTTGACGATAAAACGGGTTGAGAATCACTGCTAGAGGCGTAAAAAAGTTCTCTTATTAATGGGGGTCCCTTGCATCAGCTAATTAGTGTCAATTCGGGGGTCCTTGACATGAAAAGGTTTGGGAAACCAGTGCACCAGTGTTGATTTCGTCAATTAAAACTATGACGAAAAAATGCCCGTCGACAAAAACTAAACTATGTCGACAGGAAAAGATAATGCGTGTGATTAAATTTTAGTATTAATACAATCCATTGATCTCAGTGTTTTTACGTGCATTTAACTCTGTGTGTGTGTGTGTGTGTGTGTGTGTGTGTGTGTGTGTGTGTGTGTGTGTGTGTGTGTGTGTGTGTGTGTGTGTGTGTGTGTGTGTGTGTGTGTGTGTGCGTGCGTGTGCGCGCGTGCGTCTCCAGGCGAATCCGAGCAGGCACAGAGCTGACGTGGGATTATAACTACGAGGTTGGCAGCGTGGAGGGCAAAGAGCTTCTCTGCTGCTGTGGATCCACGGAATGTAGAGGACGACTTCTGTAACCAAAGGCACTACTAGACTCTCTCTCTCTCTCTCTCTCTCTCTCCTCTTGTCTAGCTCCTCTCTGACCATTTATCTGCATTCACAACACATGCAGATGGCTAGTTATGGAGGCTGAAATATTATAGTCGCGCCACGTCGCTAATCGGACTGTAGACAATGACCCGCACGTGGTGGTAGAGGAAACGTGGGAAGGTTATCAGCTGGCTATATAACCGAAGCAAGGAAATCTCTCTCTCTCTCTCCCCTCCCTCTCTCTCAGCATTGTTACTGTGGTCCGTACGAGGCAGTGGTCCGTTAGGGAGGTTTGGAATATGAAATATTTCTTGACCCACTGGGACCATGAATTTAACCACTTCACTGTCGAGAGGTTCTGCGCAATTGGATATTTGTGAAGTTTTTTTTGTTTTGTTTTATGTCTCTCAATGCCGTCTTTGTCTATCTGGTATCTTTTTTTAGTTTATTTTGTATTTGTATGTGTATATATGAAACTTTCTATTTAGGGTAGGAAACATATTATGATGTATCAAAATGTTAACCCATTCTGAACGGGAACCCATTTTTGGTGTTGGCATCATGTTA
The DNA here is from genome assembly GCF_963924005.1 of Protomyctophum bolini. Taxonomy (NCBI): domain Eukaryota; kingdom Metazoa; phylum Chordata; class Actinopteri; order Myctophiformes; family Myctophidae; genus Protomyctophum; species Protomyctophum bolini. The sequence goes on along the minus strand of NC_137868.1, from coordinate 44,723,899 downwards.
TGCCTTAGCTATTGAAAAATAGCAGATCTACAAGGTCGTAGCGCGCCACCGAGTGGTCGCGCTACGAGCTTGTAGATCTGCTATTTTTTTGAAAAATCGAAGAACGACTTGACATTTTTTTAGAATCTGATCTCAGGTCAGAATGGGTTATAATCAGACCAGTGTGTGTGTGTCCAGTGGAAACCTCGTATGAATCTGATCTCGGGTCAGAATGGGTTAAAGGAAGGAAAGCAGGTAGTTGAGGGCCACATGTTCCCCCTGGGGGGGCCCCCGTGGTAGTTGAGGGCCACAGGTATGGCTGAGAGTCTCACCCTATGTTTTAACAGATCGAGACCTTAGAGACCCACGGCGAAGTGTCGCTTAATCGCCCCCAAAAGATTAATTATGTTTATCTTTTCGGCCGACGTTCCCCCGCCCACTTTTCCGACTCATCGCCTGCTATCGACCAAATTGACAAATAATGCACTTCCGAAAAATTTGTCTGACTGTCGCCCGTAGTAGTTAAAAAACGTACTGTTCATCTTCTCTCCAGTCAGTCCAATTTGAGCCTATACAGTATGTCCTCCCGTTAACGGGCCACCGTTCTGTTCACCAAGATGTTATCCCAGCGTGTCTATGCTTTGATACTAACTCTGTTAGTAAAAAAAAACATACTAAGGCCTTTTTTTTTTTCTTCTTTTCTTCGGTTATAGTCTAATTTCAAAGGAACTTTGTTATGTGTTGTTCTGCCTCAATTCCTTTTTGTTTGTTCATTTATTGTTATTAAAAATGTAATTTTACTACTACGCCCGTGTTTTCCTCCCTGAATCAAACACGATAACGATGATTACTATCATTATTGAGCTTTAACCGTCTCACACAAAATATCGCTAAAGGAGTTTGCACACTACTGCATTTTTTCAGATTTAGGTCCTTTGCAGACTGGTGCGTTTTTCGAAAAATTCCGAAATTCGTTCCGATATCCCTGTCCGAAAGCGCAGCGGACCTTTAAACTGATGTAATTCATGTTACGTTACGCTCTCCGTATACTAGGGTCGTCCTTGGACCCAGTCCTCTCCGAAACCCTTCCATATAAATCTGGCCTGCAGCTGCATCTTCCACACACTTGCATATAGCTTTACCTCACTTTAATGTCCTTTTTAACGCTTTGGGGGAGTTGACCGCATAAGCCCAGGTATCTGTATGTCATTGTCTTTCTTTCTTTCGTCGACGTCTCCTGTTGCGTGTCATTTAGTGGTGGATGGACCGGGAGCTGTTATACTTGTAGCCGGGTTGACTCCGTTTTCTTGGTATTTATTTAGCCAAAAGACCAGCCCTACGCCTGGCACACTGTCTCCTTCCTCCTAGCCTGGGGTCCACCTATGCTTTCTATGGCAGGATCCGCCGGGAGAATCTAAACGCAGCTGTGCGACATGAGACTAATTAGTTGGATCGACAGAGAGAGCGAGAGTGTGCGTCAATTTAACAAAGGTGCAGACGATCAGAAATCAGCAGAGTGTGATCGACGTTTGCGCTACTCTATGCCGAATTGAAGTGGAGAGACTTTTTTTCTCTCTCCCTGGAAATAAAAACGTCTGGGTTTCCGAGGCTACCTTCCTCCCCATGATCCTCAATAACCACTTGAACCCCCCCCCCCCCCCCCCCCCCCCCAGCATCCATGTTTTCTGGGAACATCAGCCGAAAAAACGGCAGATCTACACGCTCGTGACTTGTGCTTCAATCCGCAAACATTTCTCTTTTCGCCCACCTAAACAAAATGGTTTCTACAAGAGAGCTTGTAGATCCACTATATATCTTCTCGCTATTTTTTAGAAATGGAGGAGCTGCTATGGCTATAAGTTTATTATTTCTTTCTGAAATGACACTTCTGCATGCTCAATTTACAGTGCAGTTGATTAATTTAGCCTGTTTATCCGCGGACTTCACACGACTGTGATCTTTGTCTTATTATAGGCTGCTAATTTCGAATGATACAAGCATAGCAAAGTCGATAATTGAATATGAATTATAACGGTATAAGTTCTGACTAATCAATAATGCATGATTGATTGTGATCAACCTCATTAGCCCAATCTGATCACCTGGTAGAAAAAGTCCTGGTCTAGATTTCGATGAAGCTCTTAAAGGAGAATTCCATGCTAGAAGGCTTTCTTACTTTCTTTTATTTGTAGTCGTTACGTCCCCACCAAAGAGGTCCAGGTGTTGTTTTGTGCAAAAGCGCATTATTGGCCATTTCCCCTAATATAAGCTCTCAATGAATTGAATGGGGCATTGGGGTGTTGTGCTAATTTGCTTATTTGCTCAAAAATATTTTTCTTAGCGGCACACTGTACTACTTATTTCGATGGAAATAAGCAAATTAGCACAAAAACCCAACGCCCCATTTGAGGGCTTATATTGGGGGAAATAGCGAATAATCCACTTTTGAACAAAATCACACCTGGACCTCTTTGGTGGAGACGTAACAAACCGACTACAAATAAACGTAAGAAAGCCTTCTAGCATGGAATTCTCCTTTAAATGCTGAGGTAAAGAAAAACTGCACATCTGCTTATTTTAGAATTCCTCCATCTATATTCTGCCATTGGGGAGGGTAGCCTATCTTTACACGCACACGGAATATTACGTTACCACTTTCTTGCAGATGGTACATTATTTTAGCCACTTGAACCCTAGCGCCACTATTCTGGGGGGGGGGGGGGGGGGGGGATATTCGCCAAGAATAGCAGATCTACAAGCTCAACCAAGTGTGAAGAGATTTGGTGTTGAGGGAGAGGGGAAAAAAGGAGTTAAAAACAAAAGTATAGGGTTTAATTAGTTAAGCTTGAACCAACTATGATCTTTTTGGGGAATTGACTTCATGATGTCCACAAAGTGGATGTCCCGAAACCTTCTACCGCTGAACGCTATATTTAATTGGGCCAGATTGTATGACCAGTTTCAAAACGACGTCAATATGTTTTTTTTTTGTTCCGACAAACACAATTGGTCGTGTTTGCAGTTGCGTGACGAGGGTCGTATATTAACGACGCCTACAGTATAGTAATAAATAACACAAACCTAAAGCAAAAGCATAAAACATCAAAGTAATAGCGCAAATAGCAGTGAATAAGGCAAACCGGAGCTGTGCCTTAACACCATCCATAGAGGCTGCAATAATGGGAGTTTATTTCGAAGCTGTCAGGGCCGCAGAGGCAGAATGCCGTACACGGTTAGCCTTTTCAGCGGGGTGCGGAACTATATATGTATAGTTTATATGTATAGTTTCATTATATAGATATTCCACTGTTACTTTCTTAGCTTACGCATGTTTCATGATAAATGTTTTTACGTGATGTATTCCCATGCTTTTTTTGTTCTTGCTTAATGTAAGTCGCTCTGGATTAAGAGCGTCTGCTAAATGCCTAAATTGTGAATTGTAGAGGAGTAGCATCTTCCGCCCCCCGAAAGCGTTATTCTATACAACGGGTCGTTTCGAGGAAGCAATCCGATTGGTTGAAACAGCTTCTAGCCGTGGATCAAACCAACACCGTTCACCGCCTGATCAAAAACAAATAATTCAGCTTCTCTGTTTTCCCAGAGCGCTAGCAAACTCGTTGGCTAGGCTAGCTAGTTTATTGGGACATTTGTGGTCGTAGTGACTACATCTGTTAGTTTTAAGGGTAACTGTTGTAGAATTGCAACATTACACTTGAGGGTGTGTTTCAACGTGATTATTGCCACTTCAGTGCTTGCGGAACTACTTCGTTCCTGAACGCATCCCTGTCGTGGCAATATAGTCACGTTAAAGCCACACCCTCTCGTGTATAATATATTGCTTAACTCTCTCCTGCTGAGATCCCTCACTGTCAAGTGCAGGGAAAAGGTTGTGTGCATCGGAGAACACGTCGGCACCCCCAACCCAGTAAAGGGTCAGCATGCAGTGCAGTCACACAAAGTACTACAGTATTGCATGACAAAACAAAACTCCCTAAAAAAAATTCCATAGATTCCAGAGAGGATTGAGTGTATATATGTGCCCCAATGTGTCCACACGTGTGTGTGTGTGTGTGTGTGTGTGTGTGTGTGGCTCGGCAATCCCAGATCAATCTTCCGATCCGGTGTGCTGGCTGGCTGTCTTGTCTGTGACAACGTGATCGGACGGGACGTCGCTTTCCCTTCCAACTCGTCATGAAACCTTAACCGACTGGCACACTTTTTTTTTCCCCCAACATAGCAGAGGAGAGGTCCTTGGCATCGCACGGCGGGCCTTCGAAACATAACCACCGAGACGGATCAGAGGGAAGGGAGGGAGAGACGAGGAATTAACCCATTCGGAACGGGGGAGGAACCCCCTTTTGGTGTTTATTGTAGCGTCATGTTATACTTTAGCTATTGGGGGGGGGGAAATGGCAGACCTATACAAGCTGTATAGGTCTGCTATTTTTTTTGAAAAGTCTTGAAAATGTGGTGCAGATCTTTTGAATATAATATTCTTTTTCACGAGCAAACGTTTTAAGTCAGATCTTTTTGCTTCTGGGGGGAGTTGCTGGAACAACATATTTTCAGATTGGGGGGGGGGTCGGCGACCAATTACATATATTTTTGAGGGTACTGACATACTGTTAGAAACATGGGTTTTTCAGAAAACTGTCAGGATTTTAGAAGCCATTTTTCTTTCGGGGTCTAAATGGGTTAAGAGACCACCACCGGCCACCGCACCACCACAGCTAACAAGATCCTGCATAGTCTTTACTTTCAGGCCTCTTGAAATCCAAGTACTCCTTAAAGGTGATGTATAAATATAAATGTGTGAAGACTCGAGAGAGAAGATGGCTTGCCTTACAGGAAAAAAAGACCACCACCAGCAGGGGGCAGGAGATAACGTATTTACCGTCTCCTCTCTTCATCTTTCTCTCCTGTTCCCTTCATTATCTCTCTCAGTCCCCGGAGGTCCTGACCAACAACTTATTAATAGTATCTGTCTTAATACCGTCTCTCTCTCTCTCCTACTGTAACCTCCTCTCCTTCCATCTCCACTCCTCTCTCCTCTTATTTCTGTCCTCTGTGTCTCTGATACTTTCCCCCTCGTCTCTCTTTCTGTCTGTCTGCCTCTCCGTCTTGTTTGTCTGTTTTTCTCACAACTGTCCTCTCTAGCTCTCTGTGTCCTTTCTTCACCTCTTCTACCCGCTGTCGCTTCCTACACATTCCACCTCTTCTCTCCATCACCGACTCTCTCTCCCTCTCTCTTCCTGTGTCTGTCTCTCTTTGTGTGTGACTGTCTCCTCTCTTGTCTTGTCTCAGAGTCTGTCTCATCTCTCTCTACATCTCGGTTATATAGTCTCTGTACTGTCCCTGTGCCCGTCCGTCCGTCCGTCCGTCCGTCTGTCGATCCCCGAGTCCTCCTCCTGTCTCTGCGTCTCTCTCTTGTCGCTGTCCGTCTGCCTGTGTGCGTCTCTGTCCCTCTCCGTCGGTCTGTCTCTCTCCGTTATGGGGAAGACGAAGTTGTCTTCGGTGCTGAAGAGTTTCCTGGACGGTCTGTGCCTCTGCCTGTCAGTGAGTATCTTCAAATAATAACAACATGCCTAATGCCGATACTAACAGTGCTGCGTACTACTTGCTACTATCACAGTATCACAACTTTACTTCAAGGTTTATATATATATATATCACTCATTCTTGAGATGAGGGACAAAAGTGGAAAAAACATGTCCCACACATAAGAGCCTTATTTTATGTAAAAAAGAAATTAATTCATAAAAATAAAAGCACTTGCAAAGTTAAGTGTAATACAGTTGTGTATTATTATGCCCTTAATTTCATTATAATTGTTTTCATATTCCATCTGAATTAGTTAAAAGCAGGCCCTGTACCCAAAAAGGCCTGTATTTAGCCTGTCCCCAGCAAGTGGCCACAATTTCAAACTGCCAAAAAAGTGTCTAATACTGTCACAATCACATAAATATACATACTAAATTAAAGTACATTGTCAACAACATAGCAAATAATATACACAGTTAATTTTAATTTATATTTTCTATTAAATATCTCATATCAAATGTTCGTCCCACGTCTCCGTCAACTCCGTCAGGTTTTTTTAAAAGTCTTAAATTAATCAGAAAATATTGTCGACAGATTTAGCCTGAAGACTCCTTTTCCAAGTCCCATTTATATTTGTTGCAACAGTGGAGTACCTGGTCTGACAAGCATTCAATTGTTTGATATTTTAAACAAACAATGTTGATAACAATGTGGTCACAGCTTTTACATGTCAACTCCGTCAGGACATTTTTATGATCTTTGTTAAGAATTCCAAAATAATGTTTATTATTTTAGTTTAGGGGTTAGGTTTAGCTAACAAAATTAAGCAAAAACAAAATGGCTACATTGTACTAAAGAGGGTTAAGATGAAAACAAATGCCATTTTGTCAACTCCGTCAGACGTCAACTCCGTCAGATTTTGTGTCTGACGGAGTTGACGTGTATCTGACGGAGTTGACAAAAGTGTTCCTAAAACAATAAAATTATTGTTTTTGAATAATGGGCAGTATTCTAATTTGGCACACAGTTAGAGCATGCCTTAAGGAACATTTTTGGCTATGGGGCCATCACAGATTTGTCTCGTGGTGACCATGGCAGCCATATTACAAAAGAGCCGCCACCTGATGTTATTTTACAATAACTCAAGTTCTACACCACCTAGGATCTTGATTCTGGTGACTAAGACCTCATTTTCAAGGATGAGGGATACAGTGGTACAATTTAGACTTTCCCTGTGACCATGGCAGCCATTTTTCAAAATGGCCGCCACCTGCTGTTATTTTACAATAACTCAAGTTCTACACCACCTAGGATCTTGATTCTGGTGACTAATCATACATTTTCAAGGATGTGGGGTACATTGGTAATATTTAGATTTGTCCTGTGACCATAGCAGCCTTTTTTTTTTTCAAAATGGCCGCCACCTGCTGTTATTTTACAATAACTCAAGTTTTAGACCACCTAGGATCTTGATTTTGGCGACTAATCATTACATTTTCAAGGATGAACTTTCTCTGGGAGAGGTAAGGGCTTATTTCAGGTGCAGGTTGAGTTTCTACTGACAGGACATTAAAAGGAGGTGGGCTTTCTGGCCTTTGACTTGCCCCTTTCAGGTACAGATGCACAGTTTGACTTCACTGGCCACTGCAGGGAACTGTGGGGGAGAAACTTTGGTCTCTTGACACCCCGATTAGGTTCAGGGTTTTTTTTGGTGGAGACTTGCCTTTCATGACATCTTTGCTGCAGCAGTTGATCTCCTTACTGCCAGTGGTGGCACACTCTGGGTCTCTGGGGCATTGTATCTTGGTGGCCTCCTGCCAGTGTTTCTCCATCCTTCTCCTGAGCTCTGTGTTCTGGGGCTCTGTTATAGTCAACTTACATTGTCTTGGCTGGAGATTGCTTTCCTGCAGGGTCCAGCCCAGTCTTGTGCAGATGGCTGCTGGCCCACCTGGAGGCCCCAACCTCACTTGTTCGGTTGGTGTGATTAGGTGGGGTGGTCTTCCCCAATCAGGATGAGGGGTTTGACCCTTTCAAACGGCAGTCTGGCCAAGTGTCTGTATTTAGTTGTGAGTTTAGATACAGAATACGATTGCTCACCCAGCCCCAGGTGACATGAGGTGAAGGCTCCTTTGATTTGGTAACATTGCTTTGGTTGACATGCTGGGGACACAGAGAAAGACACTGATGCCTTCAGTGTCTGCACATCCTGCCTGATGGTCCTGAAGCCAAATCTTCTGTCTTCAGTCTTTCGCTCACTGTTCACTGCTCACTGTTCACCTCACCAAATTTAGCCCAAGGAGTTTGACCCCTAGTTTGGCCATAGACCCCCTAGTTTGGCCATAGCCACTTGCCCAAATGTGCCGACATGTGCTGACCTCATCACATCTGTGATGATGGCTATGGCCGTTTTTAGCCAACGTAGTGTTTTTTGTGCAAAACTAATGCTTGGAATGGATCCAGAATCATGAAAAGCCCCTAGTTTGACATGCCACATGCTAGTTAAAGCATAATGAAATTTAGAACATTTAGCCTTATATTGGTTGTTGATGGTACCCAACTTTCAGCAGCTGTCAAACATGCCCCTAGGGTGGTCAAATAGAAACCAATGTGGGATATGTTAGTAGACACCTTTACAAACATTGGTGAAGAAAATTATTGGTAAGAAATGTATTCACAGATTTTTTATTATTCTGATAATATTCCCTGAGTAAATTGGTAAAATAATAGCAGGTCCACCATTTTTGAAAATGTCTACCATCCATGGTCACAGGATAAATCTAAATAGTACAACTGTATTCCTCACCCTTGAAAATGTATGATTAGTCACCAGAATCAAGATCCTAGGTGGTGTAGAACTTGAGTTATTGGGAAATAACAGAAAGTTGGCGGCCATTTTGAAAAATGTCTACCATGGTCACAGGACAAATCTAAATAGTACCAATGTATCCCACATCCTTGAAAATGTATGATTAGTCACCAGAATCAAGATCCTAGGTGGTGTAGAACTGGAGTTATTGGGAAATAACAGAAAGTTGGCGGCCATTTTGAAAAATGGCTGCCGTGTTCACAGGGCAAATCTAAATAGTCCTCATCCTTGAAAATGTGGGATTAGTCACCAGAATCACGATCCTAGGTGGTCTAGAACCTAAATCAGTTAAACTTGTCAACTCCGTCAGATGTTCGTCAACTCCGTCAGACGTTCGTCCCGTGATGTTTTTGTTAATTTCCAAAGAAATAGAAAATTTGCTGTCAAATCTTTTGTGCTTATGTATTGAAACACCAACTGAAATGATACGTAATGATGTTTTTTTTTTTTTTTTACATGGTTTTCATGTTATAATATTGAAAATAAAGGTTGAAATGACGGTTTTGAGAAATTGGATATTTCATAATAGTGTGATATTGGAACAAAATAATATTAAAAGATTTGTATTACTTAACTTGATTACTGAAAGCCATTATAAGATAACTGAGGACTTTATATTATTGTTGAAATGATAAAATTCAATTAAAAGGGATTTTAGTGTGTCTGACGGAGTTGACATGAATCAGGTATTAAGTGCATAAATGTCCCATTTTAGAAAGAAATGTTATGCGAAAAACCTGTTCCTTCTCAAGATTGGTAGTTGAGACCTGTGTCTACAAATACATCTATTTGATTTGAATGTATCTTAAAAAAAAAAAAAATCCAGTTTGAAAAAAGTTTTGTCCCTTATCTCAAGAATGGGTGATATATATATATATACACAATGAATACAACCAACAGTATGCATTGCATAGTCCATCATGTCATTATATGCCAGTAAATGAAAACACCCCATATGTTTTGGAGAAACGACACAAAAAAAGCGCAAAAAATAAAACTGATCGCAAAAACACGACATTCCAATGCATGGCGTTGTGAGCTTGTATAGATGGGAGATATCTGTTACCGTTTGTTGTACGATGATGATTAACTTAAGTGGAACCAGCCACGACCTCTTAATAATCTGAATTGTGGTTTTTTTTTTTTTCATGGGACTAGACCGCGTAAAACATGGATCCAAATAATTCACCATGGCATGTGAAATGTGTGTTATATACGTCATGCCTTTCACAGTGGTAGTGGAATAGCTATACTAATTCCACTAACTTACGACAACGGTAATGATACAAAAAAATAACACTAGTGATAATGCATAATGCACAATACATAATCATAATTGTAGCTCAATCAATCTCTTCTCATGTACACACAAACTATATTATATTAGCATTATTCCTGCATTCTGTCCTGAAGTATCAACAACAACCCCACACTGCGTGTGTATGTGTGTGTGTGTGTGTGTGTGTATGTGTGCACGATGCTCTAGTTTCGACTTACTTCATGCTGCTCCCAATGTGCTGTGTTCTCTCCAACCATGCATGCACGCGTGCGCACACACACACTCTCACACACACACACACACACACACACCTCCTCACATGTAGAAGTCGCTTGTTCAGCACTGTTGGGTGTGTGATATTAATACCAGGCTGACAGCTGATGGGAACAGACTGACACAGCCACGCACACTCACGCACACACACACACACACACACACACACACACACTGCACACACACACAGCTGTAGATCTGTATGGGCCGATGAGAGACAGGTTCTCGTCGACTTGTGAAACGTTCACCAGCGGCGGCCATCCGAGTCCCGTTCCAACTTCAAAAGGTCTCTCTACTAGTAGGCTACCCGCCGCCCCAACCAGAGTCTGTGAACTTGATCCACTCACTTTAGAGAGTCTCTCTCGAACGTAAACATTTTCACCTTTAACCTCCAAGCCCAACGATGCCAGGGTTAATGGGGGGGTGGGGGGGGGGGGGGGTGCACTTGACAAGTAACACAGCTCAGTGGCCTTGTGGTTATATAGAGTGTCCGCCCGCCCCGCCCCTGGGACTGGGGAGGTCGGGAGGTTAGATCCCCGCGGCCGCGGGGTCATGTATACACCAAAGACTCTGAGAAATGGACCGCTCGGCACTCGGCGTCAAGGGTTGGATTGCGGGGAAGTCCCCCAAGACATGCTATAATATAGCGTCAGGATACCAGTGTTGATTTCGTCGACGAGAAATGTCCGTCGACTACCTTTTTGACTGATTAAAACTAAATGAACTAAATAAAAACAAACTATGATGACTAAAACTATAAGACTAAATATACTGACAATTTCGTCAACAAATAAAAACTATAGACAAGAATGTTATGAAGGGACTATAGTGGACAAGAGATCCAGTATAAGTAATTTTTACAATTGGCTGCATGCTGAACATATAGACGATCTACAAGCTCACAACGCGTCGCGGGCTTGTAGATCGGCTTTTTCAGCGAAAAGTGAAAAAAAAAACGACGGTCATTACCACGGCATCAAAGCCCACCAACATACATTGTGTTCGACTAAATCGACTGTATAGATTTAGTCGAGAAAACTAAATAAACTATTCCAAACTATGCCAAAAACAACACTGCAGGGTCAGGGTGTGCTTACATGTCCAGGGGTGTGTATGTAGGGGGTGATGGTCTCCTAGCTGCCCTGTGGGCCTCATAGCTCTGCAAGGCTTACGTACGTACTTGACAAGGACAGTCTGCCCAGAGGGCACACTATAACTCTGTTCTTTGCATTCTTTGTATATGAAGACAACGGGGTGGTTTCATCGTCGGCATCTGTTTGTGTATACGTCTGGAAACTCCCGTCTGTCCGTCCGTCTGTCTATGCACACCAAACTGCTGGGAATTTCTGACGGATATACATTTTTGATTCATTATTTACAGAAATTTTAAATGAAAATAATTGCTTCCCAGGTCAAATTTTGCCTGACATTTTTGCTCTTTATAGCGCCACCGGGAGGCCGACATATGTAAAACACATTTTGCTATTATTACTCCTTCAGATTTTATCCCAATTTCACGCAAATCGGTACACATGGTCATGTGATCAAGACGGGTTTGTTTGATTTCTCATAATCCACCTTCATTGCCTACGATTGGCTTCTAAACCTTTCAGGAGTAGCCCGCTTTGTACCCGTTTTGTACAAATTGCCACAACTCCTCGACGCAGCGTCCGATTGCGGTGAAACTGTGCATGCATATTCCCACGAGGCTGAGGAAGAAATGCCACTTGACAGTTTTCAAATCAGCCTCATGGTGGCGCTACAACAGGCCAAGCGATGTCTCTCTCACACACACACACACACATACTGTACACACACACACACACACACACACACACACACAACATGATATTACTCTTAAACATTTTGCCAAACACCACACACACTCCTATCCTCCTGGTGGAGACCTGTGCCCAGAAGGGCACTTTTTCTAGTGTTCGATTAATTAATTACAAATCCTTTACCAATTTCCTGCCGATAATGACTTTTACGACTTATCTCCCCATGGCTCTCCCTGCTGATTGCTTTTAGTTTGCTTTTATTCATTCAGAAAGAGATCGCTCACACCCGGGTAGCGCGTGACTCGGCTATGCCAAATTTTGGAAAAAAAAGCCGATCTACAAGATCGGTTATATAATATATATGTATAAATATAAGAAATGGTGCATTTATATAGCGCCAAATTTATCCAATTGGCTCTTTACAGAGATTGTGCATTACATTCAACCCATTCACACACCCATTCACACCTAACACATTCATACACCGATTACCGCATGAGGAAACCATGCAAGGCACCCACCAACCAGCACATCGAGAGCAATCGGGGTTCAGAGTCTTGCTCGAGGACACTTCGACACTATAACTCTGGGTTCAAACCAGGGGGGGGGAGTCAGACAGATATTTTGTGAAGCCACCGAGGAAATCGGGATTTCCTGAAAGTTCATATAATGACCTGTTGTGGCGCTGTCATTGGACCCAGAAAAACCCATAGCCCCATAGAAGTCCATGTATTTGGGCCCAACTTCACCTAGACTGTATTACCTTAATAAACATGGTCATGAATACTTTCTGCTTCCAGTCACTAGTTTAAAGTCTCATTTCTAATGTCATAAAATTATTTTTGGAAAATGATGGTCCCATTTATTTAAAAAAATGACCATGAAGTCGCGTATGTTCTGAGGGGCGTGGCTACCGTTACAGTCTATGAACGGGATCCCCCCACCCACTCGAGTCAAAATAAAAACCAACAGAGAAGAAGGGGGGGGGGAAGTCCCGCCTCGTTGTCTGGGCCAGCCAATGGGCCAGCTGGGCCAAAACGGATCTAGAAAGATGGCGACTTACAATACAAGGACTGACAGGCTTCATTTTACGTTCATGTTAGACCCGGAGAACGCTTTGTCCATATTTTTTTACAGTCTATGGTTCAAACTGGCGACCTTGCGGTTCCCCATCCGGTCACTCTACCCCTGAGCCGCCCCATATTTTCGCTAAACGCCCCCCCCCAGAATAGGGACACTAAATGTAATGTGTATATTTAACTTACTTGTATTTTTTCTTCCCCCTCCCCCATATGTACCCTTTTTAACTGTGACCTCTGACCCCAGCGGAGCCACAGGCGGGGACGACGGAGCAGAGACAGCGAGGACGGCCACCTCCTCTACAAGACCGGAGACCTCCTGCAGGACACATGTAGGTCAAAGGTCACATGTCAAAATATATGTAATTGGCCGCCGACCCACATCAGAAAATATGTTGTTCCAGGGACCCCCCCCCCCTCCCAGAAGCAAAGATTTGAGTTAAAAATGTTCACTCTGAAAGAATATATATATTCAAAGATCTTCACGATTTTTTCTAAAATAGCAGACCCACAAGTTCTTGTAGATCTACAAATTTTTCGACAGCTAAAGCATAACATGATGCTTAAAACACAGAAAGGATTTGATGTCCCCAACATGGGACGTGTAGAGTGTTAATGTAATGTTTTCCAGTGTGTATTATAGTGGCGTGTACGTCTGTACGATGATGACGTTGTGTTTTCAGATGAGGTGGTCAACACGTTGGGGGAGGGGACCTTCGGGAAGGTGCTGCAGTGTGTGGACCATGGCAGGTGAATGCATACTGTACTCTTAACCCATTCTGACCTGAGATCAGATTCGTACGAGGTTTCCACTGGACACACACACTGGTCTGATTAACCCATTCTGACCTGAGATCAGATTCTAAAAATGTCAGTCGTTCTTCGATTTAAAAAAAATAGCAGACCTACAAGCTCGTAGCGCGCCACTCGGTGGCGCGCTATGAGCTTGTAGATCTGCTATTTTTCAATAGCTAAAGCATAACATGATGCCGACACCAAAAGGGGTTCCCGTTCAGAATGGGTTATCACATACACTAACTATACTAGGGGTGTAACGAAATGGTAACCGTATCGAAATATCGATTTTAATCACAAAATCACACCCGTGTGAAGTAAGTGGTGGAACCCCGTGTGGGGGTCCCCCGGGGGGGGGGGGGTGTTCCAGACCCACAGGAACGCACCCAGGGTGCCCCGGCCCGATTCCGGCGAGCCGCCCCGCGTCCGAAACGGTTGAGAAACGACAGAGTTACAACCATGCTGGTTTCGTGCTCAGACCCACCCACCCAGCCACCCACACACCCACCCAGCCACCCACACACCCACACACACACATAGTCACTTAAGGAAGTGGTCGCACCGCTTAAAAATCTGAGTGTATCGATATGTAAACCGCAAGTATCGTGTCGCTTGACTCTGTGTCGTGTCGTTTTGCAATGGAAATGATCGGTGTCGAATCGGTTTGCAATGTCTAAATAATCAATTTGAATCATAATTAAACTACTTGTGCATTGTATTTAGCAAATTTTTAGAAGAAAAAGGAAAAAGACGGGTTTGATTACTTTTCCATTCAATATCTATACAATTGGTCTATCGGAAAATGTGTGTATTCTCTCTGTGTTCATGCCAAGGCGTGGGTTTGTCCATAATGTGTTCAAGTACAATGTCCATCCCTTTTGCCAGAGAATCACTGTGCTTAATTTATTTATATCCATAATAAATCTTTCCCTTAAAACACATGCACTGCCCACAAGTTTCACACATATTTAATGTATTTGCTAAACAGTTTATTTTATCGATTTTAAATCATTGAATCGTATCGTATCGTATCGTATCGCCCAGGGCCGGATTTATCCTCCCATTAAGGGCCCCTGGGCTAGACAACATTTCAGGGCCCCCCCCTGGGCATTTTTGCTGCGCCGGCCGAAAAATAAATTGTCGTATTTTGTTCTAATTTCACTGTAATTTTGGGGTACCCAGTACCCCCCCAAAAGAGGGAGGAAGGAAGGCAGACAGACAGTCTAGTCGCTGAATGCATAGCGACATTGGCTTTATATACCTGTGTGTGTGTGTGTGTGTGTGTGTGTGTGTGTGTGTATATATATATATTATATATATACTGTATATAGCATGAGCTTGTAGATCTGCTATTTTTCAATAGCTAAATTATAACACAATGTTTAAAACTGCCACTTGAATTAAACGTGACTTGATTGATTGACATAAAAAAAGGGCTTGTCGAGCTCAAATCCACGATGCAATATTTTGTTTTCAAGAGTGTTGCTGTGCACAAACATCGGTATAGCAAAATAAACCCTATACCAATTTGTCTTATATGTAATGCCAGCGCAGCTGTTTCTTAAAGCACCCTCAGGTACATATTTAAACTATTTAAAATGTTCAGCAATGGTGGTGGGTAGATCTTGCGGAGCTGGTCATTTTGAAAGTATAGTTCTCAAGTCCGAAAAGGGTGGGGCACCCCTGCAGTACACACACACACACACACACACACACACACACACGCACGCACACAAGGGCAAAGACACAGACACACACTATAGCAGTGACGTATACAGACTCCGTGACGATTTATAAAAAACATTTCGTCTCTCTGCACACTAGGTCCTTTCAAGTGCCGTGTATAACTCGTTACTCGTAAATTGAGTTATGGCTATATAAAACTCAGCGCCGTTCAAGATTTAGTTTGGGACTTTAACCTCGTATATCGTTTATATCGTACTTAAACCCAATATACTCGCACAGTCCACAGTCTCCCAGGGGGTCTATAATTTAGCCAATAATAACCCCTCCCTCGTTTCACCCCTCTGTCCTCCTAAGTGCTATTATTTGGGAATGTCGGTTATAGCCATGAAGGCAATGCAAACACAACAAGAGGCTCCACATGGTGGGGCGGAATATCTTTGAACCGGCTTTCCGTTGGCCAACACCCGACACCGCCACCTGCATCGCCCTCACTAATCACCGCCATGAAATGTGACCCCCCGCCGCCGCCGCCCCGTTATCTCCCTAAAGCACACTTAACACCTTTCTCAGGCCCCTGTGTGTGTGTGTGTGTGTGTGCCCCTGCACGTCCCTGGTGGTGATTACTACTGTTACAGTATTGGCTACTGTTAACCCATTTTGTGCGGGGAACCCATTTTGGGTGTTTGCATTACGTTATGCTTTAGCTATTGAAAAAAATAGCAGATCTACAAGCTCATAGCGCGCCACCGAGTGGCGCGCTATGAGCTTGTAGGTCTGCTATTTTTCGAAAAATCGAAGAGCGACTTGACGTAGAAGACATTTTTTTTTAGAATCTGATCTCGGGTCAGAATGGAAAACTTGTCAGGATGTAGAAAACATTTTTAGAATCTGATCTCGGGTCAGAATGGAAAACTTGTCAGGATGTATAGAAGACATTTTTTAGAATCTGATCTCGGGTCAGAATGGAAAACTTGTCAGGATGTATAGAAGACATTTTTAGAATCTGATCTCAGGTCAGAATGGGTTAAGTTCTAACGCTATAGTGGGGTTGTTGTGTGCTTTGCAGAGGAGGACCTCAGGCCGCGGTGAAGGTCATCAAGAGCCAGGAGAAGTTCCGAGAAGCGGCCAAGCTGGAGATCAAAGTCCTGGAGAAGATCAGAGAGTGCGACCCTCTGAAGCAGCAGTGAGTTTCTCCCCCTAACAAAACCCACACGGAATGTTATAGTCGCTGTCTGTCGGGGGCAGGAGAGCTTGTAGATCTGCTATAATTTTTGTCCCAGGATTTTGCATTTCCTTTTTTTTTTTTTTTACCCAGTCAGTGTCAATTTTCTAATGTAATCCTGGGCGTCTAGCCGCCTACACTTCCCCTGACAACCTCATGCTTCCTTCTATGCATGAGGAGTCCACGCTGCTTTTCACGTGACGGGGGGGGGAGTTTCCCCCGCCCGGACGTATAGCGGGTGGAAGGAACAGTTCCTTTTCCCCTCCATCGGGTGCCACCGGGCTGGCCAGGGGGGAGGCAGTTTAGAGACCAGGATTACTGCATGTTTTTTGTGAGGGTATATTCTTTACCCTTACAAGTATAGCCTGGCTAATAAGCCAGACCGAATCAGCCGTTGGCAAAAAACAATTTGCCTGCCTGTGTTGTGTGATGTTAGTCTTATTAGCCAGGCTACTTTACAAGTAGTATATAATTTAAAACAATGTGCAATTAGCCTTGTAAGATCAGCTATTGTTTTTAAGGGAAAGTGAGAGTCTCTTTTTTTTTTGGCCCTTTTGAATCCTGCACCTGACTTACCTGAAAGGTGCCAAAATAAGTATTGTGTAATAAAAACAAAAGAAAAGATAGCATTTAAAAGAAAATATATATATATATATATATTCAGTTACAGATTAAGCTTCAATTCAATTCAATTTTATTATAGTGTCAAATCACAACAAGTTGTCTCAAGACACTTTACAACCAACAAAGATCCACCCAGAGCAAGCAACATTGCGACAATGGTAACGAAAAACTCCCCTTTAGGAAGGAACGTCAGGCAGAACCCGACTCTAGGGTGGGCGGCCATCCGCCTCGACCGTGTTGGGGGGGGGGGGGGGGGGGGGGATAGAGGGAGAGAGAGAGAGATAGACAGAGAGAAAAGACAGAGAATAGACAGGTGGGCTCCGTGGAGGGGTCTGGTCCACATCTGGTCCAGGTCGAGCTCTGTGAGGCCGGGTCCAGGTCACACTTCTGGTGGGCTCCATGAAGAGGCCTGATCCACGGTCACACTCGGCGGTCAGTTGGGGGTTAATATTAGAGGTCCACAGAACTGCGACGGGGAGGACGAAAAGAGACTCCGGGGAGAGATTCCCCGGATGCTGGATTAGTGGCAGGCCTTACTGGAGCCTATATAGTGTATATTACAAGTACTGCTGGGAGACAAACCCACACAACAATGTACGACCATGGTATCCAGCTAGACCCGGAGACAAGTCTGGCCATAGGCTTTGTCGTAGAGAAAGGTTTTCAACCTAGTCTTGAATGTGCAGAGCGTGTCAGCCCCACGGACCGAAGCCGGGAGAAGGTTCCACAGCTGCGGTGCCTGGGACCTAAACGCCCTGCCTCCTATTGTAACTTTTGATATTTTTGGAACAGTAAGCATGTTTAAGCTTAATATAATTACATAAAACTACGGGCATTTTGTCTATAATTTCTATAGTTTAGTTTTAGTTCGTTTTGTAAACCCAGTTTTAGTTAACTGTAATAAACTTTAATAACCAGATGTTGTGATGGTTTAACTACTCCTCTCCCGTCTTTCAGTCACTGTGTTCAGATGGTTCAACTAGTCCTCTCCCGTCTGTCTGTCTTTCTGTCTGTCTGTCACTGTCTTGTAAATGCCTAAATTGTCTGTCTGTCTGTCTGTCTGTCTGTCTGTCTGTCTGTCTGTCTGTCTGTCTGTCTGTCTGTCTGTCTGTCTGTCTGTCTGTCTGTCTGTCTGTCTGTCTCTGTGTTCAGACGGTGTAACTATGTAGTCCTCTCCTATCAGTCACTGTGTTCAGATGGTTTAACTATAGTCCTCTCCAGATGGTTTAACTAGTCTCTCCTCCCCTGTCAGTCACTGTGTTGGTTTAACTAGTCTCTCCTCTCCCGTCAGTCACTGTGTTCAGATGGTTTAACTAGTCCTCTCCTCTCCCGTCAGTCACTGTGTTCAGATGGTTTAACTAGTATCTCCTGTCTGTCAGTCAGTCACTGTGTTCAGATGGTTTAACTAGTCCTCTCCTCTCCCGTCAGTCACTGTGTTCAGATGGTTTAACTAGTATCTCCTGTCTGTCAGTCAGTCACTGTGTTCAGATGGTTTAACTAGTATCTCCTGTCTGTCAGTCAGTCACTGTGTTCAGATGGTTTAACTAGTCTCTCCTCTCCTGTCAGTCACTGTGTTCAGATGGTTTAACTAGTCTCTCCTCTCCCGTCAGTCACTGTGTTCAGATGGTTTAACTAGTATCTCCTGTCTGTCAGTCAGTCACTGTGTTCAGATGGTTTAACTAGTCCTCTCCTCTCCCGTCAGTCACTGTGTTCAGATGGTTTAACTAGTCTCTCCTCTCCCGTCAGTCACTGTGTTCAGATGGTGTAACTAGTCCTCTCCTCTCCCGTCAGTCACTGTGTTCAGATGGTTTAACTAGTCTCTCCTCCCCTGTCAGTCACTGTGTTCAGATGGTTTAACTAGTCTCTCCTCCCCCGTCAGTCACTGTGTTCAGATGGTTTAACTAGTCTCTCCTCTCCCGTCAGTCACTGTGTTCAGATGGTTTAACTAGTCTCTCCTCCCCCGTCAGTCACTGTGTTCAGATGGTTTAACTAGTATCTCCTGTCTGTCAGTCACTGTGTTCAGATGGTTTAACTAGTCTCTCCTCTCCCGTCAGTCACTGTGTTCAGATGGTTTAACTAGTCCTCTCCTCTCCCGTCATTCACTGTGTTCAGATGGTTTAACTAGTCCTCTCCTCTCCCGTCAGTCACTGTGTTCAGATGGTTTAACTAGTCTCTCCTCCCCCGTCAGTCACTGTGTTCAGATGGTTTAACTAGTATCTCCTGTCTGTCAGTCACTGTGTTCAGATGGTTTAACTAGTCCTCTCCTCCCCTGTCAGTCACTGTGTTCAGATGGTTTAACTAGTCCTCTCCTCTCCCGTCAGTCACTGTGTTCAGATGGTTTAACTAGTCCTCTCCTCTCCCGTCAGTCACTGTGTTCAGATGGTTTAACTAGTCTCTCCTCTCCCGTCAGTCACTGTGTTCAGATGGTTTAACTAGTCCTCTCCTCTCCCGTCAGTCACTGTGTTCAGATGGTTTAACTAGTCCTCTCCTCTCCCGTCAGTCACTGTGTTCAAATGGTTTAACTAGTATCTCCTGTCTGTCAGTCAGTCACCATGTGTTCAGATGGTTTAACTAGTCCTCTCCTATCCTGTCAGTCACTGTGTTCAGATGGTTTAACTAGTCTCTCCTCTCCCGTCAGTCACTGTGTTCAGATGGTTTAACTAGTCTCTCCTATCCTGTCAGTCACTGTGTTCAGATGGTTTAACTAGTATCTCCTGTCTGTCTGTCTGTCAGTCAGTCACTGTGTTCAGATGGTTTAACTAGTCTCTCCTCTCCCGTCAGTCACTGTGTTCAGATGGTTTAACTAGTCCTCTCCTCTCCCGTCAGTCACTGTGTTCAGATGGTTTAACTAGTCCTCTCCTCTCCTGTCAGTCACTGTGTTCAGATGGTTTAACTAGTCCTCTCCTCCCCTGTCAGTCACTGTGTTCAGATGGTTTAACTAGTCCTCTCCTCTCCTGTCAGTCACTGTGTTCAGATGGTTTAACTAGTATCTCCTGTCTGTCAGTCAGTCACTGTGTTCAGATGGTTTAACTAGTCTCTCCTCCCCTGTCAGTCACTGTGTTCAGATGGTTTAACTAGTCTCTCCTCTCCCGTCAGTCACTGTGTTCAGATGGTTTAACTAGTCCTCTCCTCTCCTGTCAGTCACTGTGTTCAGATGGTTTAACTAGTCCTCTCCTCTCCCGTCAGTCACTGTGTTCAGATGGTTTAACTAGTCTCTCCTCTCCTGTCAGTCACTGTGTTCAGATGGTTTAACTAGTCTCTCCTCTCCCGTCAGTCACTGTGTTCAGATGGTTTAACCAGTCCTCTCCTCTCCCGTCAGTCACTGTGTTCAGATGGTTTAACTAGTCTCTCCTCTCCCGTCAGTCACTGTGTTCAGATGGTTTAACTAGTCCTCTCCTCTCCCGTCAGTCACTGTGTTCAGATGGTTTAACTAGTCTCTCCTCTCCCGTCAGTCACTGTGTTCAGATGGTTTAACTAGTCCTCTCTTCTCCCGTCAGTCACTGTGTTCAGATGGTTTAACTAGTCTCTCCTCTCCTGTCAGTCACTGTGTTCAGATGGTTTAACTAGTATCTGCTGTCTGTCAGTCAGTCACTGTGTTCAGATGGTTTAACTAGTATCTCCTGTCTGTCAGTCAGTCAGTCACTGTGTTCAGATGGTTTAACTAGTCCTCTCCTTTCCCGTCAGTCACTGTGTTCAGATGGTTTAACTAGTCCTCTCCTCTCCCGTCAGTCACTGTGTTCAGATGGTTTAACTATAGTCTCTCCTGTCTGTCAGTCACTGTGTTCAGATGGTTTAACTAGTATCTCCTGTCTGTCAGTCAGTCAGTCACTGTGTTCAGATGGTTTAACTAGTCCTCTCCTCTCCCGTCAGTCACTGTGTTCAGATGGTTTAACTAGTATCTCCTGTCTGTCAGTCAGTCAGTCACTGTGTTCAGATGGTTTAACTAGTCCTCTCCTCCCCTGTCAGTCACTGTGTTCAGATGGTTTAACTAGTCCTCTCCTCCCCTGTCAGTCACTGTGTTCAGATGGTTTAACTATAGTCTCTCCTGTCTGTCAGTCACTGTGTTCAGATGGTTTAACTAGTATCTCCTGTCTGTCAGTCAGTCAGTCACTGTGTTCAGATGGTTTAACTAGTCCTCTCCTCTCCCGTCAGTCACTGTGTTCAGATGGTTTAACTAGTCCTCTCCTCTCCCGTCAGTCACTGTGTTCAGATGGTTTAACTAGTCTCTCCTCTCCCGTCAGTCACTGTGTTCAGATGGTTTAACTAGTCTCTCCTCTCCCGTCAGTCACTGTGTTCAGATGGTTTAACTAGTATCTCCTCTCCCGTCAGTCACTGTGTTCAGATGGTTTAACTAGTCCTCTCCTGTCTGTCAGTCAGTCAGTCACTGTGTTCAGATGGTTTAACTAGTATCTCCTGTCTGTCAGTCAGTCACTGTGTTCAGATGGTTTAACTAGTCTCTCCTCCCCTGTCAGTCACTGTGTTCAGATGGTTTAACTAGTCCTCTCCTCTCCCGTCAGTCACTGTGTTCAGATGGTTTAACTAGTCCTCTCCTCTCCCGTCAGTCACTGTGTTCAGATGGTTTAACTAGTCTCTCCTCCCCTGTCAGTCACTGTGTTCAGATGGTTTAACTAGTCCTCTCCTCTCCCGTCAGTCACTGTGTTCAGATGGTTTAACTAGTCTCTCCTCTCCTGTCAGTCACTGTGTTCAGATGGTTTAACTATAGTATCTCCTGTCTGTCAGTCAGTCACTGTGTTCAGATGGTTTAACTAGTCCTCTCCTCTCCTGTCAGTCACTGTGTTCAGATGGTTTAACTAGTCCTCTCCTCTCCCGTCAGTCACTTGGTTCAGATGGTTTAACTAGTCCTCTCCTCTCCCGTCAGTCACTGTGTTCAGATGGTTTAACTAGTATCTCCAGTCTGTCAGTCAGTCACTGTGTTCAGATGGTTTAACTAGTCCTCTCCTCTCCCGTCAGTCACTGTGTTCAGATGGTTTAACTAGTCTCTCCTCTCCCGTCAGTCACTGTGTTCAGATGGTTTAACTAGTCCTCTCCTCTCCCGTCAGTCACTGTGTTCAGATGGTTTAACTAGTCCTCTCCTCTCCCGTTAGTCACTGTGTTCAGATGGTTTAACTAGTCCTCTCCTCTCCCGTTAGTCACTGTGTTCAGATGGTTTAACTAGTCCTCTCCTCTCCCGTCAGTCACTGTGTTCAGATGGTTTAACTAGTCCTCTCCTCTCCCGTCAGTCACTGTGTTCAGATGGTTTAACTAGTCTCTCCTCTCCCGTCAGTCACTGTGTTCAGATGTTTAACTAGTCTCTCCTCTCCCCTGGCAGTCACTGTGTTCAGATGGTTTAACTAGTCTCTCCTCCCCCGTCAGTCACTGTGTTCAGATGGTTTAACTAGTCTCTCCTCTCCCGTCAGTCACTGTGTTCAGATGGTTTAACTAGTCTCTCCTCTCCCGTCAGTCACTGTGTTCAGATGGTTTAACTAGTCTCTCCTCCCCCGTCAGTCACTGTGTTCAGATGGTTTAACTAGTCTCTCCTCTCCCGTCAGTCACTGTGTTCAGATGGTTTAACTAGTCGTCTCCTCTCCCGTCAGTCACTGTGTTCAGATGGTTTAACTAGTCCTCTCCTCTCCCGTCAGTCACTGTGTTCAGATGGTTTAACTAGTCCTCTCCTCTCCCGTCAGTCACTGTGTTCAGATGCTGTGCTGGTTCAACTACTCGGGTCACGTGTGCATCGTATTCGAGCTGCTCTCCCTCAGCACGTTCGACTTCCTGAAGAGCAACGGCTTCGTGCCGTACCCCCTCCATCACATCAGACACATGGCCCACCAGATCTGTGACGCCGTCAGCTGTGAGTATATTAACCCGTTCTGACCTGAGATCAGATTCATACGAGGTTCCCACTGGGACACACACTGGTCTGATTATTTAACCCATTCTGACCTGAGATCAGATTCTAAAAAAATGTCAGTCGTTTCTTTCGATTTTTCAAAAATAGCAGACCTGCAAGCTCGTAGCGCGCCACTCGGTGGTGCGCTATGAGCTTTTAGATCTGCTATTTTTCAATAGCTAAAGCATAACGTGATGCTAACACAAAAATGGGATCCCGTTCAGAATGGGTTAATTTTAACTCCATCACATCAGACGCACCTTTTGGTGTTTTATCCCATTTAGACCTGAGAACGGTTCTACAAATGTCTTCTAAATCCTGACAGTTTTCTGAAATACCTCATGTTTCTGTGTATCAGTGGTGCTATAATATTTCATGTCAAAGACCCCAAAAAGTATATGTAACTGGCCCATCAACAAAGATTTGACTTAAAAAAACGTTCGCTCTGAAAGAATATATTCAAATGATTTGCGCCACATTTTCACGACTTTTCAAAAATAGCAGACCTACAAGCTCGGCTACGAGCTTCTGCTGTTTTTCAATAGCTAAAGCATAACAGAATGCTTAAAACACCAAAAAAGGGTTCCAGCCCCAAAATGGGTTAAGCATTATGTTATACTTTAGCTATTGAAAAATACCAGATCTACAAGCTATTTGCAGAAGCAAAGGGTATAGGTAACAGAGGGGGACGTTCGGTAGGCCAATCAGAGGCAATTCATGTAAAACGGGTTAGTCCCGGAAAAGACGTGCTGTGATTGGCCAGTATAGTCACTTGAGTGGCAGCGTTCCTTCCGCACCTCGCTTGACTTCCGCCTCCCGTTGGAGACTATGGTCGCTCCATCGGACTGCAGCGACCCAATGAGGTCGCTCCATCGGCCTGCAGCGACCAATGAGGTCACTCCGGTTTCAGTTTATTGTATTTATAGTACAAAATCATCTCTATGCCCTACTACTCCACCATACAAGACTCGAGAATGTAGCACAAAGGTATAGTGAAAGTAGCACATCTAACAAGCTCACAAGATCTGCTACGATATTCATATACAGTATGTGTTCTCTCTCTCTCTCTCTCTCTCTCTCTCTCTCTCTCCCCAGTTCTTCACGATAACAAGTTGACTCACACAGACCTGAAGCCGGAGAACGTGTTGTTCGTCAGCTCAGACTACGACACGGTGTACAACCTCTCACAGGTATCATTCTATACATCTGTATACATTACGAGTGACATTTGCAAAAAGCCCCGCTGTTGCTTTAATTAAAGTTATACAGATCCCTGAATTATCAGCCGTGATTTAGAATAGATGATTTAAATGATTTATGATTGAGCTGCGGGCATGTTGTGAGCTTGTGAACTATTTTCACTTGTCAGAAGTGTACATTAAAGCTGCTATAAACAATAATATGTCAAAATTGTAAGGACTTTTTTTGTTTGTATTCAGACAGCCAGCATTGGGTAGAACGCTCCCAAAATAAATGTGTCTCTGTGACACACATCTATAGGGGCCACAATCTGCATTCAATAAGATGTTCCTATGAAGCCTTGTCATTGGTCGAAAAAAGAAAAAAAAAAACCTTGTCGCAATGACTAACCAATCAGGAAGGAGACGGGCAAATCGACCAATGACAAAGCTTCTAGGAAAATCTTTGAATGCAGAAAAAAAAATTGTACCAAAAAACAGAAAAGGTCATTAAAATGTTGACACATTATTGCTTATAGCAGCTTTAAGTTCTTAAGACTATGTGTACCCCACTGCTTTCCTTTGCACAAATCAAACCATGGCTCTCCTCTCCTCCTCTCCTCTCCTCTCCTCTCCTCTCCTCTCCTCTCCTCTCCTCTCCTCTCCTCTCCTCTCCTCTCCCCTCCCCTCCTCTCCTCTCCTCTCCTCTCCTCCCCCCTCCTCCCATCAGAAGCGACATGAGAGGAGGGTGAGGGACAGCACGGTGCAGTTGGTGGATTTCGGGAGCGCCACCTTCGACCAGGAGCACCACTCTGCCGTGGTCTCCACGCGGCACTACCGCGCCCCAGAGGTCATACTGGGTACTGCAGCTAAAATGAGTCCTGGGCGTGATCTGTGTGTAAACACCTCCGTTGTATAATGCTGTAACAGTGTGTATACGCACGCACACCCACACACATGCAGTGTGTTAATGTATTCTGCGTGTGCAAGAGCCGGGTTGAAGTCCTCTGTGTGTGTGTGTGTGTGTGTGTGTGTGTGTGTGTGCGTGTGTGTGTGTGTGTGTGTGTGTGCACAGAGCTGGGTTGGAGTCATCAGTGTGATGTCTGGAGTATAGGCTGTGTCCTGTTTGAATACTACCAGGGATGCACACTCTACCAGGTAACTGCTCTTATCCCATTCTGACCTGAGATCAGATTCATACGAGGTTTCCACTGGACACACACTGGTCTTATTAACCCATTCTGACCTGAGATCAGATTCTAAAAATGTCAGTCGTTCTTCGTTCTAGTAAACACTACCAGGTAACTGTTCTTATACTGTTTATAAACACTCTAGGTAACTGTTCTTATACTGTTTATAAACACTACCAGGTAACTGTTCTTATACTGTTTATAAACACTCTAGGTAACTGTTCTTATACTGCTTATAAACACTACCAGGTAACTGTTCTTATACTGTTTATTAACACACTCTACCAGGTAACTGTTCTAATACTGTTTATAAACACACTCTACCAGGTAACTGTTCTTATAATGTTTATAAACACACTCTACCAGGTAACTGTTCTTATACTGTTTATAAACACACTCTACCAGGTAACTGTTCTTATACTGTTTATAAACACACTACCAGGTAACTGTTCTTATACTGTTTATAAACACTACCAGGTAACTGTTCTTATACTGTTTATAAACACACTACCAGGTAACTGTTCTTATACTGCTTATAAACACTACCAGGTAACTGTTCTTATACTGTTTATAAACACTACCAGGTAACTGTTCTTATACTGTTTATAAACACTACCAGGTAACTGTTCTTATACTGTTTATAAACACTACCAGGTAACTGTTCTTATACTGTTTATAAACACACTACCAGGTAACTGTTCTTATACTGTTTATAAACACTACCAGGTAACTGTTCTTATACTGTTTATAAACACACTACCAGGTAACTGTTCTTATACTGTTTATAAACTGCTCTTATACTGCCTACAAACACACTCTTAACAGGTAACTGGTAACAAGTTGCAGCCACATTCCCATCCACCAGCTGTCTAAAAACCAGGAAGAGACTCCTGCCGCGAGCGGCATTTGGCATCTTTGTGATGCGACTGTGTGTGGATGCAGTTTGGGTGTAAGCACACTTGGGCGTCAAGGCACGGCAAAAAGCCTCCTGGCAGACGTCTTTTCCTGGGGTTTTTTTTAGACGGCTGGTGGATGGAAATTGAAGCTCCACCCATGTGGCAGAATGCAGCGTCGGCCAGATTCCTGGAAAAGCTTGCCCCGTGTGGGTGGAGCTTAATTTTCCAACCACCAGCCGTCTAAAAAAACCAGGAAGAGACGACTGCCGCTCGCGACCTTTCGGCATCTTCGTGGTGCTAAAGTGTGCCTGCACTGCCTCTGTGTGTGTTTGGTTCATGCTGTGTGTTGATTGGTCCATATATACCTGCCTGTGTGTGTTCAGTTGTTTGGTCCATACCGTCTCTGTGTGCGCTGATTGGTTCATGCTGTGTTTTAGACTCGTGACAACCGAGAGCATCTGATTACTGATTGGTCCCTGCTGTGTTTTTAGACTCATGACAACCGAGAGCATCTGATTACTGATTGGTCCATGCTGTGTTTTTAGACTCATGACAACAGAGAACACCTGGGCATGATGGAGAAGATTCTAGGTCCACTACCTCCCAAGATGCTACACACCAGCAGGTAATAACACGTGTGTGTGTGTGTGTGTGTGTGTGTGTGCGTGTGCGTACACGCACACAAACACCAAGATTACAATATGGATTCAATTAGAAAAGAAAAGTTTCTTCTTTTCTAATTGAGTGAGTTTTAATTTGTTTTTAGAGCGGGTTTGCTAGTTTGTATTAGTTTTTAATTTGTATTTAATTTAGTTTTTATTAGTTTTAGTGTAGTTTTAGTTTTCTTTTGGTAACGAGAAAAACTAAAAAGAAGGGCATTTTGTCTATAATTTTGTTTTTGTTTTTGTAAGCACAATTTTAGCGTTTTACTTTTTTAGTTTTTTGATTCAGTCCAGTTAACTAAAATGTTTTCAATTTTAGTTTTCGTTATTTTGTTAGTTTTCGATAACTATGATAACACAGTCACACACACACACACACACACACACACAGGGAAGCAGACATGATGTGACCTGTACGCTTGTCTGTCCGTCTGTCTGTCCGTCCAGGAAGCTGGGCTACGTCCGTCATGGAGGTCTGAACTGGAGGGACAACTATAGACCTGGACGCAACGGCATGGACAGATGTAAACCTCTGAGGGTGAGACGGGTCATTAATGTAAACCTCTGAGGGTGAGACAGGTCATTAATGTAAACCTCTGAGGGTGAGACGGGTCATTAATGTAAACCTCTGAGGGTGAGATGGGTCATTAATGTAAACCTCTGAGGGTGAGACAGGTCATTATTGTAAACCTCTGAGGGTGAGACGGGTCATTAATGTAAACCTCTGAGGGTGAGACAGGTCATTAATGTAAACCTCTGAGGGTGAGACGGGTCAATAATGTAAACCTCTGAGGGTGAGACAGGTCATTATTGTAAACATCTGAGGGTGAGACGGGTCATTAATGTAAACCTCTGAGGGTGAGACAGGTCATTAATGTAAACCTCTGAGGGTGAGACGGGTCATTAATGTAAACCTCTGAGGGTGAGACAGGTCATTAATGTAAACCTCTGGGGGTGAGACGGGTCATTAATGTAAACCTCTGAGGGTGAGACAGGTCATTAATGTAAACCTCTGAGGGTGAGACAGGTCATTAATGTAAACCTCTGCGGGTGAGACGGGTCATTAATGTAAACATCGGAGGGTGAGACGGGTCATTAATGTAAACATATGAGGGTGAGACAGGTCATTAATGTAAACATCTGAGGGTGAGAAATGTCATTAATGTAAACCTCTGAGGGTGAGACACATTCATGTAAACCTCTGAGGGTGAGACGGGCCATTAATGTAAACCTCTGAGGGTGAGACAGGTCATTAATGTAAACCTCTGAGGGTGAGACATGTCATTAATGTAAACCTCTGAGGGTGAGACAGGTCATTAATGTAAACCTCTGAGGGTAAAACAGGTCATTAATGTAAACCTCTGAGGGTGAGACAGGTCATTAATGTAAACCTCTGGTGGTGAGACGGGTCATTAATGTAAACCTCTGAGGGTGAGACGGGTCATTAATGTAAACCTCTGAGGGTGAGACGGGTCATTAATGTAAACCTCTGAGGGTGAGACAGGTCATTAACTCTTATACTGCCACCATTTATTGAGAAATTAGGACCTAATTCACGCCAGCATTTTTTTAATTTGAGCTTTTATTTTGAAAAGCCACATTTTGCCTCAACAGGAAGTTGGCTTATTCCTGCCAGTTTTACGTTGCCATGACAACCTTTGTTTACATGATTGGATCATGCCGGTACACTTTAGCCCTCCACAACGTCGGCTCGTGCCATCAAAGAAACGCTGTTTTGACCAAAAATGCCATCTGGGACAAGGAATAGGAGATACAGGCGATTGAAAGAAACGGATAGAATGGATTCTTATGGTGACGACGATCTAAGATGAACGATCCAATGCTGTGCTAACAACACAGCTAGCTAACCGGCTAACGTAAGTAGCATTATGGCTCGATCGATCAAATGCACTATAAAACAACAATTGCCGAAGGGCTACGGCAATGGCGGCAAGTGTTAATATCAAAATTAGGCAAGGGGGTTAATGTAAACCTCTGAGGGTGAGACGTGTCATTAATGTAAACCTCTGAGGGTGAGACAGCTCATTAATGTAAACCTCTGAGGGGGAGACAGGTCATTAATGTAAATCTCTGAGGGTGAGACGGGTCATTAATGTAAACCTCTGAGGGTGAGACATGTCATTAATGTAAACCTCTGAGGGTGAGACGGGTCATTAATGTAAACCTCTGAGGGTGAGACGGGCCATTAATGTAAACCTCTGAGGGTGAGACGGGTCATTAATGTAAACCTCTGAGGGTGAGACGGGTCATTAATGTAAACCTCTGAGGGTGAGACATGTCATTAATGTAAACATCTGAGGGTGAGACAGGTCATTAATGTAAACCTCTGAGGGTGAGACATGTCATTAATGTAAACCTCTGAGGGTGAGACAGGTCATTAATGTAAACCTCTGAGGGTGAGACATGTCATTAGAGAGAGAGCGAGAGAGAGAGAGAGAGAGAGAGAATATGGTACCCAAAATACTGTCTAGTGAAGTCAGTCACTTTTCTAGATGTGCACAGTTGCTCCACCAGGGGGAGCTACACGTGCATTGTCCAAGTCCTCTGTAGTCAACATTAAACCTGTATTATAGGAGGGCTTTTTCTGCAATCAATCAATCAATCACTCACTCAATCAATCACTCAATCAATCAACCAACCAACCAACCAATCACTGTGTGTTTCCATGCGTCAGAGCCACCTGCTGGCCAGCGGAGCGGAACACGTCCAGTTCCTGGACCTGCTGGAGGCCATGCTGCAGTACGAGCCCACCAATCGCATCTCCCTCTCCTCCGCGCTCAAGCATCCCTTCTTCTTGCCCCTCCTCCGTCCCTCCCCGTCGGCCTATCAGGACTGGAGGACCGGCCGATGACATTTTGATAATTGACTTGATGGGGGGGAGAAGGGGGGGGGGCTGGCTATGTATTCCACATGAGACGCTATACGCTAGGCTAGTATCCGGAGAATGGTCTGTACGCACACGTGCACTCACACAAACACACGCACGCACTCACACAAACACACACGCACTAACACAAACACACACACTCACGCACACACTCACACAAACACACACGCACTCACACAAACACACGCACACACTCACACAAACACGCACACACACACGCACGCACGCACGCACGCACGCACACACACACACACACAAACACGCACACACTCACACACACACTCACACAAACACACACACACACACACACTCACACAAACACACAAACACGCACACACTCACACACGCACTCACACAAACACACGCACGCACACACTTACACAAACACGCACACACTCACACAAACACACACACTCACACAAACACACGCACACACACTTACACAAACACGCACACACTCACACAAACACACGCACTCACACAAACACGGACACACAACACACTCACACAAACACGCACGCACGCACACAAACACACGCACGCACGCACACTCACACAAACACGCAACACCCTCACACAAACACACGGGCGCACACTCGCACAAACACATGCATGCACGCACTCACACAAACGCACTCACGCGCACACTCACACAAACACATGCACGTACACACACACACACACGCAGTGGTGGACAGTAACGGAGCGAATAATGTACTTTGAGGAATTCTGAGGATCTGTACATATCATTTAACTTGTACTTGTGAGTGCATTTCTAGGAAGGCTGTGAGAAGTACGGAGTACTTTTTATTTATTTATTTGTTTTCCTCTTAGTGTTCTACTAAGCGAGCACCTCAGTGCAGGTTCGGGTATGAATGGAATGGAATTATTTTTAGCTTCGAGCACTCTCTGTCTTCTACACACCAGTGTAAACGGGACAAAAACAAACACAGCTATCAGTGCAAAAGGAAATAACACAAAATACAAAAAAAGTGCAATATATACAGTTCAAGGTCAGCTGTTCAGCAGCCTGGGGGAAGAGACTGTTACTGAGACGGGTGGTGGTGTAGTGGTGGTACGACATTTGATGCTCTGGTAGCGATTTTTTTGGAAGGCAGTATAGTTGAGAACGGGGTATATTTGCTGGATGGCTGGTGTCTTTATTAACCCATTATTTTAAACTTTATAGCTATTGGAAAAATAGCAGATCTACAAGCTCATATAGCGTGAGCTTTCGCGTATAATATTATTTCAGAGAGAACGTTTTTGAGTGGTGCAACCACTCCCAAGGAGCAGCAATGTCCGTGTTTCACCTATGTGACGTTAACCTACCTGTGTGACTATGAGCACCAGTATGACTACGAGTCCCAGTAGGGGGCGCTGTTGTGCCAGAAACGGGGAGAGAGAGAGAGAGAACAGCTGCACTGTTTCCTGCTAATGAGAGAGAGAGAGGAGAGGAGAGAGGGGGGAGTTGCACCACTCAGTTCACACGGGTGTGGTTTTAACTCAAATCTTTGCTTATATATATTTTCGTCTCTGGAACAAAGAGCTACAAGGTCCTATACATTAATTGTGGAAACATTACAGCAATTTGATATAAAAATGAAAGAAAGAAATGTACTTTTTATACTTGTTCTGTAAGTATTTCTCTAAAAGCGTGTACTTTTGAATACTTTAAGTATATTTTAAAAGCTATTACTATTTTACTTGAGTATGATTTTTGTCTGAGCTATTACTTAGTTGTACTTGTAGTGTAGTATAATATTTGACCAGGAGAGTATGTGTCTGTATACTCGAGTACATGGGCTCGAGTATTCCGTCCACCTCTGCACACACGTACTGTACGGCATGGTATGCAGTTGCTTGTCTTAACCC
This sequence comes from Protomyctophum bolini, assembly GCF_963924005.1. NCBI lineage: Eukaryota > Metazoa > Chordata > Actinopteri > Myctophiformes > Myctophidae > Protomyctophum > Protomyctophum bolini. Next base: position 44,692,175 of record NC_137868.1, on the reverse strand, counting down.
ATTCTGACCTGAGATCAGATTCATACGAGGTTTCCACGGGACACACACTGGTCTGATTAACCAATTCTGACCTGAGATCAGATTCTAAAAATGTCAGTCGTTGTTGTCGATTTTTCAAAAATAGCAGACCTACAAGCTCGTAGCGCGCCACTCGGTGGCGCGCTATGAGCTTGTAGATCTGCTATTTTTCAATAGCTAAAGCATAACATGATGCCCGCACCAAAATGGGTTCCCGTTCAGAATGGGTTAACAGAACGTAGCTAATATTATTGCTGCCTTGAGAGTCTGATTTGATGGAGTACAGCTGAGCCTGGTTACAAGGCCGCTCGTGTGTGTGTGTGTGTGTGTGTGTGTGTGTGTGTGTGTGTGTGTGTGTGTGTGTGTGTCTGACGTGTAGCATTGAATGTACAAGCTGTGTTGGACTGTCAGAATTTGGTCAGAGGGTATAACCCATTGAGATGCAGCGTCTCATAATGTAAATGAATGGTAATTCATTATTCACGTGTGTGTGTGTGTGTGTGTGTGTGTGTGTGACTGCGACTGCGACTGCGTGACTGCGTGCGTGCGTGTGTGCGCGGTCACATGTCTGAACTCTGTGAACTGTAGTCCTGAGTCATGCTAATTAAGTTAAATCCTCCAATGTTGTGAAGACCACAGGCTGGTCTCAAAAGTGTGTGTGTGTGTGTGTGTGTGTGTGTTTGTGTGTGTGTGGGCGCGCTCGTGCACAAGTGGGTGTGTGTGTGTGTGTGTGTGTTGGGGGTCATTGTCCGTCCTTCATGTGCTACAAACTGATCCAGCTGGAATCCTTTAAGTGGTGAAATAACACACACACACACACACACACACACACACACACACACCTTGTGACGGTGTTCATTATGCTTTGTGATGACTTGTTTTCTACCGTAGAGATGATTCACATCCAATAAAAGCACTTTGGGCTTGTATCGAAGAGAATACTTTTTTTTTTTTTTTTTTCAAGGCTCGTATATTATGTTTTTTATCCCTCCCCACACAAGTAAAAAAAAAAACCCCATTGCCGTTGTATTATCTGTTTCTGCAAAAACCACCGATCTGTTTCATCTCAGCGTTTCAAAGCATGTCGATCTCGGGCAACATTCAAGTTGCACGCGCTGACAGGCGGAAATAGCAGATCTATACAAGCTCGTCGCGTCACACGTTGAGTCGGTTGAGAGCTTGTAGATCTGCTATTTTCACGGCTCAGCCCAGCACTCTTTAGCTATAGTGGAGATGCAGGTGTGTATAACGAGATGGATTTATAGAAACAAATTTGTTCAGCGCGAAATGCTGCGTTCGAGTTCAGGAGACTTTTGGGGGGGGGGTGAAGAATATTGGATCTCATAATTATACAGTGTTGCAAGGCCTATGTCAATTGTGTAAATTTACATACAGTAGACCTCTTGGTGAGCAGCTGCTACAGAGGGGTGTCGGTCTCCTTAGGAGTAGCTAGGAGCCTAATTCCGTTGTATGTTAATTAGGGGTCTGTGTTGGCCTGAGTTGATCAAAGGACTTTGCTACTAATTATATGCACCATGTCGATCCCCTTGACCAAATGTGGAGTGTTTAAAAGGTGGCTGCAATGCTATCATTTTAGTCAGTCAGTCGAGGCGCGAGCCTTGTGGGAGACGTGAGCCATGCACTCTGCATGGCTGACGTGAGTCTATGTTGTTGCTGTATGCTGTACTCCGTTTGAATAAACACCTTGGAACTTCTCTTCGTCTGCTGCGTGCACATTTCTCCTCTGTATGGTATATTATATACATCAGATGGTGCCAGAAACCGGTCGTGTTGGTGTGTTTATCACGTCAGATGAAACAGTACCAGCGGCTTTTTTTTCGTCTAATTCGGTGGAGGGGAGTTTTTTGTGAGCGGCGACGGAAGAAGCTTCAGCGGACCCGACCCGGACGTGATCTCTTGTCCATTCGCAGCGGGGATGATGACGGCGACCACCGCGAGGAGTGTTGTGCGACGGGGACCGATGACGAGCCACCGGACGGGTGTCACGGGTGGGCTGCGGTGAGGTCGATGGAGCGGCGACAGCCACACGGAGGCCTTGGTCTTTCATCACGTCGGCGCGGGGACAGCGATTGCGGGCGGGGATCGGTGAGACGCAGCGCGGAGCAGCAGTGGCCGACTGACCTGCAAGCTGAGGGCCTTCACAGACAGGGGTCTGTGATGACGGTGTTACTTTTCTTTTCATCCCATCTCTGTTGTGGGCAGAGTTGGGAGGGGGGAGAGGGATGATGATGACGAGGACAGCGAAAAAACAGCAGTGCAGACTCTTGAACTTTGGTCCGTGCAGCTAAGCGAACAGTTCGAGGTAAACTAGAATGAGCAGCATACAGAGAAGAAGTTTCCTTTGTTCGTACAGAGAAAAGATGGACTTTCTTCTCTCTGTTTAACAAATAGTGCGTCAAGTTTGTTTTCAGCATGAATTATAATAGGCCTCATGTTGGTATGTGTTTGTCGTATAATTAGATAAGTTGAGTCATATAGCCTAATTATGAGTCAATGAGGTATTTTCCTATAAGATATGAAGAGATATATGTGTTATTATTGTTAGACTCTGGCGTGGAATGTGTATCTACTTGGATCACCAGTGTGTGATGTTGGTCAGACGTAAATCCGAGAGTGGTTTAGCTGGCATTGTGTATTTAACATTGGACAGCAGAGTTTAGTTTGTAAATCATGTTGGTTATTACGTATCAAAAAGTGCTCTTGTAAAAGGGAGCTGAAAGCGGCATATGTATTGTTTAATGTCAGTTAACTGTACTAATCATTTTTCCATTATTCATATACGTATGGATGTTTGAAACCATGTTGGGGGAATTCTGTACTGTAATGCGGTTATTTTTTGGTTTCTTGAATGTATTGTCTAAGCTAAGGGTCAAGGGGGGTGTAAGATAATTATGGTTCCATATTTTTAGATGATCATCTGTGATGATCAAGGGGGGAATATGAAGAATATTGGATCTCATAATTATACAGTGTTGCAAGGCCTATGTCAATTGTGTAAATTTACATACAGTAGACCTCTTGGTGAGCAGCTGCTACAGAGGGGTGTCGGTCTCCTTAGGAGTAGCTAGGAGCCTAATTCCGTTGTATGTTAATTAGGGGTCTGTGTTGGCCTGAGTTGATCAAAGGACTTTGCTACTAATTATATGCACCATGTCGATCCCCTTGACCAAATGTGGAGTGTTTAAAAGGTGGCTGCAATGCAATGTTACAGCAAGCAATGTTGTTGCTGTATGCTGTACTCCGTTTGAATAAACACCTTGGAACTTCTCTTCGTCTGCTGCGTGCACATTTCTCCTCTGTATGGTATATTATATACATCAGGGGAAAAAAGGAATTCTCCTGAATGCTGCCTTCCGGTATTATGGCTGCACGGGACTGAAAGGAGTGGTTGCATTTATTTTACTGTAGTACAGTAAATGCTGCATCTGTGGTCTGGAGAGGGCAGTTGTTTTACAGACGGCGTAAAAGGGACAGGGGCTGACGCACCCTTGGTTGTCTGTGCGCGCACGTCCCTGCTGGCACACAGAAAGTGTGTTCTCAGTCTGATATGATGCAATTCCAAACCACACTTTACTCTGAAATCTAGGATCTGCGATTTAACCCATTCTGTACGGGAACCCCTTTTGGTGTTTTTAAGCATTATGTTGTACTTTAGCTATTGGAAAAATAGATCTACAAGCTCATAGCGTGGCACCGAGTGCCGCGCTACGAGCTTTATAGGTCTGCTATTTTTCAAAAATCGTGAAAATGTGGCGCAAATCTTTGAATATTAATATTCTTTCAGAGCTGAACGTTTTTAACTCAAATCTCTGCTTCTGGGGGGGTCCCTGGAACAACATATTGGGGGGTCGGCGGCCAATTACATCATATTTTTGGGGGTCCTTGACATGAAAATGTTTGAGAACGACTGACACAGAAACATGGTGAAGAAAACTGTCATGATTTAGAAGACATTTTTTTAAATTTCGGTCAGGTCTAAATGGGTAAAAAAACCCTTCATTTAAATCCACTCACTTCTCACCGAAAACTATAGGATCGAGTCGCATGGTCTCCATTTGGAAACATTATTGATGTGTGATTTTTTGTTTTGTTTTGTTGGTATATACGTTTAAAAATGTACAGTGGCTACACAACGTTATCTCTGGCAAGAGATGCATAAAAAATGGCATTTGAATGCCGAGAGCAAATCTTAGCATTTAATCCACTTCTCACCAAACAGCTGCGCCTCTGTTTGTTGTTCTCTCTGCACGTAAAGGTTGAACGCTTTATCGTCTGCCAGCCGTGCGCGTGCGTGTGTGTGTGTGTGTGTGTGCGTGCGTGCGTGCGTAATATTATATTTCATTCCTCCTGCAGTCTATAAAGGCCAGTATATCCATTATGAAATCAACGTACACTTCAGCATACATTGGCATCAAATGCGCCCCCCCCCACCTTCACTTAAAGGACAACTTTAGTTTTTTTCAACCAAGGTTCATGTTTTAGGTTGTTATTAGAGAAAGTAAAAGATGAGTGTTCTTTTTTTTCCATGTGCTGCTTTCTTTCGTTTTAGGGATTTTAGCTGTTTTGTACAGGGGGGCGGGGGCATTCGATCATGGTGCTAAATATGTGTTTTTTTACAAAATATTATGGAGATTTGTTTTTTTTATTATTTACTATAGCCCTAATAAACCCAGGAAATTACATCTGGCCACAAATAAATCACAGGATCTACTGAATGTGAAGGTGAATACTGGGGGGAAGCCACACTGTGTGTCATAGGCTCAATATGTCAGTTTGACACATTCAGTAGATCTCGTGATGTTTTGTGGCCAGATGAAATTTCCAGGGGTTTATTAGGACTATAGTAGTAAATAATTAAAAAATAAATCGCTATAAAATGTTGTAAAGAAATACATATTTAGTCCCATGCTCGAATGCCCCCACCCCCCTGTCAAAAACAGCTAAAATCCCTAAAACGAAAGAAAGCAGCAAATGAAAAAAAAAGAACACTCATCTTTTAGTTTCTCTAATAACAACCTAAAACATGAACCTTGGTTGAAAAAAACTAAAGTTGTCCTTTAATGCGGCCCACAGGTTAATATCGTAATACTGACGTCTTATTGATTTCAGCTGTTGCAATTCCAAAACATGCAAACATGACCCTGCTTTAATTACGTATTTCTATACATACTATAGCAGGGGTGGCCACATGCGGCCCCAACCTTCACTTAATGCGGCCCTCAGGTTAATATCAGAATACGGATTATAATATTGGTTTCAGCTGTTTACAATTCTACGACACGCAAACATGACCTGCTTTGATTACTTCAGTCTAAATTAGTATAGCTCTATGCTCAACACACGTATAATTAAAGGCATTTGAAATGACATAAAAATGTACATTTCCAGGATTCCAATTCGAATATAGTAAAAATAGCCGATCTACAAGCTCAAAATCGGCTATTTTTCGCTACGATAATAATATAGGCTATAATTGCAACGTGGCCCTCTGGAGTGGCCTCCTCCATTGTCAAAGTTGCCCATGACCCCTGCCCTAAAGTATGTACTTTATTGTTCGGGGTCTGTACTTGTTCCCCTCCTTTTTACACACCAAGTCTTGTCTGTGCGTGCATGCGCGTGCGTCTGTGTGTCTGTGAGTCACTCGACTGGGACCGTGGCGGCACATATATGTGTGCTTTTAAGTCCTCCACACACACACACATGTGAGTCAGCGCCGAGCGCATTCCCTGCCATCACCCACCGCTAACAAGATTGTCCCTCATTAAGCTCGTTAAGCGGTAATCTGTTGGAACACACCATGACCGCAGACAGACGTGCAACACAACACACGCCGAGACAGAGAGAGAGAGAGACTCCACACAACTGATCGAATAAATACTAGATCTACAGATACATGCCGAACCTCATCTGACTGATTGACATCACCTGGTAAGATGGAATGATAAATGGCTATATAGGATGGATGCAGTAATGGCTATACAGAGCCTCTCTGTCTGATAACTTCTTGTAACAAGAGTCTTGTATATAACCCCCAAAGATATAATTATGATGTACTTTATTGACAAGTTGAAATTCGTCTTGCGACCGAGTGGCCTTGTATAATATGCAACACATATACACATTTTACATAACACAAAACCGAAAAGAAAATATACAATTACATACATGGAAACATAATATACAGGTATAGGCAAGTGCAGCAATGTCCACACAGCTCAGTCTCTATAGCCCTGCATGCCCGCCTGGGCGCGAACCCCTTTCGGTGTTAGCATTATATGCTATGCTTTAGCTTAGCTATTGAAAAATAGCAGATCTACAAGCTCGTAGCGCGCCACCGAGTGGCGCACTACGAGCTTGTATAGGTCTGCTATTTTTTTGAAAAATCAAAGAACCGCTGACGTATAGAAACGTATAGCTTTTTCGGAAAACTGTCAGGATTGTATAGAAGACATTTTTAGAATCTGATCTCAGTAAAAAATGGGTTAAGCCTCGAAGTTGACTGATGGGACAAAAGACCTCTTCAGTCTGAGGTTATATTGTATGCCTGAACACCATTATCTCCTTCCTGAGCAACCTATACCAGTAATGCTCTCCATACAAAACAATTCCCCTCTCGAATAGTGTTAAAGGACCACTTCACCACTTTTCAACCTATCTTCATATAATAGGTCCTCACTAATAATCATGATAAAATGGCACGATTTTTTTCTACTCAGTCTGTGTCTCATAGGAAGGCTGTGGGCAGTTCAGAAACCGTCTTCCAGTGACATCATCATTAGGCAGATTATTTTTTTAACAAGATTGTTTTTACAAAAATGTTTAGATTTTCATTATCGTGAGAACGATGGCTTCCATTTTCACATTGCAACTTTTCAGGACTAGAAAGCCAGCAGTTTTTATTAGCGTGTATTTCCCATCGATGATGTCACTGGAAGACGGTTTCTGAACTGCCCACAGCCCTAATATGAGACACAGACAGAGTAGAAAAAAATTGCGCCATTTTTTTCATGATTATTAGCGAGGACTCATTATATGAAGATAGGTTGAAAAGTGGTGAAGTGGTCCTTTAAGATGTTGGCTTTCCCACATGGGCGACATAATATGGGTTACCAAAAGCCTATAATATCTCCCCTGGCTGGGGCACTTCTAGACCTGCAGCTGGCCGTCAAGATTCTGTATTCTACGCGGGAGACATGGGTTAGATACAGGGATGTCAAACTCAAATACACAATGGGCAAAAAAGAAAGAAAAATTGGTACAAGTCGAGGGGCCGGACTGTATGTTTCAACACATTTTTTGGGGGGGGGAGAGGGGTATAGCTGAAAGTTGACCATGACAAGTGATATATACTTTCACCGCTGATCAATAGTGAAGAGAAGACGCACATGCTTGCGCTTGCGGGCCCTCGATATACGTGACAATGCACTCGCAGTGCATTGTGGGACTTGTAGTATTATGGCGGTCCGTGCAATGTACACCAGAGGGGCCTGTTCTAATACTAATTAAATATCATCCCGCAGTTGAGTTTGACATATATGGGTTAGAATGTCAGGCTTTACATTTGTTTTTGACTTCACTCTCTGTTTTCTCTCTCCTTCTCTCTCTCTTCCCCCCCTTCTGTCTCCACTGTATCTTGTCGGTAATTAATGTCTTTTCTTCATGTGTGAAGCTTATAAAAACTTCATTATGAAACCTTGACTTGTCTCGTTCTGTCTGGCTGGGGGTGTCTGGCTGTTTTAACCCATTCTGAACGGGAACCCATTTTGGTGTTGGCATCACGCTATATGCTTTAGCTATTAAAAAACAGCAGATCTACAAGCTCGTAGCGCGCCACCGAGTGGCACGCTACGAGCTTGTATATAGGTCTGCTATTTTTGAAAAATCGATGAACGACTGACATTTTTATAGAATCTGATCTCAGGTCAGAATGGGTTATAATCAGACCAGTATGTGTGTCCAGTGGAAACCTCGTATATGAATCTGATCTCAGGTCAGAATGGGTTAATGTCCTTGTCCTTGGCAGCGCATGCAGCCCACCGGACCGGAACGGAGCGGAGCGGACCGCACAGTGAGCTATAGTCTGCATGTGTTTTGATCATCATCATCATCATCATCATGGACTCCGTGTACGTGAAGAGAACTTTGAGGGCTCCCATCCTGCGCAAGCTGGGCCGCTGTGTGGCCGGAGCGAAGGAGAGAGGACAGCTGCTGGTCAGACGGACTAGGGCCAGGAGGAGTCGAGGAGGAGGAGGAGGAGGTGAAAGGCGAGGAGCCAGCAGACGTGACCGTCCAGCTCGGAGGAGGCCGTCTAACCGCCGCAAAGAACCTGTAGTCACGTCATGTTCCTTTTCCTACCGGGCGTCCTATTCCCGTCAGGCTGACCTGCAGGGGAAGGAGAGGCAAGTGGACGTGAATAGATAACGCTCTTATGAACAACAATTCATTGATTCACTATCATTCACAAGGAACACTTTTTTCAACCTATCTTCATATAATTTCGTCCGTCCTCACTGATGTTCATGATGAGATGCCACCATTTATTTTCCTCATCTTCAACCGCTTATCCGTGGTCGGGTCACGGGGGCAACATAGGGAGATTTCTTTTCCTACTCGGTCTGTGTCTCATATATAGTTCAGAAACCCGTCCGCCTGGTGACGACGACGTCATCGACGGGGGGGAATCCAAACCTAATGGAAACAAACGGCAGGCTTTCTATTCCCTGAAAAGTCGCAGTGTGAAAATCGGAAGGCATCGTTCTCATGATAATATACATCTAAATATGTAAATTATATGAAAAAATCTGCCTAACAATGCTGTCACTGGTGGTGGATGGGTTTCTGAACTGCCCCAGAGCCCTCCTATGATGAGACATTATACAGACTGAGTAGAAAGAAATGGTGGTATTGCATCATGAACATTATAGTGAGGTGTACAAATACGTCAAGATTATATGAATGAGAATTATATTATGAAGAAGAGTACTATGTGACATCTCTCCGTCACTGACTCAGTCTGATCGTCTATGAGCTTGTAGATCTGCTATTTCTTTTTAAACTGTCAGGATTTAAGACATTTTTTTTTTAAATCTGATCTCGGGTCAAAATGCATTAAAGAACCGCACCATTCGTATGTGCGTTATAGAATCTGATCTCGGGTCAGAATGGGTTAAATGGGAAGGAGATAAAAAAAACCAATCAAATTCACTATACCTCTTCTTTGCCCAAATGGATCAGTGTGTGTGTGCGTCGTCATCACGCCATAATTATGAACTATAACTGTGACGCGTTGTTGTTGTTGTTGTTGTGATAGCAGGACGTCGGGAGGAGAAGAAGGAGACGCGACCACGAGAAGGAACGCAGAGCGAGCCACCATGAGAGGTCACTTCAGGAGCAAATACCGGCTGGGCAAGGTGTGACACAACCTCTTCCTCCTCCTCTTCTTCCTCCTCCTATTCCTCCTCCTCTCATCTGCGTATAGTATCTGATGCTTGCATACTCCTCCTTATACTATACCGGTCACTGATCTAGAATCAGATCATATTCTGCTGCACTATATAAACCACTCTGGGTATAGTAAAACACTGCATGTGCTAAATGTGACCCGTGTCAGCGATTGTGTAATGCCCCTTTTTGTCTGACTGAGAGGGGGGGGTGGCTCGCCCAACGCCTCTCGGCCGTTCTAAAATACACGGTGACCTCACACCTTCTCGTGGCTTATTGCTTTAATATAGCCCATTTTTGGACTGAGGGCCAATTCTAGAAATGCCTTGAAAATCCTGACCTATACGTTTTCTGAAAAACTATTTATATACCAGCATCAAATGTTTTATTTTATTTCTTTGAATACTGTACATGTACTGTACAGAACCCCAAGAGAGGTTCCCTTCCAGAAGGGTTATAACACCAAAAGGGGTTCCTGCCCAGAATGGGATATATTATAGTAATATAGTTATTTATTTTATTTACTTAAAGGACCACTTCACCACTTTTCAACTTTTCAATCTTCATATAATAGGTCGTCACTAATAATCATGATAAAATGGCACCATTCTTTTCTACTCAGTCGGTGTCTCAAGGAGGGCTGTGGGCAGTTCAAAAACCCGTCCACCAGTGACATCATCGTTAGGCAGATTTATTTTTAACAATATTTATTCTTATTTTTATTAGCGTGAGATTAACGATGGCTTCCATTTTCGCATTGCAACTTTTCAGGACTAGAAATCCTGCAGTTTATATTAGCTTGGATCCCCCATCGATGATGTCACTGGTGGGCGTTTGTCTGAACTGCCCACAGCCCTGCTATGAGACACAGACTGAGTAGAAAAAACATTGTGCCATTTTATCACGATCATGATATCATTAGTGAGGACCTAGATAAGTTGAAAAGCGGTGAAGTGGTCCTTTAATTATTTAATTCTCCCCACCTGTCTTTCTCTCTCTTTCTCTCTCTCTCTCTCTCTCTCTCTCTCTCTCTCTCTCTCTCTCTCTCTCTGTCACTCTCTCTCTCTCTCCGTCCCTCCGTCCCTCTCAGAACCGGAAGGACGCGAAACACGTGCGTTCGGCGGGGGGGAAGTCGAAGGTGTCCCTCCCCGCGGAGCTGTCCAAACTGGTGCGTCCCAAATCCCAGCCTAAGGACGACCAGGCCTCCTTCAGCCTGCTGAGTGCCTTCCAGAACCTCGGCTTTAATGGCGCGGCGGGCCCGGCCAAAAAGACACCCACCGCCCCGTCCCCCACCACCACCCACGTCCCCGTGGGCCCCTGTAAAGTCATGTGACACAAACACTATAGCACTCACTCCGTTTCTCCATAGACATTTTAAGCCAAAATTCCAATACCCCAAAATCCCCGGCCACTCGCTCGCTCTCACAAGCTCACTCCAGCATGGTGGTGTTACAGTGACATTGGTGACCTGCTGAAATGTGTGACAATCGTGTATGTAGACAATCACATAATAATGTCAGTGGCCGAATGTAAATCATTTGCGGTTTTGTTCATTAGCAGATCGGTATTCAGTAATTCATGTAATCTCTATGTAAGTTGTATGAAGTCCACAAGACGGTACCATCGTTTTGCCATGCTGACTGAGTGTGAGTGAGCGGAGTGGCCGAGATTTTGGGGTATTGGAATTTGGCTTTAGAATGGTATAGACGCCTCCTTCGGGCTCTGGGGGCGTCTGTATCTCACAGGGAGGGCAAGCTTCCTCGTCGTATAGGTCTACCGAAGGCCTGCACAGAGGCTGAAACGTTGGGTTTTTTTTGTGTTTTTTTTGTCTTGGTATAAATAACGTTTTTTGGGGCGCTTTCAAAGCGGCGTGCAGACTTTTTCTTTTCTTTTGCAAGCTTCCGCGTGTGTGACAACAGAGCAGACATTCCGGTATAGGCCATTCAGAGGCGGAGAGGACATGCACAAATGCGTTAACTTAAAAGGCTCGGCTGCTTCCACACTTCCGGTGCATTCTGCCCTCCCGTGTTCCACACTTCCGGCGCATTCTGCCCTCCCGTGTTCCACACTTCCGGCGCATTCTGCCCCCCCGTGTTCCACACTTCCGGTGCATTCTGCCCTCCCGTGTTCCACACTTCCGGTGCATTCTGCCCCCCCGTGTTCCACACTTCCGGCGCATTCTGCCCTCCCGTGTTCCACACTTCCGGCGCATTCTGCCCTCCCGTGTTCCACACTTCCGGTGCATTCTGCCCTCCCGTGTTCCACACTTCCGGCGCATTCTGCCCTCCCCATGTTCCACACTTCCGGCGCATTCTGCCCTCCCGTGTTCCACACTTCCGGTGCATTCTGCTCTCCCGTGCGATCCAGGTCGCTCCAACGAACCGCAGCGGCCAATGAGGAGTCTCTCTGGTTTTTAGATCTATATGTATATAGCGTTCTCCATCCATGTACTGTAATTCCTCTCAGGTCGTGAGCAGCAGCACAAGAGCTAAAACTACAAAGCAAACAGCTATACTTTTGCAGTTTATGAAATGACAACGGATGCTTGAGTCATGACGTACACACACGCACGCACGCACGCGCGCACACACACACATACATACACACACACACACACACACACACACGATTGTTTCGTTTACTTGTCGTACAACGACGTCGACGTATAGGGGCTGTCAAGGACTCATGACTCAGTTTTTAGTTTATCACTCTGAGAATCAACTGTCCTATTATTAAAGATTAAAGCGTATATCTTATCTACTGTATTTGTGCAATGGAGGGACAACACTCTCTGTAGCTGTATACTGTATAGACTTCTCTCTGTAGTGTTAGTCCTGTACATGCTGCGTTGCCATTATTAGTGTTGTTTATTCTGATGATGTCAGACTGACTGACGACATTTTATAGTATAATAAAACACTTGTTTGACCACGCATGTCAGGCACAGGCACAGAAAGACTTCAGTGCATTGTGCCTACACATGTTGTAGGCACAATGCAAGGAATGAATGCATTCGCCATGTATCCGAAGGAAGTCTGATCCAATCACTTTTAGATTTACTCCAGTTTAATCCTGAGTTTAAGTTCTGTTGTGTTCAAGATCTGATTTTAGGCATGTTTAAGCCTCCAGGAAAATCCGTGTTGAGGTTCACTGTTTTTCATTAAAACGTCTTTGTCCTACTGTCCAGTTGGGATTGTGTTGAAAGTCCAGCGCCTTTTAGGGCTTCAATGCCGTGAGCCATGAAATGTTGAACCAACCTTGTGGTTGTCTTTTTTGCATTGTTAATATTGTATCTGTGTTGTCCCAGCCTTGTAGCTATTGTTTTACCCGTTTCTCCGACATAATTGTAAACCACATTTTTCACATGTGATTAAATAAATGCAGTTGCTGGTTCTGGCTGTTATATGTTGTTTAATCTCCAACACGCGTTTTGTAGTTCTATTTTTGACTAATTGTTTGGGTTTGAAGTATTCTGGTCCCTGGCGTGCCGGTGTGTTGATTTATTTTAGCTTGCTGTGTACTAGATAGTCTTTAAGATTTTTGTTTTTTCTGTAGGCCGATGTAATTTTATAATCTTTTAGAAGATCATCCGTTCGGTTCTCAAAATTCCTTTTTATTCTGTTGTTGGCTAGTCTGCTCTGTGTGGAATAACTGGTTATCAGGGCTAATTTGGGGCCTGGATCCTGCACTCTTACTTCTAAAAAGGTATTGTGAGCTTTCCGGAGGAATGTCCTCGTGTATCCTCTTAGTCTGAGGGCATTAAATAGCGTTTTACAAGCTATTTTGAAATCACTTCTTTGCGTGCAAATCCTATGGAATCTTAGTAGTTGTGATTTGACTATTCCTGTGTAGGAATGTGCCGGGTGGAATGACGTTTTGTGTAGTAAGGCGTGCGTGTCTGTTTCTTTAAAGAAAACGTTTAAATCTAGTTTCCCGTTTGTGTTAGAGTTTGGGCCCTTGAAGATTGTTACATCAAGAAAGTCAATCCTTTCTGTGTGTGTCACATCTTTTATCGTTATGGATCTATGATGGCTATTTAACACATCAATGAATTCCTGGAATTCTTCTTTGCTATGTTCCCATATCCCAAATATATCATCCAGGAACCTATAATAATGTGTTGGTTTTAGTCTGCATTTTTCTAGCGCTGTCTGTTCCCATATGCTCATGTAAATGTTCGCATAAGATGGTGCAAATTTCCCATTTGATTTGTAAATAGAACTTGTTGTTAAAGGAAAAATCATTCTGGGTTAGATTTAAGTCTAGTAATTGGAGTAATTCCTCCTCTATGGTCGATTTGTGTCTGGGTATTTAGTACTAAACACTTCTTTTACTGCTTGTAGTGCTGCTTCTGTCTCAATGTTTGTGTAGAGGCCTCCTTTCTTACTGTAATAGCTTTAACTGGGGTTTCTTATTGACAGTATTCAATATACTCTGCTGTCTGATAAGTCTCACTGCCACAGTCAGACACATGTACAATTGGTCCCCCGGGTGGAATTTCATATGGTATTGTCCAAAGTGGAACACCTATAACGCTCCAGCGGTTTGACCAGATTAGCTGCACACAGTCGCACACGATACACACGCTCGGGGCCAAATCCTGCTACATTTCAGTTGTCACGGGGAGCCTTGGTGTGTGTGTGTGTGTGTGTGTGTGTGTGTGTGGCGTGCGTGCGTGGGAGAAGGTGCTATTTGTACTTTAGGTGTTCATGAATTATTATCCATTCCTGCTATATTTGATTCCTTGTAGTACAATTTGTGGCTTCAAAGTAAGTCTGCGCCTGAGCAGGCGTGTGCATGTGTGTGTGTGTGTGTGTGTTTGCGTTTGCGTTTGTGTGCGTTTCTGTGTGCGTGCGTGCGTTGGACAGTGTTGGTTGTCTTTTTCTTGAACTCTTGCCCTCCGTCCATAACTCAACCACTATCAGCATCATGTTGGATGCCTGGAGGACGAAGAGAGAGAGAGAGAGAGAGAGAGAGAGAGAGGGGCCGACTGAGGCAGTAGGAACCTGCAGAGTGGAGAGGACAGAGACACTAGTCCGTCTCGTCCCGTCTGTCTGTCTGTCTGTCTGTGTGTTTCATTCATTCGGAGGCGCCATGTGGAGCCGGTCCCGTGTGTGTTCTCTGCCGCGGGGGACAGGAGGAGGAGGAGGTAGGAGGACGGCGTCTTTTACACGGAGGCTCATGTGCGGCGGCGGTGGTGGTGGTGGTGGTGGTGGTGGCGGCGGCGTGGCAGAGACGCCGGTGGTCGTCGGCGCGACGAGAGACGACCGCCAGAGGATAATCACGGGGGAGAAGAAGAAGGAGTCCGAGGAGGAGGAGGAGGGGAAGACGACGAAGAGGAAGCAGGGCAGAGGAGGAGGTGATGATGATGCAAGGGCAGTGGTTGATTTTGACAGCAAATCTTTAGTTGTATATATAGACTTTGTATAGTTCATATAGTCTTTTTGAATAGTTTTCATTTAGGTTTAGGTCACATTTTATTTTAGTCACCTGGAATGTTTTTTTTAAGTGTTAGGGTCTAGTTTTATTTGCGTGCTAAATATCGTAAGACTAAATCAACTTCAGATTTAGTCGACTAAAATGTATTTCGGTGGGGCCTTGATGCAGTCGTATAATGGCTGATTTTACACTAGCTGAAAATAGCAGATGGACAACCACTTTAGTCCCTTCCTAACATTTTAGTCTAGTTTTTTAGTTTTTGATTTGTTCACAACATTGTCAATATATTATTTATATCTTATAGTTTTAGTCATCATAGCTTATTTTTCATTTAAATGGTAAATGGTGCATTTATATAGCGCCTTTATCCAAGGTGCTTTACATAGATTACATTCACCCATTCACACACCTTTACATAGATTGTGCATTACATTCACCCATTCACACCTTTACATAGATTGTGCATTACATTCGCCCATTCACACACCTTTACATATAGATTGTGCATTACATTCACCCATTCACACACCTTTACATTGTGCATTACATTCACCCATTCACACACCTTTACATTGTGCATTACATTCACCCATTCACACACCTTTACATAGATTGTGCATTACCTTCACCCATTCACACACCTTTACATAGATTGTGCATTACATTCACCCATACACACACCTTTACATAGATTGTGCATTACATTCACCCATTCACACACACATTCACACACCGATGGCGGCCGGAAACCATGCAAGGCACCAACCAGCACATCAGGATCAATGAGGCGTTCAGTGTCTTGCTCAAGGGCACTTCGACACTAACTCTGCAGGGCGAGCCCGGGTTCGAACTGGCAACCTTGCGGTTACCATCCAGCCACCATTTTTTTTGTCATAAATATATAGTATTAATTAGACCATGGGTTTTCAACAGGTGGTCCGTGGACCACTGGTGGTCCGTGGCGGTATTGCATGTGGTCCCTGACCATGTATGGATTTAGTAATGTAGGATTTGTTGATTTGTTTTAAATGTTCTGTCCACTAGTTGAGAAACCGTGAACTGAATGACCTGGTGACCTTATGATGACTGTCCATCCATGTAGTCATTTACTGACAAGTTAGAGTTCAAGAAATTCAACAGAAAAAGGGAGTTAGAATCTCAAGAAAGGGGGAAGTGCACCGGATTGTCTGGTTGAGTCATTATTATTATTAGGACATTTTACCAGTAGTAGTCAATGGGATATGTATACACATGGAAAGTGTTAAAGGACCACTTCACCACTTTTCAACCTATCTCCATATAGTATAGGTCCTCACAAATAATCATGAAAAAATTGCGCACATTTTCTTCTACTCGGTCTGTGTCTCATAGGAAGGGCTGTGGGCAGTTCAGAAACCGTCTTCCAGTGACATCATCGATGGGGAATACAAGCTAATAGAAACTGCAGGCTTTCTAGTCCTGAAAAGTTGCAACGCGAAAATGGAAGCCATCGTTCTCACGATAAAATCTAAACATTTTTGTAAAAAAAAAATCTTGTTTTAAAAAAATCTGCCTAATGATGATGTCACTGGAAGACGGTTTCTAAACTGCCCACAGCCCTCCTATGAGACACGGACTGAGTAGAAAAAAATCGTGCCATTTTATCATCATTATTAGTGAGGACCTATTATATGAAGATAGGTTGAAAAGTGGTGAAGTGGTCCTTTAACTTACAAAAGCACTAATCTTATAGCCCATATCCCCACCCAACCCAATAGTGGTCCCCAGGGTTGATTATATAAGTCAGGGTGGTGGTCCCGCTGGTTCACAGTCAGTCGAAATATTAACCCATTCTGAACGGGAACCCATTTTGATGTTGGCATCACGATATGCTTTAGCTATTGAAAAATAGCAGATCTACAAGCTCATAGCGCGCCACCGAGTGGCACGCTACGAGCTTGTATAGGTCTGCTATTTTTTGAAAAATCAAACAACGACTGACATTTTTTTTTAGAATCTGATCTCAGGTCAGAACGCGTTATAATCAAGACCAGTGTGTGTCCCAGTTGGAAACCTCGTATGAATCTGATCTCGGGTCAGAAGAATGGGTCAACGTGTCAGACGAGGAAAATCCCACATGCACTCATGTCTGTCTGTGTCTGTGTGCATGCATGCTGCAGGGGGGGGAGGCGGCGTGCGGAGGTTCGAGGACATCCCCCACACGGGGAGGAGCGGCTGGGTCAACCTGCTGAGGTTCTGGAGAGAGGGACGCTTCCGCACGCTCCACAAGCACATGGAGAGGACCTTCAACACACTGGGGCCCATTTACAGGTACACTGGGTAGAATATGATACACTTCAACATGCTGGGGCCCATTTACAGGTACACTGGGTAGATTATGATACACTTCAACATGCTGGGGCCCATTTACAGGT
Source organism: Protomyctophum bolini (assembly GCF_963924005.1). Taxonomy (NCBI): domain Eukaryota; kingdom Metazoa; phylum Chordata; class Actinopteri; order Myctophiformes; family Myctophidae; genus Protomyctophum; species Protomyctophum bolini. The sequence goes on along the minus strand of NC_137868.1, from coordinate 44,674,842 downwards.
ACACTGGGTAGATTATGATACACTTCAACATGCTGGGGCCCATTTACAGGTACACTGGGTAGATTATGATACACTTCAACACGCTGGGGCCCATTTACAGGTACGATATACAGGCGTGCTGTGATCTTTTTATTAAAAAAAAAAAAATATCCCATGATTTTGTAACCCAGTTTTTCTTTTCACCCAGTGCCAATTATCTAAGTAATCCTGGGCGCTATACACTTCCTCTGCCAACCTGGGGGGGGGAATTAAAAGATTTCAGTGCACTGTGCCTACACATGTCGCGACCGCAGGTCGCGACATGTGTAGGCACAATGCAAGGAATAAATGCATTCGCCATGTATCCGAAGGAAGTCTGATCCAATCACTTTTAGATTTCTCCAGTTTAATCCTGAGTTTAAGTTTTTTAGTGTTCAAGATCTAATTTTAGGCATGTTTAAGCCTCGAGGAAAATCCGTGTTGAGGTTCTTAATCCACTGTTTTTCATTAAAACGTCTTTGTCCTACTGTCCAGTTAGGATTGTGTTGAAGTCCAGCGCATTTTAGAGCTCCAATGCCGTGCGCCATAAAATGTTGCACCAATCTTGTGGTTGTCTTTTTGGCATTGTTAATATTGTATCTGTGTCGTCCCAGCCTAGTACCTATTGTTTTACCTGTCTCTCCGACATATTGTAAACCACATTTTTCACATGTGATTAAATAAATGCAGTTGCTGGTTCTGGCTGTTATTTGTTGTTTAATCTCCAAGACGCGTTTTGTGGTTCTATTTTTTACTAATTGTTTGGGTTTGAAGTATTCTGGTCCCTGGCGTGCTGGTGTGTTGATTTCTTTTAGCTTGCTGTGTACTAGATAATCTTTAAGGTTTTTATTTTTTCTGTAGGCCGATATAATTTTATAATCTTTTAGAAGATCGTCTGTTCGGTTCTCAAAATTCCTTTTTATTCTGTTGTTGGCTAGTGTGCTCTGTGTTGAATAACTGGTTATCAGGGCCAATTTGGGGCCTGTATCTCGCACTTTTATTTCTAAGAAGGTTTTTTGGGCTTTCCGGAGGAAGGTCCTAGTGTATCCTCTTAGTCTGAGGGCATTAAATAGAGTTTTACAAGCTATTTTGAAATCACTTCTTTGCGTGCAAATCCTATGGAATCTTAGTAGTTGTGATTTGACTATTCCTGTGTAGGAGTGTGTCGGGTGGAATGACGTTTTGTGTAATAGGGCGTGAGTGTCTGTTTCTTTAAAGAATACTTTTAAGTCTAGTTTCCCATTTGTGTTAAAGTTTGGGCCCTTGAAGATTGTTACATCAAGAAAGTCAATCCTTTCTGTGTGTGTCACATATTTTATCGTTATGGATCTATGATGGCTATTTAAAACATCAATAAATTCCTGGAATTCTTCTTGGCTATGTTCCCATATTCCAAATATATCATCTAGAAATCTATAGTAATGTGTCGGTTTAAGTCTGCATTTTTCTAGTGCGGTCTGTTCCCATATGCTCATGTAAATGTTTGCATAAGATGGTGCAAATCTCTTTCCCATGGCCGTGCCTTTGATTTGTAAATAGAATTTGTTGTTAAAGGAAAAATCATTCTGGGTTAGATTTAAGTCTAGTAATTGGAGTATTTCCTCCTCTGGTCGACTTGTGTCTGGGTATTTACTAAAGACTTCCCTGACTGCTTGGAGTCCTGATTCTGTTTCAATGTTTGTGTAGAGGCTGTCTATATCTATTGAAAATAGAAGGGCCTCCTTTCCTACTTTAATAGCTTTAATTTTGTCCACAAAATCGTAAGTGTCTTTTATAAAACTGGGGTGTTTTATCGACAGTGGGTTCAGGAAATATTCAATAAACTCTGCTGTCTGATACGTCTCGCTGCCACAGTCCGACACAATTGGTCTCCCGGGTGGAATTTCATATGGTATTGTCCATGAATCCGGGCTTTTGTGTATTTTTGGGGGGGGGGCAGCGGACTGACCTCATGCCTCCTTCTATGCATGAGGAGTCCAAGCTGCTTCTTTTCACCTGACAACCTGACAACATTTTACAAATGTGACTATAAATGTGACTGAGGGACTGCCATTGGATTCTTTAGAATTTTCAGGGAATCAGGGAAACATATAGCTTCAAATTGACATATTGGTTGTTCAGTTTGACCCACCAGTTTTGGAGATGTGGCTTGTATAGAGTATAATGTCTTGCGGAAAACATCGAGTTGAGAAAACGTGCTTGAAAGGTTCACTTCCGTGGTCTGCAACGTTACACCTATGGCTACATGTTTAAGCATTTATTTCATATTTACATGTCGATGTCAGCTCTGACACTTATTTCAGACATGCTCCAGTTCTAGTATGTGAAGAGTCTGCCTGTGCTATTAAAGGGACACTTCACCCTTTTTGCAAAACAATATATGTTAATGACGTTTAGGAGCTTTAGAACACTTTCCTGGGGGTCTTTATGGCCCTCATTTATCAACCGTGCGTACGCCAAAATATGGGTGCACGCCGAAATTACCGACATTTTTGACATTTACCATTTCCGCCAAAGCTTGAAATTGAACGTGACAACGTTCAATTTCCACGTTTGCTCCTCAGCTGGCGTACGCATGTTTTTCTGTCGCAGAACGGCGGAGCAGCATTGTTTGACCAGCTGAGAGGCTGCCAAAGGCATCGAAACATATGTATTCACTCCTAAAATGTTAATATAAAACTGTATGTATATGGGCTACATGTAAAAAAGAAAAAGAAAAAGGAATGGACCTACAAGATGTGTCTTTGTGTCATATTAAATTTATAGGAGCTTTCCAACTTTACAATTAAAATCGCACTTGATTTAAGCCATTTAAACAGTGTTTTGCATGAGCGCATACATGCGAGGATTTGGGCTGTCTGTGCTGGAATATTTCCATGACGTTGGAAAGTATAGCCTATAGTGCAGTGCTGCCTGCAGCTGCGGAGAGTCCCAACATGCATGGGTAGCCTATATACTGTAGCCTAATATACAGTAGGCCGATGTCTTTCTGGAGTTACATGTGCAATCTCCTCCTCGTTTAATAAACCCGACGCGTCGCTCGAATGCCAAATGTACCGCCAGCGCAAGTGGGAACCGCATCGGAGATGTAGGCTACCCAGCCAGCCCACCACCACCACTCCTCCAGTGCCAGCCACATGGGCTACGGTTTTAGCTGCACATTCATATATTGACAGTTGAGTTGAGTTGACAGCCTATCCACTGCAGCGACTAGCGACTGTGAGGCAATCTAAATAGACTGTCGAACGTGCATGGTCAGTTGATCACGGTGTCACGGACAGACAGACAGACAGGCAGACAGGACAGGATCAGGATCGAGGAGCAGCACCTATGCAAAACAGCAGCGTGTGTGTGTGTGTGTGTGTGTCAGTGTGTGTGTGTGCGCGCGCGCGCGCGCCTATTTGTTATTTAATTCATGGTTCACAGGTTCAGGTTTTCGTTCACTAATAGATCTTGTTGTATATTAAATTAAAAATACTTTAATAATTTAATATAACTGTACAACTAACAACACACAGTGACAGTTGCTTGCAAATTGCGATATGTGCGTCAGCGTGCGGGCGGGGGGGGGGTGAGGCGGGCAGCAAGGGGGAAGCGAAGCGAGAGGAGAAACAGACCTACAGCTTTATTTAATTCATGCAGGTTTATTTATTTAAGATACAACAAGTTGCAAGTTGCGTGTGCGTCTGTTTGTGTGTGTGTGTGTGTGTGTGTGTGTGTGTGTGTGTGTGTGTGTGTGTGTGTGTGTCGAGAGGGGGGTGTGGGCAGCAAGGCACGGGAGAAACTTATTTTTTCCTGTAACCCTGGTTACCAAACTTACCAGCCGTCGTATTGTGATTGTTCATGTCGCAAAAACGAGGGCGAGGCTTGATTTCATAGGGCGTGCCAGATAGATTTCAGCCGTCACATTTATTAACGTCAGGACGAAATTAAGGAAGGATCAGCTGTTTGCGATCACTTTATAAATGCCGTGGCGACGTGGGTGTACTACGAAACCTGCACTCGAATCCGTGGCAGATTTTACACTCGATTGATAAATGAGGGCCTATGTGTGTAATATGTGGTTTTAGATATTTTAGATTGTAGCAGTGAGCCCAGTGTCTCTGATGTCATGGACACTGGGGTCACTTCCTTCCTGGACTACATTTTGTCTCAGTAAGACAGCTTAATTATGGGAATTGTAGTCCAGGAAGGTAGTGAGACCAGTGTCCATGACATCAGAGACACTATAGGCTCACTGCTACAATCTAAAATATCTAAAACCACATATTACACACATAAAGACCCCCAGGGAAGTGTTCTAAAGCTTCTAAACGTCATTAACATATATTTTTTTTGCAAAAAGGGTGAAGTGTCCCTTTAAACTCATTTTGGAAAATAGAATAAAAAAATACGTTTTTCTCCTCTGGTGAAAAGCTGGAATTTGCGCGATGGTCTCTCTCAAGTCAAATCTGGTCACAAATGTCTTCTAAAAATCATGTGTGTGTGCGTGTGTGTGTATGTGTGTGCGTGCGCAGGGAGTACGTGGGCACTCAGAGCAGTCTGAACATCATGCTGCCGGCCGACATCAGCGAGCTCTTCCGCGCCGAGGGCTTCCACCCCCGGAGGATGACCCTCCAGCCGTGGGCCACGCACCGGGAGACGCGGCAACACAGCAAGGGGGTCTTCCTCAAGTCAGTTCTGCTTTTCAGATACTACACAACACAGCCAAGGGGTTCTTCCTCAAGTCAGTTCTGCCTTTCAGATACTATACAACACAGCCAAGGGGGTTCTTCCTCAAGTCAGTTCTGCTTTCAGATACTACACAACACAGCCAAGGGGTTCTTCCTCAAGTCAGTTCTGCTTTTCAGATACTACACAACACAGCCAAGGGGTTCTTCCTCAAGTCAGTTCTGCTTTTCAGATACTATACAACACAGCCAAGGGGGTCTTCCTCAAGTCAGTTCTGCTTTTCAGATACTATACAACACAGCAAGGGGGTCTTCCTCAAGTCAGTTCTGCCTTTCAGATACTATACAACACAGCCAAGGGGGTCTTCCTCAAGTCAGTTCTGCTTTTCAGATACTACAACACAGCAAGGGGGTCTTCCTCAAGTCAGTTCTGCCTTTCAGATACTATACAACACAGCCAAGGGGGTCTTCCTCAAGTCAGTTCTGCTTTTCAGATACTACAACACAGCAAGGGGGTCTTCCTCAAGTCAGTTCTGCTTTTCAGATACTATACAACACAGCTGTGTGGAAAGTGACTAAGTACTTTTACTTAAGTACTGTATACTTACTTAATTTGCCCTTACTTGAGTACGGTATTTACAATTTCCAATGCTTTTACTTCTACTCCACTATATACAACTTACTTATTTACTTTTACTCCACTACAATTATTTGAAAACTTTAGTTACTATAGTTATACTTTGGAGATTTTAATTTTGATTAGAGAGCATTATACAGTAACCACTGCATCCCTATATACATTTCGGCCCATTTGAAAATGTCCGATCTACAAGCTCACAATGCGTCGCGACGCGACACATTGTGAGCTTGTAGATCTGCTACTTTCAATAGATTTTGTGCACATGTTGAACTTGTGAAGTGGGACATTCTGCAATACTTTTACTTTTAGTATACTTTAAGTACATTTTCAATTCCGTACTTTTACTTGCAACGGAGTATAGTTATAAATTACAGTATTGGTACTTTAACAATTGAGTACTTTTTTCCACCACTGGATATCAATGATAAGAAGAAAGATACACGTATCTGCTCGGTACATGAGTTTTACTTTTAAAGGTAGAGTCAGTGATTTCACTTCATTCAAATATCACTTATTTTTTTGTTTTGTTGTGATAATCCTCTCTACTATAGAGTGTGCTGACCATATAAGGAGTTCCTCCCTGTCCCCAGTTAACCCCTGGGGGGGTCAAAAAACCTTAGGTTTCGTTTTTGGCTCTCTATCCTGATTGGATGAAAGCTTGTGTCCCTTAAGGCAAAAACGAAACCTAAGGGTTTTTGACTGAAATCACTGACACCCCCTTTTAATAAGGCAAAGTTTCGATAATTCGATCCCTCCGGAACCCTATACCGGCTTTATTTCTAGGTGTGCGAAAGCTTTTTTCTACAATATATTTATAGGATAAAAATCTCCCCTCTCTCCTCTCCCCTCGCCCCTCCCCTCTCCTCTCTCCTCTCTCCTCCAATAGGAACGGAGAGGAGTGGCGCTCGGACCGCATCCAGCTCAACCGGGAGGTGATGGTGTCGTCGGCGGTCCGGCGGTTCGTCCCCCTGCTGGACGAGGTGTGCCAGGACCTCTGCGCCCTGCTGCGCGCCAGGGTGAGGCAGGAGGGGGGGCGGGGCGGCGCGCTCACCTTTGACCCCAGCCCCGACCTGTTCCGCTTCGCACTGGAGGGTGTGTGTGTGTGTGTGTGTGTGTGTGTAATTGTTACCATCGTAGCTCCATGCACCAGTGTTGTTTTTCGGCAGCAAATAGTTTTAGTCACATTTTAGTCACCTGGAATGTTTTAGTGTCAGTCTAGTCGACTAAATATCATGAGATTTTAGTCTACTAAATCTACAGTTGATTTATAGTCGAGCAAAATGTGTTTTGGCGGGCCTCGATGACTTTGTCTTTGTCTTTTTTTTTCACTTGCTGAAAATAGCCGATCTACAAGCCCACAATGCGTATAGCGCGACGTATTGCTGAGCTTGTAGATCATCTATTTTCAGCATGCAACCAAGTGTAAAACGACTTATACTGGATCTCGTCCACTGCTAGTCCTGTCTGTCTGTCTGTCACTCATATCTCTATCAACGTCTGTCTGTCTGTCTGTCTGTCACTCAATTATCTATCAACGTCTGTCTGTCTGTCTGTCACTCAATTCTCTATCAACGTCTGTCTGTCTGTCTGTCTGTCACTCAATTCTCTATCAACGTCTGTCTGTCTGTCTGTCTGTCTGTCTGTCTGTCTGTCTGTCTGTCTGTCACTCAATTCTCTATCAACGTCTGTCTGTCTGTCTGTCACTCAATTCTCTATCAACGTCTGTCTGTCTGTCTGTCACTCAATTCTCTATCAACGTCCCTCTGTCTGTCTGTCTGTCTGTCTGTCTGTCTGTCTGTCTGTCTGTCTGTCTGTCTGTCTGTCTGTCTGTCTGTCTGTCTGTCTGTCCGTCCGTCCGTCTGTCTGTCTGTCCGTCCGTCCGTCCGGTTATTTCAGCTGTTTCTATAAATATCCGATCTGCACCTTTCATCTCTTCAAGCGTTGATGCCGCGCCAGACTAATGCACATCTGTTGGCGTGTGTGTGTGTGTGTGTGTGTGTGCATGCGCCGTGCAGCCAGCTGCCACGTGCTGTACGGAGAGCGCATGGGTCTGCTCTCCTCCTCTCCCTCCCAGGAGTCCATGCGCTTCATCTGGGCTCTGGAGCGCATGCTCTCCACCACGCCCCCGCTGCTCTACCTGCCCGCGCGCCTGCTGCACCTGCTGCGCGCCCCCCTGTGGACGCAGCACGCCAGCGCATGGGACCACATCTTCGCCCACGGTCAGTGCTCATGGGAAAAAAAGCCATTTATAGACTGACCTGAGATCAGTTCCTATAAAAATGTCTTCTATACACATCCTGACAGTTTTCTGGAAAAGCTATTATGTTTCTATGTCAGTCGTTCTTCGATAGCAGACCTACAAGCTCGTATAGGTTGTAGCTTGTAGATCTGCTATTTTTCAATAGCTAAAGCATAGCATGATGCTATAACACCAAAAGGGGTTTCCTGCCCAATGTGGGTTAAAGGGATATTTCACTTAAAAAAACAAACTTTTGGTAATTTCCTCGTCTACTCATAGGCTTATGTGAACACATCACCCCCAGACAGTTTTCATGTTACTTGATTCGGTGTTTAGATATTTGATATTAGTTTTGCTGCCCCGCCGCTGTTTTTGTGAGGATATACCTGCTAGAGATGCGTATCGGAATCGACCATATAATAATAATAGTCTTTCTATCGGATCGGTCTCAAAATCCAGATTTTTTTCACAGATATTGACGACACAATTGTATAACGTGACCGTCAATGGATAAATTCTACATGTAATGTGTGCAACTCATCTCATTCAGTAGTGAAAACAGACACTTGGAAAAAATAGTATATTTTTATTGATTGATTGAATATTTATTTACAAGCTTTGGGGGCCAAGCCTCTATATAGAGCGTCGCAGTCCCGCCCCCTCGAGAGACCCGGAGAATAAATCCCCGTTCATTTTCCTCATAGACTTTTCAGAAAGTATTTATTTAAAGACGTTTTACGCCGCGGACATTAACATATATTTTTTTGCAAAAAGGGTGAAGTGTCCCTTTAAAAGGTCTTTAAATAAATACGATTTGAAATGTCTATGGGGGAAAATGCATTGGGAATTATTTCCTGCAGCCTGGCGTCGTCATGAAAGGGGGCGGGACTGCAACGCTCTATAGGGCCTATAGGCAGATATGACCTTGCAAATATTCGGAGATGGGATATCGGTCATAATTTCATAATGGTGCAACCTACCCTAGGCCCTATTAAGAGAAGAGTGGCTTTGCTCAACTTGATTTATACTTATATTCTCCACTCTGATGAAGGTACATGTTCGATATAATATCAGCCTTACTTATTAGCCTTTATATTTTAAATATAAAAAAATATATATTTTATATTTTGCTTGAGGCAGGCGGGCCGCAGGAGACGACGTGGCCCGCGGATCACCAGTTTGACACCCCTGCGCCTATAGAGCGCCGCAGTCCCCCCTTTCGGCACTTTTAATATAATTTATTTAAAGACGGTTATACGCCGCGGACAAAGCCAATTCGGATCGTGACGAATCATGACAATGAACACAATATTTTGGGACGATCAAATCATTAAGAAAGAAGAAAAGAAAGTCAGGAGACAACACTATTTTGTTTTGTTTTTCGTCTTATAAATTATTTGATCGGCCCCAAAACATTGTGTTAATTGTCATGATTCGTCACGATCCGAATTGGCTTTGTCCGCGGCGTAACCGTCTTTAAATAAATTATATTAAAAGTGCCGATGGGAGAATGCATGGGTAAATGGTGCATTTATATATTTATATAGCGCCTTTATCCAAGGCGCTTTACATAGATTGTGCATTACATTCACCCATTCATACACCGATGGCAGCGGAAACCATGCAAGGCACCAACTAGCACATCGGGAGCAATTAGGGGTTCAGTGTCTTGCTCAAGGACACTTCGACAGTAACTCTGGGGGAGCCCGGGTTTGAACTGGCAACCTTGCGGTTCCCATCCAGGCACTCTACCCCTGAGCCACCGCCGCCCCCCATGGGGCTTCCACTTCCTGGGCCACTCGCTTTTCTGAAAGGGGGCGGGACTGCGGCGCTCCATAGGGACATGGGCAGAACATGCAAATTATAACTCCCAGCCCTGAAATAAATCCCAGAGCAATAATGACGACTCCTCTCTCTCTCCTCTCTCTTTCCGTCTCTCGTCGTCCCCTCGTCAGCCGAGGCTCGGATCCAGCGGGGGTACCAGCACATGTCTCAGGCGGGGTCGACGCTGAGGTCGACGGGGGGGTCGACGGGGGGGTCGGAGGTCACCGAGGGACGCTACCAGGGCGTCCTGCGCCAGCTGATGGAGAAAGGACAGCTGTCCCTGGACCTGATCAAAGCCAACATCACTGAGCTGATGGCGGGAGGCGTCGACACCGTACGTACTGTTCGTGTGCGTGCGTGCGTGTGTGTGGCGGTGGCTCAGGGGGTATAGAGTGGCTGGATGGGAACCGCAAGGTTGCCAGTTCGAACCCTGTGGGCTCCTCCCCCAGAGTTAGTGTCGAAGTGTCCTTGAGCAAGACACTTAACCCCTGATTGCTCCTGATGTGCAGGTCGGTGCCTTGCATGGTTTCCAGCCGCCATCGGTGTGTGAATGGGGTGAACTGATGCACAATCTATGTGTAAAGTGCCTTGGAGAAAGGCTCTATATAAATGCACCATTTACCATTTTGTGTCTGTGTGCACGACTGTGTGTGTCGTGCAGTGGTGGAAAAAGTACAAAAATATTTTACTTAAGTAGAAGTACTGATTCTCTACTTGAAAATTACTTAAGTAAAAGTACAAAGTACCCATTAAGAAAGTTACTTAAGTAAAAGTACCTCAAATTAAATGTACTTAAGTACAAAAAGTACCCGGTGTAAAAATGTACTTAAGTATAAAAGTAAAAATTACAAAGTACAAGTAAAAAGTACAAGTAAAAAGTAGGCTACAACATGCTTTTCAAAATGCCTACAAAGAAATGAAGTCCAAAAGTGGCTTTATTTCAACACTCGTCTCGAAACTGGCCATTCATTATCAATGGCATTTAATGTTTGTGTTGGGATAAACACTAGAAACTAAACTGGCCACTCATTATCATTACAAACATTACAAACAACTCAGGGTGCAAGCAAGCTCACACAAATATATATTTCAGATTTAGGGGAGAATGGGGAGAGCCATTGCAATTTGCAAAACAGACATTATAATTTCTTAAAATTCACGCATTATAATTAGCCCTTCACTAATTAAGCCCCACCCACTCCACTTTGCAGGGCAAACTGTCTCCCATTGAGATGCATGTAAAATTATTTCTCCATAAAAATAATCGATCATTTCATTAGCAAGAGCTTGAAAATGTCTTCTAAATAGAGTAAAAAAAGCCTACAGTAGGCTATAGGCCTATGCACAAATGTGGATTTCATTATTGGGGGATAAAGTTGAAACCGATATCAACTTTAACGACCATCCCGTTCGACAGACGTTTACATGCAATGCACGGTAAAGACGGCCTACAGTGATTATTATTGCAATCACCTGGATGGGTGACTGAGTCGTGTAACGTTCCTGACGTTAAGATGTGTATGTGAGTCCCATACACATGCGCTGCATCTGCTGCTATTGCAGTTCTGTTTTCGTCACATAATGTGACGAAAACAGAACTGCAATAACCAGCAGATCAGCGCACATCACACACACACACACACACACACACACACACACACACACACACACACACACACACAGCGCGGCTTGCTGTTATTTATTCACCGCACCAGAGAGAGAGAGAGAGAGAGAGAGACGGGCGCTTCTTGTCCAGCTTTTTCAACGCACCGCACCACCATGCTTCTGTGTGAATGTGAACGAATGAGTGAGGCGATGACTTTATAAACTTTATGTGGAAAATGCGGAGATTGCGCATATTTCGCGTGGAAATGTGTAGCGAGTAACGAAAGGTGTCCAATTTTAATGTAGCGGATAAAAAGTACGATTTTTGACTTGTAAATGTAACGAAGTAAAAGTAAAAATACAGAAAAATAAAAATAGTAAATAAAAGTACAAATTCTCAAAACGTGTACTTAAGTACAGTAACGAAGTAATTGTACTTCGTTATTTTCCACCACTGGTGTCGTGTCACGTGTGTGTGTGTGTGTGTGTGTGTGTGTGTGTGTGCACTACTGTGCGTGTGTGAGAGAGAAAGATACAGAGAGAGAGTTAAGACCTTCATTCAGTTTTAGATGATAAAAGGTGACCACTGAAACGGTGGTCAGTGAAAACGGAGAGGTGTGTTTGGAACGTTGATGGGGGAGAGGTGGTGAGTCTGACTCTCTTATCACCGCAGTGTGACGTCACGTCCTATAGATTTCGGTGGTCGCCTTATCACCTAGAACTGGTCACTGCAGTTATATGAATAGGCCTCTACAGAGGGAGAGAGAGCATATTATTATACAGTATATTAACCCGTTTTGGTGTTTTAAGAATTATGTTATGCTTTAGCAGATCTACAAGGTCATAGTGCCGAGCTCACAGAGTGCCGCGCTATGAACTTGTAGGTCTGCTATTTTTGACCTATACAGACAGCGGTTCAGGTTAACCTCTCTCTCTGTCTCTCTCTCTCTCTCTGCAGACAGCGGTTCAGGTTAACCTCTCTCTCTCTCTCTCTCTCTGTCTGTCTCTCTCTCTCTCTCTCTCTCTCTCTCTCTCTCTCTCTCTCTCTCTCTCTCTCTCTCTCTACAGACAGCGGTTCAGGTTAACCTCTCTCTCTCTCTCTCTCTCTCTCTCTCTCTCTCTCTCTCTCTCTGCAGACAGCGGTTCAGGTTAACCTCTCTCTCTCTCTTTCTCTCTCTCTCTCTCTCTCTCTCTCTCTCTCTCTCTCTCTCTGCAGACAGTGGTTCAGGTTAACCTCTCTCTCTCTCTCTCTGTCTCTCTCTCTCCTCAGACAGCGGTTCAGGTTAACCTCTCTCTCTCTCTCTCTCTCTCTCTCTCTCTCTCTCTCTCTCT